>NC_142017.1:10142291-10484690 GCF_049901735.1 Notechis scutatus | reverse complement strand
GCACTCTTTCTAGTCCAGGGGCCTTCAAACTTGACCGCTTTAAGACTTGTGGACTTCAACTCCCAGAATTCCTCCTCCAGTCATGTTAGCTCTGGAATTCTGGGAGTTGAAGTCCACAAGTCTTAAAGCGGTCAAGTTTGAAGATCCCTGCTCTAGAGTCTCAACATCTTTTTTTATAATGTGGTGTCCAAAACTGGATGCTGCAAGATACCGTCGTTTCTTCAGGTCTCGGTCATTATGTTGGACCTAACTCTGGCTGCCAATGGGTTCTCCTCTGATTGCGATCGATGGTTTCTGGTCTTTGACTGGAACAAACTTGATCCGATTGCGATCAATGGGATACAACTGATCGACCTACGACCAGAACTGAGCCCATAATTCCTATTGCTGAGCAAGATGTTTGTTAAGGAAGTTTTGCCCCATTGTATGACCTTTACTGCCACCGTCGTTAAGTGAATTACCACCATGAAGGTAACAAGGTTGTTAAGTGACAGCTTTGCTTGTCAGGAGGTCATGAAAGGGGATCCTGGGACCTTGGGACACTGCCACTGTCATAAATATGAGTCAGTTGCTAAGCGTCTGAATTTTGATTACATGACCTTGGCAATGATGGTCGTAAGTGTGAAAAACAGTCATAGGTTGCTTTTTTTCAGTGCTGTTGTAACTATTGAATGGTCATTATGTGAACCATTGTAGGTCGAGATCTATCTGTACAAGTAGTCCTCGAATTGCAACCATTTGTTTAGCAACGATTCATCTTCTGGGTGCTCCAAATTAAAGGGTGATTTACGACCAGTCCTCATACTTACGACTGTTGTAGCATTCCCCCACACAGTCACGTGATTAAAATTTGGGAGCTTGTCTCAAAGGGGGACGTCTGTCAGCTTTGGAAGCCATATTCCACGCTGCCACATAGCCTGAGAAAGTGGGAGTGATTTCAATGGAGTAGTTCTAAGTAGACGAAATAAAATTCCTTTCTTAGTTCGAGGTTATTAAGCGTGGCGCAGGATGGAAAAAGGATCTTACTCTTGGATGGATCGTGATTGGTCCATGTGAAGTGATGATGGGAGAAAACGGGATGGATTGTAGTTTGGGACATTGTGGGAAGTCCGGGAAACTTTTAGTTTCGAGATTCCACAGGTGTGCCAGGTGTTATTCTAATCAAGGTACTTTTGAGATTATGCTTGTCTCGGAGTTACTGATTGGAATGGAGATTTACTGGAACGCGGACACTTGTATTTATGATGGTTGCAATATCCTGAGGTTATGTCATCACCATGGACGATCTCCCCAGCTGACTTCTGACAAGCAGAGTTAATGGGGGAAGCTGGATTCGATTAACAACAGCATGGCTCACTTAACAACTGCGGTGATCTGTTTAATAAATGTGGCCAAAAAAGGGTGATAAAACTGGGTGCAACTCACTTAACAACCAATTGGCCTGTGGGTTGGGGATCCCTGCTCTAAAACGTTATTTATAAGCTACACTTGGCTCAGGTTAGTGGAGTGGTGTGGTGGCCTAGAGGTGGAGCTCTGGCCTCCCAGTCAGGAGGCTGTGAGTTTGATCCTAGGTACAGGCAGATGTTTCTTTCTCTGGACACAATGAAGAGTGTATCTGCTAAACAAAACTCCGCATTGGTGACAGGAAGGGCCTCCGGCCAGTAAACACTCTGCTAGCTCCATTCAGTTGCCCAGGCTCCAACCTGCAAGGAATTATGGGGCCATTAAAAGAAGATGAGATGACGATGACGACTTGGCTCAGATCAGTAGGCTAATTGCAGAGAAACCACATTTAGGATCGGGACGGCCAATCTGCAGGTCATATGAGCTTTCAAGTCTCCAAATTTCACCCCTAAAAATATCTCCAAATTCATTGTGATTCAGAAGCGTACCATCTTTATTTCTCACTCTGAAATAAAAATATATATCTTGCAAAGCATCTTCCCCCTAAATTTTGGCATTGCACTTTCAGGCTGTTGGGATGCGTATGCGTTTCAAAATGTGGCTGGGAAGAGTCCTCATCTTCAGCCCTTACAAAACGGCACCGTCTCCCATTCTCGCAAAAGTGGTGCACCTCAAATTTCCTGTGGCTTCTGAACCTACGGAAAATGCCAGATTTCTCCTTATTCCTCACACCTGCCGAGTCTTAAGCTGTGGGTTTCCTCTTCCATTAGGAAGTCGACAGGAAACTCCATCTGGAGAATTCCTTTACCACAATTTCCCCACCGATGTAGTGTGTTTCCTTCTCTGGATTTAAGAAGAGGGTTTTGGGGGCCACCGTGTGGCTGTTCTCCAACACCAGTTTGATCACAATCTGTTTAAAACTTACCAAGGAGAGAATTGTGGTTGTCCAATGCCAGCCAGCAGCAGGTCCATATAATGAAGAATGCTGGGAATTGAAGTACAGTAGGGCACTAAAATATTTGAAGGCAGAAGTGGTTTCAAGCCAGGGTCTTAATTTACCATGGTTTAGAAAAATCAAACCAAATAGGGTTGTTTTGCATTCACAGCCTGAATGTCTTTAACCAGTGGAACAAAGTGCCTTCTGACATTGTGAGTGTTCCAACACTGGAGGCTTTTAAGAAGGCACTGGACAGCCATCTATCAGAAATAGTATAGGTCTCCCCTGGCGAGAGCAAGGGGTTGGACTAGATGTCCTCCAAGGTTTTTTCCAACTCTTATTCATGTTATGTTTTTTAATTCCAAAATTTCCTTCCAGTATCAAAGCATAAGAAGAGCAGCCAATAGAAATAATCAGAAAGAGCTTTGTTTTATATTTAACTAGCTCCACCATAATTCAATACAAAAGTCAGGATTGTAGACTTTATGTGAAACTTAAGTCAACAATGAAGGATTTCACAATGCCCTGCTACCAACCGCTTCACTTCTTTCAAAATGAGAAATTTTCACAAGGCATTCCTGGCAGGAAAGGAAGTTAATCAGAATTAACCCTGGAGCGTAGCGAGCTTTTTCAGCCAACAGGAATGCCAAGAGTGAAGTAAGGCAGGGATCCCCAACCTTTCGACGCCGCGGCCCGGTTCCGACATCAGCTGGGCGCCGCGGCCCGGCCGGCGTCAACTGGGCGCCGCCATCTTTTATGACGAAAAGGCGCTTCCGGTGGCGTCACGGGCGCTGTTCGTCATAAAAAGATGGCGGCGCAGCGCTTCTGGTGAGCTTTTGGGTAGAAATGGCTTTCTACCCGAAAAGCTCACCGAAGCGCTGGCGCCGCCATCTTTTATGACGAAACAGCGCTTCCGGTGAGCTTTCTACCCGGAAAAGCTCATCAGAAGCGCTTTTACCAAAAAGATGGCGGCGCCCAGCAACCAGCGGCCCGGTAAGGCTTGTTCCGCGGCCCGGTACCGGTCCGCGGACCGGCGGTTGGGGACCCCTGAAGTAAGGGACAAAACTGCAGGTTGTCTCTTTTGAAATTTGAACCTCTTTTGAAAAAGGTTGTCTCACCTTCAGGACTGAATTCGGTTACAACAGGGGCCGCAACTTTCAGTCTTTCATTGCTTCTGTCCATTCCAGTTCATAAACGTTTTAGTCGGCCCATCAGAGATAAGCAGGAAGGGGTGACAACAAAATAGACATCTTTCTAAGGTTGATATCTTTTTTCCCCCTCACCTCCTGGGTGCTGCATCTTCACACTTAAAAATGGGCCCATCCTGTAGTCAGATTCTAATCCTCCTAGCTGGGGCCTGGCTGATTAAATCTGTTTCTTAGTGATTAACCTTCTCTATTGATGGTTTGACTTCAGGGATCCTGTTTTCCTCCTAGGGTTCTAGGTTGAGGGTCTGATCATCTGTTTACTTTGAATGTACGGATCACAGAATGTATTTTCCAAAACCCAAATGTCCCAGGATTTGCCCAAACTTGGAAACTACCCATTCTGTACCAGAAAGTTTTGCCCAGTTCCAAGCTCCATCAAAGATGCCCTATCAAGCAGTGGCGGGATTCAAAAATGTTTACTATCGGTTCTGTGGCTGTGGTTTAGCGGGGCATGACTTGGTAGGCGTGGCAGGGAAAGGATACCATAAAATCTCCATTCCCTCTCCACTCCTGCGGGAAGGATACCGCAAAATCCCCATTCCCTCCCCACCCCACTAACCTGCTTTCCAGCTCCGTTCTCCTGTGCAGGGCAACCAAAGAAAACCCAGCCGATCAGCTGGGACTCGGGAGGCGGAGCATAGATGGGGGCGGGGCCAGTCAGAGGTGGGATTTGCCGGTTCTCCTAACTACTCAAAATGTCCGCTACCGGTTTGTCCAGAACTGGTCAGAACCAGCTGTAAATAGTCAGCAGTGCATGCCCCATCGTCCCAGGATTAATGCAGGCCATGGGTAATCACTTCACTTGGCAAAACAGACTCAAACTCTGGTTGGTGAGCATGGACTCTACCATCCACAGCATGAATGGGGGGAACCACCTGCTGCTGTTCTCCTGCCTTGTTTGCCTATTGTTCTGACCCAGCTCCCAAACAAACCCTGTGATATGAACTCAAAATATTCCTTTATTAGGAGCGCCGGCAGCCCCGGCTAAGGGTTTCTCTCTCACCGCAGGCTAACAAGTCCGTCCTGCAGGGAGATTAATAGTTGTCTGCCACCCGTATTCATCTCCGTCCCCTGCCTTTTATCCCCAGAGCTAGGGTGGGGCCTCGCTAACAGTGGTGGCTCTTCCGTCCCAAGGACCAGCCCATAGATTTCCACTGCTCTCCTCTCCTCTGCCTTCTGCACAGTCGCGCGTCAGGCACTGGGCCCAGCTGTTCCTCCTCTTCCACATCAGCCATCCCCAGACCTGGGGACTGTTGACTCTCCATCTCAGGGCTGACGGATGTCTCAGGCTCTGCCTCTCTCTCTCTCTCTCTACCAGCTCCATTCTGTCTTCCCCCTCGGAGCTCTCAGATTGCCGAGATGCTGACCCTGACTGCCATACCTCCTCCTCCTTTTCTGATTCGGCTGCTGGAGGGGCCGGAGGCCAACAGGTCACACCACCTATATTTTATTTATCCCACTCTACTTTTTCCCAGGACAAACAACTCAGACTTGCAGGAAGTCCTCGATGTGCGACCCCCTAACTGAGCCCAACATTTCTGTTGTTAAGGGAAACCTTGGTTGAGTGAGTTTATCCCATTTTACGACTTTTCTTGCCATCGCTGTTCAGTGAATCACCGCCGTTGATAGTCACCCGGTTGTTAAGTGAATCTGTCCTCCCCATCGACTTTCCTTGTGAGAAGGTCGCAGAAAGGGATCGTGTGACCTTGGGACACAGCCACTGTCGTAACTATGAATCAGCTGCAAAGCACCTGAGTTTTGGTCATGTGACTATGGGGATGCTGCAAAGCAGTGGTGGGATTCGAAAACTTTTACCACCGGTTCGGTGGGCATGGCTTGGTCGTGTGCACACACTTTGCATGCACGTGCGCACCAAACACGCACTTTGCACGGGCACAGAGGCGTTCCAACTCACCTCCTGCAAGCCTGCACAATCCCGGTCACTTCAGCAGCTGCCACGCGGCACTCTTTCTGTGCTGTGCAAAGCAGCTGCGCTTCAAATTCAGCGGATAAAGGTGAGTATGGGAGCCCAGGTGGGCAGGTGGGCCCAACAGCAGAGCGAATGGAGAGAACCGGTTTGGTCTCCGCTACTCATCGCTGCTACCGGCTCTGCAGAACCAGGCTGAACCAGTAGAATACCACCACTGCTGCAAAGGTCGTAACTGTGAAAAGCAGTCGTAAGTCACCTTTTTCGGTGCCGTTGTAAGTTTGAACGGTCAGTAAACAAACTGTTGTAAGCTGAGGACTACCTCTACTTCTCTGATGCAGCCAAGAAACTCTCTCTGCTACTGTTCTCCCCAGCAGGTAGTCCTCGACTTACACCTGTTCATTTAGTGATCGTTCAAACTTACAACGGCACCAGAAAAAAGTGACTTACAGCTGTTTTTCACAGTTACGACCTCTGTGGCATCCCTCATGAGGGTCACATGATCAAAATTCAGACGCTTGGCAACCGGTTCATACTTATAATGGGTTGCAGCGTCTCGGGCGGGGGGCACATGATCCCCTTTTGCGACCTTTTTGATGTGCCAAGTCAATGGGGAAACCGGATTCACTTAACAACTGGGGGGACTAATGTATCAACCGTGGTGACTCACTTAACAACTGTGTCAAGGAAGGTCATAAAACGGGACAAAACTCAGTTAACAAATGCCTCACGACCAGGGCTGGGCAGCTGGGGGTTTGCAGGGAGAGCCCCCTAGATAAGATTCTGTGCAGTTCAGACAACCCCCAAATCCAACTCCTGGCCGGCCACACCCACCCCTCCGCTCTCCTCCCAGGAGTCCCCACGTGGCCCATTTTAGGGTAAGTGCAGGGCGCGCACGGAGGCTTGGGGAGGGCGAAAAATGGGCCTCCCAGAAGTTTGGGGAGACTGGAAATGGGACCATTTCTGGCTTCCAGAGAGCCTCCGGAGTCTGGGGAGGGCAAAAATGGCCTCCCCAGACTCCAGAGGCTCAAATAAAGCCTCCGGAGCCCAGGGAGGGAAAAAAACACCCCCCACCACCATGGTGCAGGAGGCTGACTAGGCCACACCCACCATGGCCACACCCACCCAGGGAACCCATTGCTAACATTTTTGAAGTCCACCCCTGCTCACGACAACAGAAATTTTGGGCTGAATTGGGAACTTCCGGTTTGCAAGGTTTCGGCGGTGGCAGGGATTCGCGATACTGCGCGATCCCTACTGCGTTCGCCGCCAAGGTTCTCCCGATCCGTTTGGATCTGGGGGATATAGCTGCCCCGTAGAGGCAGCTGAAGATGGGGGGATCCGGACAGGGGCTTGTGGGTGTCTCAGACCCCCTCCCCAGCCGGCAAAACCCCCTTTTCCCAAGGCGGAGGAACGGCGGTCAGCAATGGCCGCCACGAAGACATCTGCAGCCGGACAAGCAGGTGCAGGAGGGAGAAAGTTGGAACAATTATGAAAGCTGCTTTCAACCGGGACAAGGCAAGAGAAAGTGACCTGGAATCTTGAAGGCTGCTAAGGATACATTGTTTCTAGTGAGAGTTACAAGCTGCGAATATCCTAAAAGGGAAAGTTTTTTTTTTTTTCATTTCACTCTCCTTCCTAACGTGACAGCGGATGGAAAAAATCTTTTTGGCTGTGAGTGGGAAGGGAGAGGGAAAAAAATATTGGAGCAAAATTTGAAAATAAGGAGAAGATTGCCTAGAACTTTAAAGAGTTACTAAACATCAATAAGCCTTCTAAAAGATATATTTTAAAGGGAACTTTGTGATTAAACTTTAACCCCAGAAAGAGAAAGTGAAGAAGGAGAAGGTATTTAAAAGAAACAGCTTGTTTGGATTGTTTGGTGATTTTGGAACTTCTGAGAATTATTTCTGATTAAAAGCACTTGGGTGGTTGTTTGGAAAAACCTTTTCTCTACACAATGGCATCACTTGTGGATGGACTGAAACTTGTATACCAAAAATATGAAAAAGAAAAGCAAGAAGGGAAAGATGTCCTTGGCACTCTTTTTCAATTTTTAGAAATGGCGGTTTATACTTATGTAAAGCTGAATGAGCAACAGGATGATGAGGACAAAGAAGAAGCCATCTTTGATGAACAAATAACTTTGGTCAGAGAAGGAAAAAAGAAAGAGAAAAAGGAAAAGAAGACTTTAAGATCTGGAAAAACAACCCAAAAAGAGAAGAATAAGGTGAAAAGGGGACATTATGTTAGGAAACAACAGAAAGGGGGAAAACAGAATAAAAGGGAGGTGGAGAGACAAGGGGATAAAGAGGACAAGGAGAAGAAGAAGCAAGGGAGAAAGGAAGGGATGAGAAGCCTTAATGGTGGGGAGCAAGATTTGAAGAAGCAAAAGTTTTTTAGAGATAATGGATAAATTTTATTGAAAAAGGGATTCTAGAAAGGTACATAAGATTGCATTTCTATATTTGTATTTAGAAATAACCATAGAAAATTGGAAATAATATGTAATTTAAAATGTGATAAAATACTTAGTATAACCTAGTTAAATTTTTGTTAAGAAAAAGGGAGTACTGTAATGAAATATGATTTAAGATATGTGATGTGGGGGGGGGGGGGAAATAATTTTGGAAAGCATAAGTGTTCCCACAAAGGCATGATATTTAATTGAAATGAGTAAAATTTTTAAAATATAAATGATTGTTAATATTAATGATTAGACTATGTTATCCTAGTGAAACTTTTTGTGAAATTAGAGATTTGAAGTAGAAGGAGGAACATCGTAATGAAATAATGAGCTATAATATGTGATGTGTGTGTGTGTGTGTGGGGAATAACTATGGAAAATAGGTGCTCCCATAAAAGTATGTGATTTAACTGAAAAGTAATGTGTTAAATGTTTAAGATATAAATGAATATCAATATTAATGAATAGATTTGTATTGGTTTTGATAATATAGTATAATTTTAGAATGTACCAGACAGAATCCCAATGTAAGTTATGTGTTTTATATTAAGTATTATAAATATAGGGGAAAGAGATAAAGGCATCATACTCCATTTAGTGTATAGGAGAAGTTTTTTTTCAAAGAAGAAAGATAAATGGATAGCTGGAAATAGAACAGACAAAGAATAATAAATATTATGATTCGAATTGAGAGGAGATAAATAAAATAAAATTGAGAAAATTTAAAAGAGAGGAGAAGTTATATAGAAAATTGAAAATGTTAATAAGATATGAAATGGTATGTAAAATGAATATGAATTTGAATTTGTGTCTGTACCGTTTTAACCCGGGACCAAGCAACTTTCAGAAAAGAGATTTTTTATGTTTTTATGTTTTGTGTTTTTGTGTATCTATGTTTTGTATGTCTTTAAAAATTAATAAAATTTGTTCAAAAAAAAAAAAAAAAGAAATTTTGGGCTGAATTGTGACTGTCCAATTGAGAACTATCTCATACAGAAAGTAAGGAAAGTAAAATACCAGTAGATCCCTAAAGAGACCACAAGGAGGCAGATTTTGATAACAAAACATGATTACTCCCCTGGATAACCAAAAGATGGAACTACATCAAGAGTATTTATTTATTTATTTATTTATTTTTGTCAATTGCTTACAAGATATTAGATATAAGTAAAAAACATAGTTATGAATACATGGATACATATAAGAAAAATAAAAGAAACAATAGGACAGGGACGGTAGGCACGTTGGTGCACTTATGCACGCCCCCTACAGACCTCTTAGGAAAGGGGTGAGGTCAATAGTAGACAGTCTAAGGTTAAAGTTTTTGGGGTTTGGGGAAGAAACCAGAGAGTCAGGTAGAGTATTCCAGACATTGACCACTCTGTTGCTGAAGTCGTATTTCTTGCAATCAAGTTTGGTGCGGTTTACCCTGAGTTTGTATCTATTGTTTGCTCTTGTGTTGTTATGGTTGAAGCTGAAGTATTCATTGACAGGTAGGACATTGCAGTGTATAATTTTATATACTATTCTTAGATCGGACCGAAGGTGGCATAGTTCTAGGTTGTCTTGGTCTAGAATTTCGAGTCTGGTGGCATAAGGTATTCTGCAACGAGTAGAGGAGTGGAGAACTCTTCTTGTGAAATGATTGCACAAGCTGAAACAAGAACCAACTTATTGCTTGCCCAGATGCTGTAAAAAATTGCTAAGCTCATGGGAAAAATCCAAGCATGGTAGCCCTGCTCTGGTATCTTTATTGACTTTACCAGTTCAAGGAACTTGGAGCAATAGATATAACTTTCAAACATTAAACAAGAAGGAGGAACATTGAAGCAAAGTCCAATGAAGAATAATGCCAACCAAGAGGCAATTCTCTAGCTTTCCAAGATGAAGAGTGTTCTAGGAACACTCTTCAAAAATATATTCCGGGCAAGAAGCCCATATGGTTCTTCATTTCCTCCAGAGCCTGTGATGACCCAGGGTGTGACACAAAAGCAACAAAGTCACAAAAATAGGTAAAGTCCCTTTAATATCTCCAACTTGACCCCCAATGTCCAGATATCCTCAGCTGGAGATCAAACTGTTCCAAAAACAGTCTACAAAGGGAAGAAATGCAGTCCGAACCCAAAGTACAGATAAATTAGAAATAAAGAAAACAACACAAACCATGATGAAGTAATTAACACGACAGGCCAGGATAATAAATTGCAGACTTCCAAAAGATAATGAAGCACACCTAGTTGGGAGGACGCTAAAACCCAGATAAGCCTCGACAAAGATAATGCACGCTTTGCTTCCAGCAAGGTGTTATGTGCCCTTGTTATATGCTGTTTTCCCTGCTGAAACTAATAAAAGGGATCAGGGCCCTTTCCTCCCCCGTAAACCACATTGCTCCCTCCTCCGTTCCGCCCTGCCTGCCCTAGGATGAAGAGGGGGTGGCCCTGGGTCTTCCTCTGAATGCCCAGCCTGTGCCCTTCCCCCATTTCTTCCAAGCCATCGGATCCACACTCCCACTTTCTGTCAGCTGCTTGGCCTCCCCCTCAGAATCAGATTCCAACAAGGGCATGACAGCCAAACTGAGACAGAAGCTAAGCAAGCTTCAGCCTAGGGCCTCACAATTTCAAGGGGCCTTGAAAAAATTAAGAGGGCTTAATTATTTTTTTTTTGCCATTTTGTTATAAAATCACATGTAAAGGTTTCCATAAATTATGACTTTTGTCTGGCTCACATGATCCTTATTACCTAACATCAACCTTGTTTCAATGCAAATGAATCCCAGCTAGAGAAATGGTGCTTCCCTATTCCATCACGTGTATGTTATGAGTATTGGCATGCTCAGGTGTTCCTCAATCTTCTTCTCTGTGAACACTTGCACAACCTACATTGTCAAGCCCCATCCCACAAAACGAAGCACAGAATGCGGTATTGCACACTAATTCTGCCAACTGTCAGCAGTTCGATCGTGACCAGCTCAAGGTTGACTCAGCCTTCCATCCTTCCGAATAAAATGAGGACCCAGATTGTTGGGGGCAAGAGGCTGACTCTGTAAACTGCTTAGAGAGGGCTGTAAAAGCACTGTGAAGTGGGATATAAGTGCTATTGTTATCCACCGCCCTCATGTCTACATCCAAGCCTGGATCTATCCAAATCTTTTTACACACTTGCAATTTCAGAGAAGTCAAGGTTTTATGCTGCTATCTTATTCTACTGCACCAAAAGGAGTAGGGTGTCAATGCTACTTTCTTTTTCCCCTTTCCCCTACACTTTTCTCTCTTTCCCTTTTCCTCTCTTATTTTCCCATTATCTTCAATTTTCTTTGCATTTCTGTAGTTTAAAACTAACAAAAACATTTGAATGGAGAGTTCAAACCTAGGTAGCAGTAGAGCAGTTTCTCTCCTAGAGCACAAAGAAAAAAAATATCTGCTGCTAACTCCGCTTGGTGTTAGGAAGGGCATCCAGCCAGTAAACACTCAATTCCATCTGCTTATCCCGACTCTATCCCAGATTAAAAGATTACAGGATCATAAAAAGGGCGGTTTTCTTTTTTTAAAATTTGGATCATCCTCCCTGGCTGGCTCCCTTTGCATTGCCAATTCTAAGATGCCACAAAGAGGCATAGGAAGATGTGGGTTTTCCATCCACAACACACCCAGAAAGTTGTACAAATCTACAACTACCAAGCTCACTTTCTCTCTCCCTCTTCTAAATGTCAAATGTCTTCCCCTTCATAGCTCCCTTTCCCAACACAACAATATACTCTTTGGTGCAAATTCAGGATAGACCTGTTTCTCTGTATTGTATTTCCACTGTGAATTATTGCCAAGGACAGAATGTAAGTTCATCCACCAGATAAAGGCACAAGATCAAATGGGATTTGGCTGGTGTAGACTGAAAGCCAAACAACACCTATTGTTGCCAGTGCGCCTTATACCCTTTGCCTAGGTTGTTGAACTGGACCTTGATCATGTTAGTGTTTGTTTTTCTTGTGAATTCCTGGCTGAGTTTTCATTTTATGTGAGACCTAGGACAGGTCCGCAAAACAAACACAATAGGTTGAATCTCCAAAGCAGTTTTTTCCCCAACCCAAAAGTGAAGCTAGAACAATAAATGCCTTTGCAACACTGATTAAAATCCTACAGGTTTTGTTCTGCAAGATGGAGGTGAGATCATGTAACATCTTGCAAGTTCACAGACACATTCGCCGTTACCTTGAAGCAGAATACCACACTCTCGGGGGAGATTCTGGAGTCTGTAAAGATCTTGAAGCGTGCTGAAAATCTCACGTGTATTTCAGAAGTTGCTGTTTTCCTGTTGTTGTTTTAGCACCAGGGCATTGTCCAGGAGAACTCAAGGCCCATATCTAATAAAAATAATAATACAGTAATTACATTTAGGATGGGGGAAAAAAACTAGAAGCAGTTGCTGTTAGCTCTTATAGGATTCATGATGCAACCCGAACAACAGACATGCATAAGCACACAATCGTGCCTACCGTTCCTGTCCTATTGTCTCCAATTATTCATACCTGTTTCATGTATTTATACTTATGCTTATTCTTATTTCTATTATATTGTAAGCATTTGACAAATAAAATAAAATCAAATAAATAAATAAATAAACAGACAGCATGGTCCTTGTGAGATCTAATTGTTCATGGAGACATGTCTAGGTTTTGCAAACCAAACACCTGCACAACAACCCCTACCCATCACATTCAATGCTTTTCACATCTTTTCATCTGGACTACTTCCCAGATAGTTGGATTGCAAGTAAGGATGCAGAAGAAAAGTCACTTGTTTTTCCCAGCACAAAATTGCTTTCATAAGATCACCAAATGATAGCAATAGAGGAGAATATCCGCAGCTCAGGGTTGAACTGTGGGGTCCTTGGTGTTCTCTGAGCTTGGTTGTTTGCTTGCAGACGTTGCATTACCTAAACTAGGTAACATCATCAGTGCTAGAGGGGAATGGGGTTTACTCTCAGTTTATATTCCAGTGGCTTGCCAACAGTAAAGAACCCAACCAAAGAATCTCTAAGACCACTCCCACCAAATACTGGGCAATCCACATGCAGAAGTTTTAATAAATCTGCTGGCAATGAATTGCGCTTTAAAAGTGGCCCATGGGATTTTTACTTCTCTCTTAAAGGCGGAGGAGACAGAGACCCAAGGGGATTCATTGCCAGGCAATGAAGAAATCAGTTTATTATTGTCGTAAGAAAATTCCAACAGGAAACAAAGACAACAACACAAGCAATAATTCTTACGTTAAGATCAGAGATTTACTGTTTCGAATAATTTGAAACATAAGAAATGAATAAGTAGGGAGGAAAAAAACCTCTCTTGCAGGTTTCTCAGAACTGCATAAGCAATTAACTAACGGTTCGGGCGAACCGGTGAGAACCGGCTGAATCCCAGTTGTGCTTATGACCATTTCCCACGCGTAATCCCTGTGGTCATGTGATCAAAACTGGCATGTGTTTATGACAGATGCTGGTCCTGTCATTTTCATTCAGATCCTTGCCAGCTGGTTCATATTTATGACGGAGTCCCAAGATCACGTGATTCCCCTTTTGCGACCTCCTGACAAGCGAAGTCCACAGGGAAACCAGATTCACTTAACAACCAGATGACTAACTTATGAACCGCTGTAATTCACTTAACAATGGCAGTGGTTCACTTAACCACCGCGACAAGAAAAGTCATCCAACGGGGCAAAACTCAATAGCTGTCTTGCTTAGCAAGAGGAATTCTGGGCTCCGTTGTGGTCACAAGTTGAGGACTACCCTGTATTGAAAGAGTTTTACCTGTGATGGAAGATAAGCAGGGGTGGGATTCAAATTTCTTAACAACCAGTTCTGTGAGTGTGGCCTAATTTGTGGGTTTGGCTTGGTGATCATGTGACTGGCTGGGTGTGGCTTGTATGTAAATATTATAAATATTTATGTAAATATTGGATTTTTTTATAAAAAAAGAGCAACTTTTACCGAAGATCAGACAAAGCAGGCAGGCAGATTGAGTTGCTCACAGAATCACAGATTCATTTAGAGATTTATGATTCTGCAATCGGCTACCTGAGTGTGCACTGAAAAACAGAAACTTCAGTCTTAGAAGGCTCAGTTCTGCTTTTAAATTAGCTAAAAAGCAAGAAATCCAATGATTTCCTGCTTTCTAGCTAATCTAAATCTCCTGGCACAGCAGAACAGCTGATGGTCGGGGAAAATAAAGGGAAAATAGCAACTTACCAAACATAGGTAAGTTTGATGGCGTGCATACCAGGTAAGGAGTGAGTGGGTGGGGGATGGAAGGGGCAGGCCAGCCAGTGGTGCAATTTGCCGGTTCTCCGAACTGGGTAGAATTATAACAACCGGTTCTATAGAACCAGTCCGACCAGGTAGAATCCCACCTCTGAAGAGAAGGTGGATAAACAATAAAAGTGGCTCGGGATGATGATGATGATGAAGATGATGATGATGAAAACTGAATAATATGGGAATTATTCTATCGATGGTTAGAGGAGAAAAATGGAAGTTAGAAATAAAAGGAGACAAGTGAATGCTAGAAAATACGTTAAGATAGAGATGTAAACAATATGATGATTGTAATTGATATGATGATTAAGCTCACCCTGTTTAATATTATCACTATATTTTTACTAGAAGATAGGTTAAGAGGGAGGAATGGAAAGTTTTACTATTTGCAATATGACGGTTGTGAGATTAGAAAGTCAATATCAAAGTAATGTATATTGTTGTAAATGTTGATGGTTACTGCACAGAAATACTTGTAATCAGATGACACTTTGTTGAATGGAAGTTGGAATGTTTATATGGAAATAAAAAAATTTAAAAAATGACACTGGGCAGGTACTATGCTGTGACTGTGTCTCTAGCTTTTATAGAGAATGGCAACACTTGAACTTTAAAGATCTGCACCCTGAGCAAATATCGTGCAACTGAGTAACTGAATATTTTGTTTCAAACTTTTCCACCCTGAGATTAGGGGGAGGCTCTCCCTCGTTATATACATATATCACCTTACACCATAACAGAGTTGGTTTACTTTTCACTTTTTTAAAATGATCCCAGTGTTGTGGTTGGTAACCAAGGCTTATTCTTTAGTTAAGGTGTTCACATCGAATAACTGTTGCTTGCATTTGTCTCTGTGTTTGCATCTCCTCCTTTTTGTCCCCAATTCCCTGTTCATCTTTTGTGGCAACTTTTAAAAGGGTGCATGGAAAGTAGGGAGGTCTCAGATACTATTGCTCAGTCAGGAAATTTGCAAGCCTGTAGGAGGAACCCTGAAATGTCCAAAGGTCACCCATTTATTAAATCCAGGCGTTGCACCAACTTAATTGGTTATCTCTTCCTCTTCACTGTACCATGAGCATTATATAAGATTAGGTGTTTGCAAATACTTGGAACCGTGAGAGAGAGGGACAAGTAGTTTGTAAAGGTGTGGATTCCCGAGTTGTTCTAGATTGGCTGGCTAGCAAGGAAATATGGAAGGGCTGAATCTATGCAGTGTCCTGGTGACAGGATCTAATCGGGGCATTGGTCTGGAGATGATCAAACAATTGGCCAAGAAAAGCAAACCACCACAATGGATCTTTGCAACGTGCCGGGATCCAGAGGGACCACGTAGCCAGGTATGTCTTAGGGTGAGGTCAGTTATGAGAGAGAAGTTGACTCACAATCTTTAACAATTGTTTAACATTGAAATCAGAGCCGCAGGCAGGAAGCCAAATACTTGCATAACTCTTGGGAGTCACGTTTTCACACACGAGATTTATTGCCTTTAATCCAAAGTATTGATCCAGCCAATTAGTTCCAAGATTAAGTTTGCCTTTGGATGCCTCGAGGGGTGCTAGAAAATTGGAAATGAATATCAGATATTAGACTTTATCTTCCGTATTGACAATGTAAGAAATTTGATTCATAGCATTTGATCATGTTCCCATAAAGATCTTGTGTGTGTGTGTGTGTGTATCTCTGTTTTAAATTTAATAAATATGAATAGTTTAATAGATTATATAACTTTGGGGGGAAACATAGTTGTTCAACATTGACTGTTCCCCACTGGCCTATGACCATAATGAAGATTTGGTGATAGTTACTAAAGATGGAAATGTGATGACAAATACAGTTTTTTAAAAAAGGGGGGTTGTCATTTGATGACAAACGGCTCCATTGAAGACCTTGAGATACCTAAGGGAATCATTCTTCCTTACTGAAAACAAAGCCCACACATCAAAGAATAAGATTCAGGAGCTGTGTTTGCTGTGATTTTTAAATTATCTTCATATTGTAGAAATAAGATGGAACAGGCTATATCTATGTGGTGCAAACTCAGGATTTGACTAAAATATCTTTCCTTCTTAAGAGCCATTAGGAATTCTCCTCTCCCACAATTATGTATACTTTTTAAATGCATCTTCACTTTATTTTGTTTTTAATTTCTCTCCTGCTTCATCCTCCATCGGTCCACCATTCCACTGACTCGTTAGCCAAACTGTTTTTTGAACATGGGTTTACCTGTGTTTCAGAAGCTCGATAAAGTGCCTTTCAGAAGGCCACTATAGAGTAATGTCTTATTCAGGGTAGATGAGAAAAGTGGCCAAACTCTTTCCAAAAGACCGGTAAACCCAGTGCTCCATGGCAGGGGTCTCCAACCTTGGCAACTTTAAGACTTGTGGACTTGCTAAGGTTGGAGACCCTGACTCTCTAGGGCTTCTTCAAAAGAGTGAGGCTTGGCCCACACTTCCAAAGTGTCAGCCGGGTATGATGTGGACATTCCCTTCTGCAAAAGCCAAGATTTCGATTTCTCCTGCAATCCAAAATAAAATGGAAATACAGACTGCAGCATTTAAGAAGGGTACAATAGGAAGCGGGCAAATCCTTGCTCAGGGCTGTGTCATCTCCATCATCATCGTTCATGAGGTGTTGCAGATTGTTAATATGGCAAAAAACCTTCCTTGGGAAAAAGAAAAGAAAAAACGCTACTTCAGAACTGAGACAGCTCAAATTGAGAGGGTTTCTGCAGCGAGCCAAGGATGAGCAAAGCGCAGCATTTAAAAAATAGTTTGAGAGATGTCTGAATGCAGAGGTGGTATTCATCCGGTTCTAACCAGTTCTGGAGAACCGGTAGCGGAAATTTGGAGTAGTTCAGAGAACCGGCAAATATCACCTCTCTGCCTCCTGAGTCCCAGCTGATCAGCTGGGTCTTCTTGGGTTGCCCTGCACAGGAGAACGGAGCTGGAAAGCAGGTTAGTGGGGTGGGGAGGGAATGGGATTTTGCAGTAACCTTCCCCTGCCATGCCCACCAAGCCATGCCCACAGAACCGGTAGTCAATTTTTTTGAATCCCACCACTGTCTGAATGCCAAGGGTAGTGAGATGTAGAAATCAGCCCATCAGCTGGGAGGTGTTTCCTAAATCTCTGGTTTTCCTATCTTTCAGGATTTGAGGAATTTGGCTGCTCAGCACCAGGAAATTGTGATCATCCCACTGAGTAAGTGACTGACCCTGACGATATCCAGGGAAAGACGCCAGTACCCTATCACTATCCATGCAAACTTCATTTCCGCCATTGAGTTCAATTTCCAGAGAAGGATTCGGATCATTTGTTGAACTAGTGGCAATGAAATATTTAACCCTGGAAACCGATATAATATGTCTCTTACTATACAGGTAGTCCTCGACTTATAACTTCCTTATATACTCCTCGGCTTACAGCAGTTCATTTAGTGACTGTTCAAAATTACAATGGCTGTCAACTCATAAAACATTTTGTATATACATTTTATAGTTGACAACAGAAAGAAGGGGGGGGAGTTTCAAAGAGCAGGCGGCAGTGTGGAATTGAAAGTACATTCCATTCATATTTTCTTCAAACACTGATTAGATGACTGAAGCTTCTGCCAGTGCAAAAATCTAGTTGGAGAGCATGATTGATGACTCTTGGCTATGATTGATGACTCTTGGCTATACACCCAGAGGGGTGGCGGGGAAAGCAGAATCAAGGGTGACAGCGAATTACGTATCTTGGTCTTGGCTACGCCCAGGTAAATGCCGGACGTAGAATGTTACCTTCAAGTAAATCTTCTTTAGTTTTGGGAGTGTGGCTCAAGGCTCATGATTTAATTGGAGTAACTGCCAGAATCCTGACAACGGCACTGAAAAAAGTGAATTATGACCATTTTTTCACACTTACAACCATTAGTCAATGGGGAAGCCAGATTCACTTAACAACTGTGTGACTAATACAGCAGCTGTGGTGATTCGCTTAACAACAGTTGCAAGAAAGGTCCCCAAAATAGGGCAAAACTCACTTATGAAATGTCAGCAGCAGAAAGCTTCAGCTGTCAATCAAGGCATCACCTGGACCTTCTCCTTGTTCCCATAGACATTACCGATCCATCCAGTATCGAGGCGGCTGTAGCGATGGTCACGGAGCGGCTGAATGGAACTGGGCTGAACCTGCTGATCAACAACGCAGCAATTGCCTCCCATGATACCAAACTCATCTCTCAAACACCTGAAGACATGGCCGAGGTCTACAAAACCAACGTCATTGGGCCCATGTTGATTAGCCAGGTAGTCATGAGCTACGGTGGCACAGTGGTTAGAGTGAGGTACTGCAGGCTACTTCTGTTGCCTGCAGGCTGCCTGCAATTGGGCAGTTCAAATCCCACCAGGCTCAAGGTTGACTCGTCCTTCCATCCTTCCGAGGTGGGTAAAATGAGGTCCCAGATTGTTGGGGGCAAGAGGCTGACTCTGCAAACCACTTAGAGAGGGCTGGAAAGTACTGTGAAGCGGTATATAAATCTAAGGGCTATTGCTAGGGCTAGTGGAAGCACCTGTTTGTGCTCCTCCTCTTTTCCTCTTCAAACCATTTCTTCCTACTGCCGATGTTCAGAAACAGAATATCACTGATCGACAGGGCTTTCTGGGGTGGTGGTGGTAGAAGAGAATAACAGTGTGCCTTTTCCAGCCAAAGAAGGTACAGGGCCAAATATTAAGAGGAAGAACTTCCAAAGATACAGCTTTTAAGCGTGGGGAGTTGCCGTTACTAAAACCATCAAATGAAAATTTAAAAAAACCCCAGATCTTTCCTGA
The DNA here is from genome assembly GCF_049901735.1 of Notechis scutatus. Classification (NCBI taxonomy): domain Eukaryota; kingdom Metazoa; phylum Chordata; class Lepidosauria; order Squamata; family Elapidae; genus Notechis; species Notechis scutatus. Next base: position 10,465,636 of record NC_142017.1, on the reverse strand, counting down.
GTAATTGTTGGACTCTGGTTTGTTTTTAGACCATAGATTTTGCAATGGGAGGAGATGGCCATCGATTTCCTAGGGTGAATCCTTAGTTCTGCAGATAGAGCACTAGCCATGGCGCTTATGACTTAGACCAGGGGTGTCAAACTCGATTTCATTGAGGTGTTTGATCTCGGGGTGGGGTGGGGGCAGGGTCCAAGGTGGGCATGGCCAGCTCGATGTCACTTGTGTCAGGGGTGGCCCGAGTGCTGTGGCTGAGAAAACGGGCTCCCGAGTTCCATTTTCAGCTGCAATGTCCTCCTGCAACTCTGTCAGTGAAAATGGAACTTGGGAGAATCACGTTGGACCTCTGTTTTCACTGGCAGAGGCATCGTGGGCCGTAGCTTTGCCGTTTCCAGGGCGGTCCCGTGGGCCAGTCCTAAGCACCCCTTGGGCTGGATCCGTCCCGTGGGCCTTGAGTTTGACACCCCTGACTTGATCATGATTTATCCCTTATTGCTTGTACGTACACTGAGAGCTTTATGCACCAGAGACAAATTCCTTGTGTGTCCAATCACACTTGGCCAATAAGGAATTCTATTCTATTCTGAGACTTCTATACCAGTGGTGGGATTCAAATATTTTCAGCACCGGTTTCAGTGGGTGTGACTTGGTGGGCGCGTGAGCATGCCAAACGCGCACTTTGCACAGGCACAGAGGCATTCCAACTCACCTCCTGCAAGCCTGCACAATCCCGGTCGCTTCAGCAGCTGCCACGCAACACTCTTCTGTGCTGTGCAAAGCAGCTGCACTTCAAATTCAGCGGATAAAGGTGAGTATGGCAGTCCGGGTGGGCAGGTGGGCCCAACAGCAGAGCGATGAAGAGAACCGGTTTGGTCTCCGCTACTCATCGCTGCTACCGGCTCTGCAGAACCGGGCTGAACCGGTAGAATACCATCACTGTTCTATACCGCTTCAGGGTGCTTTTACATCCCTCTCTATTGCCCCCAACAATCTGGGTCCTCATTTTACAACCTCAGAAGGATGGAAGGCTGAGTCCACCTGGATACTGCAAAATGACAATCCCTAATGCTGATAGATGCTGGGAATGGATATTTAGCAACAATTCAGGGGTCCCTGGCTTCCAAGCCTATGAATAAGCCCTAAGTTCTGTCTTGTTTTTTCTAGGCATTTCTGCCTTTGCTGAGGAAAGCATCTCAGGACAGTCCCACAAAAGGTATGAGCTGCAGCAAAGCCTGCATTGTCAACATGTCCAGTTATGCAGGCTCCATCACGGACGTTTACCTGTGGGAGTACGGGCAGGTTCTTCCTTACCGTTGTAGCAAGGTAGTAAATACACATTGGTGCAAGGCGTGGAAAATAATTAAAATAACTCTGTACAGGTAAACCCTCAGTTACTGACCAGCAAGTTGAGACCAGCAACTCGGTTGTTAAGCGAAGCAGTTGCTAAGTTAAAACCGTGACCAGGTCTGTGATTTTAGTTCGGCTCTCCTTAGTTTTACAGGCCACAAGGGTTCATCAATGCAAAGGTTGGTGATGAAGTTACTTTTCATTCACCGACATCACTGAATGGTCCATAAATGAGGATTACCTGTACTTTAGGGTACTGATCCTGTTTTTAGAAATGGCGTTTATGGGGTAAATTATGCATTAGCATATATTGGCAAACATAAAAGAATTCAGAGGTATGTTATTGAATCCTGACGAAGCCAACATTCGTTTTCAAAGAAGCATCAAAAAGAGAATCCAGGGATTATTATGTTAATGTAATACCTGTCACTTTCCTGTCTCATGTTCCATTTATTTGTGGAATCTCTCTCCTCTCCTCATTTCTTTTTTTTTCTTCCTTTTTCCTTTCCTTCCCTTTCCTCCCTTCCCTTCCCTTCCCTTTCCCTTTCCTTTCCTTTCCTTTCCTTTCCTTTCCTTTCCTTTCCTTTCCTTTCCTTTCCTTTCCTTTCCTTTCCTTCCTTCCTTCCCTTCCTTTCCTTCCCTTCCCTTCCCTTCCCTTCCCTTCCCTTTCCTTCCCTTCCCTTTCCTTTTCCTTCCCTTTCCCTTCCCTTCCCTTCCCTTCCCTGTCCTGCCCTGCCCTCTATCCAAAATCAAACTCCCATCTGACATGGAATAAAATACAAAGATTTTTCTGGCATTCAAATGATTTTAAAAAATGCATTTTTCTCTTGCTCATGGAGTCTGCTTGATGCAATTCCCTGCTCCTGGCACATCTCTGTTCTAGGCTGCTCTGAATATGCTGACACGGTGCCAATCATTGGCATTTAGCAATGATGAAATTCTGTGCGTCTCACTGCATCCAGGATGGGTCCTCACAGACATGGGAGGCAACATGGTAGGTTTTTTTGGTTGTTCTGGAAACTCATTCCTACCTTTGGAGGGGGATATTTGGGGCTGATGACCAACCATGACCCAGAGCATATCATATAAATTGGCCCAAATCCAAAAGAGAAGTACCATAAGCCTGTTTAATTCATTTATAAGTTTTCACTTGGGTGGAACTGTAGCTGGACCTCCTGAAAAATTTAGAAGAAGTGAAGGAAAGTTGTTCCAATATTTGAGGGGCTGCCACAGAGAGGAAGGGGTAGACAAGGAACAATGGATGGAAACTGAACAAGGAGAAATTCAACCTGAAAATAAGGAGATAAACTTTCTGACAGTGAGAACAATCAACCAATGGAACAGAAGTTGCCCTCGGAAGTTGTGGGAGCGCCATCGCTTGAGACTTTCAAGAAGAGATTGGACTGCCATTTGTCAGAAATGGTGTAGGATCTCCCGCTTGGGCAGAGGGTTGGAGTAGATGACCTACAAGGTCCCTTCCAACTCTGATCTCCCGCTTGGGCAGAGGGTTGGACTAGATGACCTACAAGATCCCTTCCAACTCTGATTATCTGTTATCTGTTTGCCTCCAGCACTGAACAATTTGGTAGTGATTTGCTTGGGCATGGACACTGTTTTTGTGGGTGACAGCTGCCGAAGACCCATTGCCCATAGATTGGAGTTTAATTTCCCTTCATGCTTCATATCACATCCTAGTTTGCAGGTGTTCAGAATGGGACAAAGCTGAACATTTGAAGTTCTAAAAACTCCAATATTAAAGCTCCTGCTTTGGCTTCCCCATCAGATGTCCAATCTCACCTGGTATCTCCATCCGATGCTCAAATATAGAAAGAGGGATTATTCTTTATACAGGTAGCCCTGAACTTACGAACACAATTGAGCTCAACATTTATGTTGCTAAGTGAGAAATTTGTTAAGTGAGTTTCACCCCATTTTACGACTTTCCATGCCACCATTGTTAAGTGAATCACCGAAGTTCTTAAATTAGTAACACGGTGATTAAATTATTCTGGTTTACCCCCATGGACTTTGCTGGTGAGAAGGAGTGCAGTTTGCGGTCAGTTTTTATTCTGGTGTCTTGCCTGTCTGTGTGGATGAGGGCAGCCTTAGAGGTTCTTTGGTTGGGCTGTTTACTGATGGCTCTTTGGCAGTTTCCTGATTGGGGTATTGCTTTTACTTGATTGTTGGTCTGGAGTTGACCTTGGAGTCAATCTATGCTGATCTGAGTGGTGGGAAAAATGGGACAATCCTAGACCAGGTCAAATCCCAAAGTGCCAGGGAATTTCTAGAAGCCTGGCGCTCTGATAAATCAGCCATCAATAGACACATAGACACATTGACAACAAAAGAGACCACCAACCAGCCCCAAAGAGAAAAACACTACAGCACTTCTTCTCCGCCAGTAATCAGCTCTCAGATGAACTTCAAGATTAATTTCAGACTAAGTAAGCAATACCCCAGTCAGGAAACTACCAAAGAGCCATTAATAAATGGTCCAACCAAAGAATCTCTCAGACTGCTCCCACCCACACGGACAGGCAAGACACCAGAATACTTCTTCAGCCTCAACCACAATAATACACGGGCAAACGATCGATACAAACTCAAGGAAAACCGCTTCAAACTCAATTGCAGAAAATACGACTTTAGCAACAGACTGGTCAACACCTGGAATCAGGGGTGGGATGCTACCTGGTCGGACCAGTTCTATAGAACCGGTTTTTACGATTCTGTGCAGTTCGGAGAACTGGCAAATCACGCCACTGGCTGGCCCCTCCCCTCTCCGTCCACTCACTCCTTACCTGGCATGCACACCATCAAACTTACCTGCGTTTGGTAAGTTGCTATTTTTCCTCCCCCCCCCGCCATCAACTGTTCTGCTGTGCCAGGAGATTTAGATTAGCTAGAAAGCAGGAAATCGTTGGATTTCTTGCTTCCTAGCTAATCTAAAAGCAGAGTTGAACTTTCCTTAGGATTGAAGCTTCTATTTTTCAGTGCAGACTCAGGTAGCCGATTGCAGAAACATAGATCTCTGAGTGAATCTGTGATTCTGCAAGCAACTCAATCTGCCTGCCTGCTTTGCCTGATTTTGGGTAAAAGTTGCTCTTTTTTAATTAAAAAATCCAATACTTACATAAATATTTATAATATTTACATACAAGCCACACCCAGCCCGTCACATGACTACACCCACAAATTAGGCCACGCCCACAGAACCGGTTGTTAAGAAATTTGAATCCCACCCCTGCCTGGAATGCTCTACCTGCCTTCATTGTTACAGCCTCAAACCCTCACAGCTTCAACCTCAACCTCCACCGTGGACCTCACCCTATTCTTAAGAAGTCCTTAAAGGGGGCATGCACCAGCGCACCGGCATGCCTACCGTCCCTCTCTTACTCTCCCCATGTATCTGTAGTTACTCCCTTTGTTCATGTTTATGTTCATACTTATACCTGCTAACTTGTACATGTTTGACAAACAAACAAACAAACAAACAAATAAAACAGAGAGCACCTAGAAGGGCTTAGTTGTGGATAATGAGAAATGTTCTTAAAGAGGCCACCTGTCTCATTTTGTTTTTACTCAGTGTAAATATTATTCTCGTTTCTCTAGGCTCCAATAACAGCGGATTCAAGTGTAGCAGCCATGCTAAAACTTTTGGCTCATCTTTGTGAGAAGGACAATGGCACTTTTCTGAGCTGGGAAGGGAAAATCCTTCCATGGTGAACAACAACAGGCTTCTTGTTTGAGGAACAGGACAAACTTCTCACTTGGGCCAATGTGAATATTTATCTGGTGTTATTTGTTGATTAAATGGACTTTTGTCCCCAAATTGTTATGGCTGGTTCCTCTTCTTTTTTAGCTGCCCTGGAGGCTAAAGTCATGAGACTGGACTGGAATCATCTCATCTGTATTAATCATTTCAACTGGAATAGCAATCCAGATTGCAAAAAGAAAAGGCACAAACCACATTGGTGAAATAGGCCAGGATCAGAGGTGGCATTCAGTAGGTTCTGACCAGTTCTGGAGAACCAGAAGCAGAAATGTTGAGTAGTTCTGAGAACCGGCAAACCCCACCTCTGACTGGTCCTGCCCCATCTATTCTCTGCCTCCCATTGAGTCCCAGCTGATTGGCTGGGTCTTCTTTTGTTGCCCTGCACAGGAGAACAGAGCTGGAAAGCAGGTTAGTGGGGTGGGGAGGGAATGGGGATTTTGCAGTATCGTTCCCCTGCCATGCCCACCAAGCCACACCCACCAAGGCACGTCCATCAATCCACACCCACAGAACCAGTAGTAAAAAAATTTGAATCCCACCACTGGCCAGGATACTGAGGGGAAGTTTGTCAGAAGCAGATGTAGACACTCGGTTGCAGATGCAATTGTTAACAACCAAAGTAGAAATGCAACAATCGGGCATGCTAATTGCTTATTGGTTGTAAACCTTTTAAGCATGCTTCTCACAATGCTATTGTACATTGTCGTTAATATTCAGGATACAGCTGCTTTCAAACCCAGCCGTCATAATTATCTGGATGAGAACAATGGGACTTATTACCCCAAGGATGTCAGGTCACATTCTTTTCCCCCAAGGTCCTTTGTGTAACGCAGGGCTACCATTGGGCCCCCCATTTCTGTTGCTAAGTGATAAAGTTGTTAAGTGGGTTTTTGTCCCATGTTACCACCTTCCTTGCCACCGTTGTTAAGAGAAGCACGGCAGTTACGTTAGTAACATGGATTGTAACGTAAATCTGGCTTCCCCATTGAGTTGGCTTGCCAGAAGGTCATAGAAGGTGATCACAGGACCTACAACCATCCTTCATATGAGTCAGTTGCCCAGGGTCTGAATGTTGATCATGTGACCATGTTAATCGAGGTCTACCCGTAATTCATTCTTTTCCATGAAATGTACTTATGATTATTGTTAATCTTTTGGGCAGGACAAGGACTTTAGAAGCTTCAGGTCCAGCGGCCTTTTTGGAAGGGGTGGGGGAAGGCTTTATTTGTAGTTATGTAATGTGTTCTTTCACACAGATATTCCCTTAACAAATTATAGCTTGAGCCAGAAAGGTTTTATGTTTCTAAAAGCTCTTTCAGTGAGAGAAGAAAATAAACCATCACTTATATGTTTCAGAATATACAAAACTGGCAGCCGTCCTAAGAAAGGGAGGATAACATAATGCCAGGTGAAGGATATTAATCGAAAATGCACGGAGATTTGTTTAATCCAAAGCACACCAGCTTGGTGTAAGAAAAAAACAAAACATTTAGAAAAACAGCATCTGGAAAATATACCAGAGAGACATTCAAAAGGCAGAGCCTGTCTTTTGTTTGAACCAGATGTCAGAGTGCTGGCTTAAATCATTTTGGGTAATAGCCTTAGGATGTGTTGCCTGTCTTTAATGCTAGTTATGAAACAATTCTGATTTTTTTTCTGCGCTGCTTGCCAGAAGTTGAGCTTATGTAATGACAAAGTGAAATATAAATTGTCACATTTTTGGTATTACTGCCAAAAAACTCTGAGATGGGCATGCCGTATTCATTGTGTTTAGGCCTCTGGGCACATTTGGAAATTTATGAGCACATTATAAATTAGATTGATCATATCCGGGCTGCAAAAATCTAGACAACCACCGGTTGGCAGCAAAAAGATTCTGAAGCATTCCCTCTGTTGCCCTCTAGTGGTCATATAGCCCTTTATAGACCAGGTATGATCAACTTACATACAGCATGTGCTTTTCCAAAGTCAATAGTATATAGATAGCTTTCCTCCTCACAAAATGTTTCACCTTTTTGGCGAGACTAATTCAAAACTGCTACTCAGGTGAAGCAAGGAGCTTGGCGGGAGGAGTCCATAAGCACATTCATGTTCAAAACTGCCAAGATCTAAACTTACATACCAAGTTGTTGACATCTAAGTACACTTAAAGAAACTTCTCTAATTAGATGTATTAACGGAGGAACAAAAGATTACACAAACCTCAACAAGCTTTAAGATCCAATTTAACTCTTAGTTTACAAGGCTGGATCTTTCTTCATTCGTCTGGTTGCAATAATTTGAGGAGATGGTTACCTGTGATGTCAATAAGCATCTAAACTACCTTGGCAGCTTGACCTCTTAGTCTTGCTGGCTGGGGAATTCTGGGGCCGAAGTTGAGCAACAGTGCTTTTTTTTAAAAAAAAAAAACAAGTTTTATTAATTTTCAAAACACACAAGTCATCATTATCCATTACATGTTTAAACCTTTTTCCATTATAAATTTAACAAGTCAGATAAACTATAATTCTGTTTTAAACCATTTCCATGTAAACATACAAAAACCTCTTATCCAATTTCTCTTTATTTCTCTTTACTCTTATTCAATTTTATTATTATTATTTCATCTATTTCTTTCTGACTTAGTTACTATTATTCTCATTCTATATTTCTGCAAGGTTTTATTAATTCTCCCCAGAAAAAAAAAACATATACACAAAACATAAAAAAAATCTTTTTGGAAAGTAACTTGGACCCAGGTATCTCTCTCTTCAGGGACTTCAACTATATTCATGCTCATCTTACATATCATTACTTATTTTATTTACCATTCTAAGTCTTCTATATTAACTTCTCCACATATTTCACTCTTCTTAATTCTATCTTAATTAATCATCTTAATTTAAGTCATTATATTTGTATCTTTTGTCCATTCTTTATTGTACCTTTGTCTCATTCCTTATAAAAAAAAGAAATTTCTCCTGAAATCACTAATCAGAGTATGATGCCTTTCTATCTCCCCACTAAATTAATCAAGTTAATCTTTAAAATAACGCCAAATACCCAATCCGATTTTGCTTGGTACATTCTATCTGAATAGTACATCCAAAATAATTAAATACATAGTTAAACAATAAATCTAAATATTAAGAACAAATACTATAATAAAAATTTTATAATAACATCAATACCATAATATTAAACTCTTTAATTAAAACTCAATATTCTATACCTCCCTCATATTATTAAATTTTAAAACCAATCATTATTAAACATTTCAACATTTTAATCTCTTATCAACTCTTAAGCCATTTAAGTTTTCTATTTCTAATACAATACTACAATATCATCTTATGTACCTTGCAAAATCTCTTTGAAGAAATTATACTTTATCCTTTATCCCTAAAAGATTCCTTTTTCCTATTTAGTTTCAAAACTTTGTAGCTTTTCTCCATCTTTTCCCTTTCTTTCTTCTCCCAACAAACCTTTCTACCCCCCTTCTTCTAGCCTCTGCCTCACTGGCTTCCCTTCTCTGTCGTATTCCTTTTCCCTTTTGTTTACTATCATTATATTGATTTTGCACCTTATTTTCCCTTTCTTAAATGTTTTTAAATCTTAAGTCCTTTATTTCTCTTCCTTTCCCTCTTCCTTCTTTCTTGGTCGAGTTCTGAGATTTATTAAAGATGGCTTCCTCTCCTTCTTCTTCTTCTGCTGTCTTTATCTGTTGTAATGTTTGTTGATAGTTAATAAGCGCCATTTCTAAAAAAAGGAAGGCTTCTTTCAAACCAGCTTTACCATTTTTTTTTTGCTTGTTCATAATCTTTTCTCAGTTCCTCAATAGAAAGAGCCATTATAAATCTTTTCTTTTCTTTTCCCCTTCTTTCTTCTTACAACAATCAGAATATTCCAAAGGAAAAATAAAACAGTCCCAAAGTTATCAATCAGTCCAAACCAAGGCAGAGTTCTCACTTTCTCCTCCTAGGGTAGTATCAATCAAAGAAAAGAAAGTCCACATCTGTTTCTTAAAATCTTATTGCAATATATTTTAGTCTTTCAATCCTTAAGGCATCTCCTCCAACAAAGTCTTAGCATACAAATTTTTTTTAGTCCTCTCTCTCCCACTCATCGCTTAAAGCCAATTTTCACCTAAAAAAATAGGTTTCTTAATATTCACTTATTTATTCTGTAGGAAAAGAGGGTAAGCTTTCCTTTCAGCACCATCAAACTGCCGCTTTTTCCTCTTCTCGAAGGTATCATTCAGAAAGTCATACTTTTCAGGAATTTTGTTAAATATGTCTTAGAGTCCTAGGAACCAAGAAAAACTTTCTCCTTTGAACACTTTCTCCACTTCCTCCTGCGCATTCTTACCCGGCTGCCAGCTTCTTTGTGGCGGCCATTGCGGAGCCGCTGCACCGTCTTGGGAAAAGGGGTTCTGCCGGCCGGGAGGGGGTCTGCAACACCCCCAAACCCCTCTCTGGATCCCCCTACCTTCAGCTGCCCCTGCAGGGCAGCCTAGCTCCGCACCCGTCCGGATCGGAGCCCCAAAAATGGCTAGCGCAGCAGGATCGCGCAGCCGCGAATCCCTGCCGCTCGCGAAGCCAACAAACCGGAAGTCCCGAGCAACACTGCTTTTGAAGACCAATACATACTGTCTCCTTATTCAATGTGACTCCCCCGCCCTCCGTAGAAGAAATATGTTTATGGACTATTTACTTTATAGACACTGACCTGAATGGCTTGCTAGAAGTTCTCTTCTCTCTCGCTATCACATTATCCACTGAAATTCAGATTCTTGCTGGTTGTCAGGCTTAAATCTAAGAATGACATGTGGCAATTCTTCCAAACTGAGTTTTTTATTGTTTCATACCTATAGGGAAAAGAAAAATCTTGTCAGACTGAGGACTCAACTGTGTAAGTCTGCATACAGGGGTCTTCAAACTTGAGAGCTTTAAGACTCCAGTCATGTTAGCTCAGGAATTCTGGGAGTTGAAGTCCACAAGTCTTAAACTTGCCAAGGTTGAAGACCCCTGGTGTACAATATACTCTATGAACTATTAAGGAGGCTCTGTCTTCACCCTCTTTCTCTCACAGATAATATCTGTCCCTTCTTAACTCCTCTCCATTGCACAGCACTCCCTCCATGAGATCTGCCTCTTCATCACATCCCACCAGACTAGGTCTAATACAGGGGTGTCAAACTCATGTCATCATGGCTGCATCACATGATGTATCGGGACTTTCCCCCACCTTTTCTAAACTGGGTGTGGGTGTGGCCAGCGCATGAAGCATCCTTACCATGGGCTGGGAGTTTGGCAGCCCTGCTCTAATAAGTCCATCTTAGACTGTTTCAAAATAATTCTGAAAATAGATTCTAACTGGTATTTTTGGACAACTTTATTTCTGCAGGAGGGGGGGGACAAACATTGTTAAATAGGTGAACTGTTTATCCGACTTTATGTAAAGAATCCATTTTAGACAAGAGAGATGAAAGACAGATCATGCTTTTGATAATGTTATTTTTTTCCTAGAAAGTATGATTTAGGCTAAAATTGCTAAAATTTAGACATTCAAAAGTTTACGACAAGCAGCCAAATTAATTGTAGTCCCCATAGCATTGTGTTTAGGACATTGTCTTTTATTATAATCAAAATGTAATTTTAATTCTGTGCACTTAGAATTGACAATGTATAAATATTATATAGAAAGAAAGAATGAATAGATTGAATACTGAGAAGTCAAAATCAATTGTGGGCAACCCAAAGTGGGTTTTTTTCCCCTGAGTTCCCTCTTTAAGAAGTTGGAGATCCAAGAGTTTGTGTTGGTTTAGCAACTGGTTGGAAGCAGCAATTCCCTGAATGAAGTAAAAAAAATGTGAAGTCCCACCCCTGCAACAACCCATGGTTTGAATGTCTAAATCCTTTTCTACACACAGAGCAGGCAACTTTCCCTCCCCAGTTGCACTGATTTTTCAGGTTGGGAGGCAGACAAACAGATCAATAGACATTCAACATTAAGAAAGCATACACCCTATTATTTATTGTGAACCAAGAAGCATCTTATTTCATTAAACCTGAATCCTACAATGCAGCCTGTTATGGAGAAAGCAAGGTAAATATCTCATCCATGGTTTCATTCCCTGAGGTTTTCAAACGAGATCTGGTTTGTCTGTTTAAATGGATTTACCAACTTGTTTATAAGCTTTTTTTTTTTTTTCAGGGCGGGAAGCGAAGCAAATATCCTTTAGAGGAGTAAACATTCACCATTGAAAATGCCAAAAATGAATCCCTCCCCACACACTTAACGCAATAGAATATGACCTGAGCCTTTGGGTGATGGCCAATCATCTTTTTTTCCCCCTTCTCTTGTCCAAAGAACCAAAGACTGGAGCCAAGTTAACTTATATAACTGGCGTGGAGAGATTGGGGTCCAGCTAGGACTCAATGAGATTGAACTGGGTTGAGCACAATGTGGTTTGTTAGGGTCTAAGCTAGTGTAAGGGTAATAAATAAAGAAATAAAATATATTATAGCATTAAGTAGAGAGTTACTCTATAGGCATTTCTTATCTTGCTGTTGTGGAAAATATTTCTCTAACCTTTCACGTGTTGTAAACCTAGTAATAACAAATGCAATCAGTTACACCCCTCTCCTATTGAGACACATGATTACCCCCATCTAAATCAATCTGAATCCCTCTGGTTTATGTTTCACACCCCTGAGAATGAAACGTACTTCTATGGGCATGCAAACTCCTCCATCTGGAGATATCCACACTTTTGAATCATGCTGTTAATAGCCCTCTTAAGTGATCAATTAGCAGGAAAATAGGAGAAGGGATAATGAAAGATAAACAAAACCAGAAGGGCATTTGTCTTTTGCAAGAAAGATGTAAATCTAAGTTAGAGTGTTTACAATGCAGTTACTCTACTTGTAAGGATTTTAAAAGTATAAGAAGACTCTACTTGCTGTATATGTTTTGTAACTTTCCTCACATATCTATCTTGTGTGTATGTGGGGAGAGGTCTTACTCTTTTATTGATCAATAAAAGTTAGATTTTGTTCTTCAAAGTCTCTGCTTAAGTTCATTTTTGGCACATCATGATCTTAAGTTATACCCAAACTTTACACTAGCAACTTCTTTCTGTTCCAACCGATGAAAACAAGATTTGAAAGGAGGGATATTATTAACAAACAGCTCTTTTGCTTTTTTTCTCACATGATCCGGCAACCCTCTTTTGGATAAGAGGACAGAATATAGAAATAGAAATCCATTTCACAAGCCCTGCATGTCAGAGAGGAGGCTTTTCATATATATATATACCTTCCAAATTATTTCTCTGTATCTGAGAATAGATATTATTTTAATCTATAAAACATTCAGATTTTCAGGCTAAAACCAACCAACTCCATACAGGGTCCCAGCTTCTCATTTCATTTTCCTGCAAGGATTTGATGGATTTTGTTGTTTTTAGAGCTTTTGTTCAGGGCAGAAAACGTAGATAAGATATTATTTCAATAAAAATATTCCCACTGAACTTAGCAAAAGAGAAACAAATAGCTGGTTAGAATTGGGAAAAAAGAAAGGAAGGAATTTGCTGTGCTGTAAGATTGGACAAAAACCCATTTCCTAATTTCTTTCAGACAAAATGTTTGCAAATGTTGTAACCTGAACGGAGTGACCAGGAATGAACTGACACGTGAGGCCATAATTAAGGGAGCGCATAAAAGTCGCTTCTTAGTCAGCCTGGGCTGGCAAGAGAGATGGAACAACTGAATCCACAGAGCATTCTGGTGACCGGTTCCAATCGGGGACTTGGCCTGGAGCTGGTCAAGCAGCTGGCAGGGAAGAGCAACCCTCCAAAATGGATCTTTGCCACTTGCTGGGACTCAGCCGGATCTGGTGCTCAGGTGAGGCCCGAGGTGCCTTCAGCCCTTGGTGGGAAGAACAAAGATTTTTTTTTCTTTAACGGAAATTTGCTTGTCTTCTAGGAGGTGGTGACAGTGCAGGCAAGGTTAGAGATAAAGATATACCAGTTTATTAAATGAAGGCTAGTTATATTTAAAATGTATTTAGGATGCTTCTATTTTGCAGAATTCGGGAGAGGCAAATAATGGGAGACGAATTTCTCCAATCAATGGATTGGAAGATACGTGCAATGGCTGCATCTTTGCAAATGTTAAGAACCTGTGTCAGATTTCATCACCTTTTGTTTTTAATTCTTATCCCATTTCAAATAAACCATTTGCAAAATGTGCTGCTCCAGGCTAAGTTTGTGGATTTTTTTTCCCTTTCAGGATCTGAAGAATTTGGCTGCTGAACATCCACAAATTGTCATCATCACATTGGGTATGTGTTTACTGAAAATCCCCTTGGCTGTTTAGCTGAGTTAGTAGTGTGATATTACTAGATCATGTTAAGGAAGCATTAATTCCCTCAGAGCAGATAAACGTTGCCTTGCCTTACCATTGGTGCAGGTAGTCCTTGACTTGTAACCACAATTGATCCAATGGTGGGATTCAAATTTTTTGACCATCGGTTCTGTGGGTGTGGCTTGGTGGGCGGTGGCAGGGGAAGGATACTATAAAATCTCCAGTCGGAGGTGGGATTTGCTGGTTCTCCAAACTACTCAAAATTTCCGCTACCGGTTGTCCAGAACTGGTCAGAACCTGCTGAATAGCACCTCTGAATTGAACCCAACATATCTGTTGTTAAGTGAGACATTTGTTAAGTGAGTTTTGCCCCATTTTACTACCATTCTTGCCCCAGTTGTTAAGACTAGCAGTACCAATCAGCTTTTGCCTTAGCGGGGATATTATGTGCAACATTTTATTAATACAAGGTTGGAACCATTGTGGTTTTAGCCATTCAGTCTCATCTGAGTCACATAACTCTCTGAACAACATATCTGTACCCCCTACTTCATGTAAAGTCCTCACATCATCAGTTAAGTCATTTAATCTTCTTTGCTTCTGCTAATTTTTTCCATTGCCAAACGGATACAGTTTATAACCTGCGTGTATTAAATTGGTGTGGTTCTCTTACTGCAATAACTCACGCTTATTTGATAATGATTTATTGGGTGAATTGCAATTTAATAGGCGTGTATGATATGTTAAGCTGTAAATCAAGAGTTACAAATATTATAAACTACCCAGAGCCACTGTGGAAAGTGGACGGGCAGCATATAAAGTTGAATGTAAATTATATTTATAAATAAATATAATGAATTGTTTAGGCAAAAATCTAGGAATGGTGTTGGATCTCCTACCAAACAATGAAACAAATATTTTGCTAAGTAGATGTACTGGATAATTAATATTCAAGCATAAACTTGGTACATTCCAACATTGGATAATGAGCACACAGGTGCTGTATCTTTCTAATCTTTTAAATGACATTCTAGAGTTATTTCATTTATTTATTTATTTATTTTTATTTTTATTTATTTGATTTGTCGATCGCTTACAAGATAATAGGTATAAGTATAAACATGAGTAAGAATACAGGAAATAGGTACCAATAAATGGGCACAATAAGACAAGGACAGTAGGCCCGATGTTGCACTTATGCACGCTTCTTACAGACCTCTTAAGAATTGGGTGAAGTCAATAGTGGTTAGTTTGAGGTTAAAGGAGTGGGGGTTAGAGGATATAACAACAGAGTCACGTAGTGCATTCCAGGCATTGACCACTCTGTTGCTGAAGTCACCAAACCAACAAAAATGTAATATGCATACATGTTCTGTCTCACCTTTCTTCTTAAAAGATGAAAGAGTACAAACTCACACAAACACAGGCAGGCAAGCTGGCTCGGACTTCACAGAGTTAATTCTTTGGAACTAATAACGTCTTTGGCATTCCAACACGCTCTGCCTGCCAAGCCCGAACTGATAACAAGTAAAAAGCTACTTGCAGAAAATTACAAGGCAGACCACAAAAATCATTCACAAAGAAAAACCTGAAGTAAGATCAAACTTTATCCCATACAAAGTTCCAGCCGACAACACACCCACTTTTATCCCCTGTGGGGTGTGGCTCAATGACTCAGCTCACTCTCTGACCCTCCCATGCCTCCTACGTTGCTGCTCACGTTTCTCCCTACGATGCTGCCTAGGATCAAGCCAACCTTCTTCCTCTTGACTCCCTGTCAGGGGCTGCTCCGATATGCCTTCCTCCTGATTAATCTCAGGCTGTTCCTCTTGGTTGTTTGATGAAACCTGAGGCATTATCAGGGAGGAAGGCATTGCCAGAGAGGAAGGTCCTGGGGAGGAAGGCATTCCCAGTTCCTCCTCCTCATCTTCCGAGTCCTCTTCCTCTAACAGCACAGGCTCGGGAATCGGAGCCACAACACATACGTCTGTGTTAACTAAGTGATGTAACATTAAAATTGAAGGAAGGAGAAAAAGTGGATATCAGACATAGAAGTAAATTTTCCTGGTGATAAGATAGGCAACTTTCTGTACGACCTCCATGGTCTACATAAACCATTTATGGATGTATTCTTCAACACTAACTTAAACCAGATCAGCTGGCACACTAGAGTGAGTTTCTCAGCAGAACCTGGCTTAAATAAGCCATGGCTTCATGCAAGGTTTCCTCTTGGCTACATAAATTCCTTATTGGATTCCCATCAATGAACGTTTCAAAAATGATCAAACAAGCACTTTTCTTGGCAGTAATGAGACTAAACATCATCATCCTATTTTAACACCCCCATAATCCCTTGTAGGAAGGAATGTTTACTGGCCGGATGCCTCTCCTGTCACCAGTGTGGAGTTTTTTCCTCAGCAGATACATTCCCAGTGTGCCAGAGAGAGAAATATCTGCCTCCACCTATGATTGAACTCACAGCCTCCTGATTATTACCACTCAGTAATAAAATTAATCTCCCCTTTTAAAAAAATTCAGCAAAATATCAAGGAATTCAGTAGGACCGAACTGGGGTACAAAGCCAGATATGGGATAATGCATATTTATTTTTCATCCTGTAGACACAAATGATCCATGCAGCGTTAAGGCTGCTGCAGCCAAAGTCACAGAACATCTCAAGGGGGCCGGATTAACCTGCTGGTTAACAATGCAGGGATTTTAAAACTGAGCACAGTAGAGACAGAAACACCCGAAAACATGTCGGACGTATACAAAACCAATGTCATTGGGCCCATGATCGTCAGTCAGGTAAGGATAATATATTGTCCTTTTATGGGGGGAAATCGGCTACTTGGATGGATGGATTCTGCAGAACAGCTATTTGATAGTTTGGATTTTGTCCTGGACTAAGGAAAACTCCTACCTCACACAATTGTGAGGTTAAAAAGCTAAACCAGGAGCCCCTAAACAGGGCATAAACACATGATATTTTTTTTCAAAAGAATTGCCTCATAATTGCACAATCAAGAGATATCTGATAGGCTATGGATATAGTGAGGATGAAAAGATCGGGTTGGTTGGAACAGAGATGAAGGTGGGGTGGATCTGTTCGATTTCTTCTGACATTTATCGGGGAGCCGCTGCATCTTTGCATTGTGGATTTTCATTGGTTAAGAGATATGTTGGTGCCCTTCATTTGTCTGTGTTTTTTCCCCCCCTTCCCTCCTCCAGGCCTTCCTTCCCTTGCTAAGGAAAGCATCCCAAAAAAGCCCTCAGAAAGGCATGAGCTGCAGCAAAGCAGCGATCCTCAACATAACTAGCGAGTGCGGCTCCATGACAAACCTCTTTGCCTGGCATATGAATGAGCTGATCTCTTATCGTTGCAGCAAGGTAGGCACAAGCTAGCGGAAAAGGGCTTTTGTTATGATTAGTGTTAAGGGTAAGAATTTCAGTTTCACTTTCAGTTACAGGCAATCCTGGACATATGAACACCACGGAGCCAGGGTAAGATTCTACCGGTTCAGGCGAACCATTTTTTATGATTCTGCACAGTTCGGAGAACTGGCAAATCATGCCACTGGTTGGCCCTGCCCTGCCCGCTCCTCCTTGCCCTGCCCCATCACTCCTTATCTTGTCCGTGTGCCATCGCTGTGTGCAGCCTGCCTTTGCCCGCCCGCCCGCCGTCACTGCCTGCCTTCCGCTGTAGCCCTACCTGATCTGATCTCCCTGGGTGAGTGAGGCTCTGCAAGCTCCAGTTGCCTACCTGCCACCACTGCTGCCAGTCCTGGTTGAGTCCTGACTCCCAGGCCACTTGGCCGTCATCTTCGCCCGCCCGCCATTGCTGCCTGCCTTCACGATCGGTGAGTCAGGCTCTGCAAACAAGCCCCAGTTGCGTATCTGTCACTGCTGCTCACCTTTCCCCCCTGCTCGCCTTTTGCTGCCATTGCCATTAGCCGTTCACCTCCCTCCCGCTTGCCTTTTGCCGTTGCCGTCGAGAACAGGTTGCCACAGAACACGTGGAGAGGCTTCATGGGGTCTCTGGGTCAGCAGCTGCTTCTCTGCCTTGCTGCTCTAGCTGGGAGAGCGAGAGAGTCTTTCGCGGCACAGCAAAATTTAGCTTTGGGTCCCGCAAGTCCCGCTCTCATCGGGAAACGGCTCCAGGTGGCAGAGAAGCAGACAGGTTGAATCCTTTTCCTTTCTGCTGCCCGGAGCCATTTCCCGATGAGAGCGGGACTTGCGGGACCCAAAGCTAAATTTTGCTGTGCCGCGAAAGACTCTCTCTCTCTCCCCAGCTAGAGAAGCAAGGCAGAGAAAACAGGTCACTGGAGAATACGTGGAGCCACTGCTTTTGCCAGGAGAACGAGGGAGTGTTTTAGCAAGGCGCCCCTGGATCAAGTGCAGAACAGCTGGTTGGCGGCTGCGGGAAGCAGAGCCTGGAAGCCCCGATTCACCACATGGGCAGCCTCAGGGGCGAACAGCTGTGGGGAGAGCTGGTCCAGGCCATTAAGTGAGGACCACGTGTATTTGGTTTGCCAGTCACGTGGCCACCTGCCCTGCCCACCCCAGTCACATTGCCACCTAGCCACGCCCACCAACCAAGCCATGCCCACCAACTAAGCCACGCCCACAGAACCGAGTGTTAAAAAAATTGAATCCCACCACTGGCCACGAGGAAGGAAAACTCACATTAGCAACTTAGAGTTTTGCCTTCTATTTTAGTTTTTTTATTTTATTTGGTTTGTCAATTGCTTACAAGATAATAGGTATAAGTAAAAACATAGTTATGAATACATGGATACATATAAGAAAAATAAAAAAAAAATTAAAAGAAAAATAGGACAGGGATGGTAGGCACGTTTGTGCGCTTATGCACGACTCCTACAAACCTCTTAGGAAAGGGGTGAGGTCAATAGTAGACAGTCTAAGGTTAAAGTTTTTGGGGTTTGGGGAAAAAACCACAGAGTCAGGTAGAGTATTCCAAACATTGACCACTCTGTTGCTGAAGTCGTATTTCCTGCAATCAAGTTTGGGGCAGTTAACCTTGAGTTTGTATTTATTGTTTGCTCTTGTATTGTTATGGTTGAAGCTGAAGTATTCATTGACAGGTAGGACATTGCAATGTATGATTTTATATACCATACTTAGATCAGACTGAAGACAGCGTAATTCAAGGTTTTCTAGGTCTAGAATTTCAAGTCTGGTGACATAAGGTATTCTACAACGAGTAGCGGAGTGGAGAACTCTTCTTGTGAAATATTTCTGGACTTTCTCAACTGTGTTAATATCAGATACGTAATGTGGGTTCCAGACTAATGAGCTGCATTCAAATATTGGTCTAGCAAAAGTTTTGTATGCTCTAGTTAGTAGTGTAATATTACCAGAGAAAAAGCTACGTAAGATTAGGTTAACAACTCTTAATGCCTTTTTGGCTATGCAGTTACAGTGGGCTCTAGCATTTAGATCATTAGAGATGAGTACTCCAAGGTCCTTGACAGAGTTTGGATCATCAACAAGTTCTTGACTATTCAGCCTGTATTTTATTTTCTGATTTTTTTTTGCCAATATGTAAGACAGAGCATTTGTTTGTTGAGATTTGAAGTTGCCATTTGCTTGACCATTATGATACATAGTCGAGGTCTTTTTGAAGGGTAGCAGTATTGTCTGTCGTGTTGAATAGCTTTACATCATCAGCGAAGAGGACGCAGTTGTTCTTAATATGATCACAGAGGTCATTTATGTTAGAGTATGAAGAGAGTTGGTCCTAGAACACTGTCTTGGGGGACACCACAGTTGACAGGTACAGAATTTGATAGGACGTTCCCAATTTTGACCATTTGTTGTCTGTTTGACAGAAATGCTTCTATCCAGTTATGCAGGTGTCCAGAGATACCATAAGATTTTAGTTTTAGGAGTGGTTTGTCGTATACCACTGAATCAAAGGCTTTACAGAAATCTATGTAGATTGCATCTATTGCTTTGCCTTGATCGAGTTGTGTAGTCCATATGTTTTTGCAGTGTAAGAGTTGCAGATTACAGGATAGTTTTTTTCTGAAACCAAATTGTTTATTAGAGAGTAGGTTGTTTGTCTCTAAGTGGGGTATGATGGAGTGGCTAATAATTGATTCCATGACTTTACAGGTGACGCAGCATAAGGAGATTGGTCTGTAATTTTCAACTAGGCTTGGGTCTCCCTTTTTGAAGATGGGGATGACCGTGGCTTGTGACCGTAGTTTTGGCAAGGAGCTTCTGTCAGTGTATGTGGAGGCGAGAGACTGGATGCAATTCAACCATGTGTTTTTTGCAAGAAACAAGCAATAACCAATTTGTTGTTTCTAAGGAGAGGTCCTGGCCCACAGTAAGACCTTTCTGAACTCCCACATTCCAAAGCAGAACATGAAAAGATATAAACCGTTTGCATGTTTTCCCTTCTGAAGAATTGAGAAAATAGTGCAACAAATAGAGCAATGAGTGTCTTAAACTTGATATAAACGTCAGGCACACTTATTATTTGTAAAACTTCCTGGCACAAGATGCTCACACTGTAAACCTCTCAAAGAGCGTTGTAAGCAAAGTACTATGGAGCAGTGTATAAATCTTAAGTGCTATTGTAAT
The DNA here is from genome assembly GCF_049901735.1 of Notechis scutatus. Taxonomy (NCBI): domain Eukaryota; kingdom Metazoa; phylum Chordata; class Lepidosauria; order Squamata; family Elapidae; genus Notechis; species Notechis scutatus. The sequence goes on along the minus strand of NC_142017.1, from coordinate 10,445,557 downwards.
TCGTAGATAGTAGGAAAGTTTTCTTAAGATAAAAGCAAAATATTGGAAATTTTCTATAAATTGTCATAGCTTACAGGTGTGAAAATTCTTCCCCCTCCCTCCTCCCTCCCTCCCTCCTGCCAATGAGGAGATGGTCAACTCAATAAGCAGAACTTTGAGGGTGCTGAAAATACTCCGGGGTGTCTATCAAAAAATATGAGGTTAGGAGGAACCTTAAGCTTTCCGGGTGTAATATCTTTCATCAAACACGGACAGAGAAGGTCTACTTAGTAGGTTCCCGTAAGGTCCTGAAAAAACGTTCCTTCTGTCAATCAATATGGAGCCACTGCCAACAGGATGGAGGGAGGGGAAGAAGTGAGTCATACCTGGGAGGAACGAGTGGGAGGAGATGATAGCATATCTTTACCGATACGTTAATGTTCTTATCTTTTGCAGGCCTTTGTGGGGTGTTCAACATATTGACCAAGGCAGACTTTCAGTTACAGAAGCTACCCGTGAAAGGGCTGGCATCCCTGAATCCTCAGATGAACCACTAATTGATTTCCTCCTTCTTTTGTCTCCTTCTCAGTCTGCTCTGAACATGCTGACTCGATGCCAGTCCATGCACTTTGCCAAAGATGAGATCCTGTGCGTTACATTGCACCCTGGGTGGGTGCAGACTGACATGGGAAACAAACTGGTAAATGAACTGGAGAGAAAAAACACAAGCTCCGTATAACAATCAGAAAACAAGTGTGGGCAAGATTCATCGGATTAGGAGTGGAATCTTCTGAAGATTTCTGAAATGTTTTGTTCCCGCTGGATCACGCCATACCACCTGCTGTTTCTCCTGGTGGGGGGAATGATCTCTGAATTGGAAGCATTCCTAAGGTTTCCAGGGGTACTTCAGACCCCTGTTGGAAGAAATATCCATCTGGTTCCGTTCCAAGCCAGGAGAAAGACAGTGGAAACAGGGAGGTTAATTGGAAAAATTGTTTCATGGTGAAGCAGAACCATCAAGCCCATGGTTCTGGTGCAACTGACCACATGGAGTTGAGAGAGTGGGGTATTTATACATTATCTTGGGCTTTGCACTTGGACTTCCTGTTCCTGTGCAAGAACATATATTCTGTTGGCTGTTGTCTGACTCCCATGGGGCCATGGACAAATCCTAGGAATCTGTCTGAGCTAAGTTTGGTTAAAGCTTGCTGGGGGTGGTGCAACTGAGATGATGCAATGAAAGGGCCTTGGGCAATTCCTATCCTTGTTGGATCTGGGGTGAGGATATTTGCTTAGGAATGGACTAGCTATTTCCTAATCTCTGTTGACATCTGCTGAGGGCTATTGAGACAGGTGGGGGCTGCTTTCCAAGAGCATGTTTCTCCATTTCTCATCCAGGGAAATATAATATTCTGCTTTTTAAATATTTCTCAAAATATTCCATTCTTCTAGGAGAGGGGTGGGTGCTAACTTTCTACACCACAAAAAAAAAGCTTGTTTCATTGGAACACTCTGCGTGAAACACCTTGAACTATTTGAAGTTTGGAAAATTTATTTACTGAAATCACCAAACCACCCTAGTAATGTCATGGCCCCAAAGGAAATATTTCAGAATTCTTCAGAATATTGCATTTCCCAGATCAACAATTCTGCACAACCCTAACAATATCAGTTAACACTGGAGTAATGCAAAGGAGTAATGCAAAGTTTGCTGCATCCTGAAAACGAAATCTGCTTCTAGACAAAGATTTCATTGCACAGTTGCCATAAATAATTGATGGGAAATGCAGATGGCTTGGGTTTTGTTTTTTCTACTGCTTTTTTTAAAAATAAAATTTTTAAACAGTTGGAGAATGGAATCCAGATAGAATCTCTTTCAGGACTGATCTTCTGTTTTGATTTCATGGCTGTTAAGTAATTCACTGCCACTTTATGTTACCTGGCCTTGTAGATGTTATTTTTTCCACCATGAATCTCTTTTATCCTTTGTCTATTTTTTTCCCAGGGATCACCCCCACTGACAATAGAGCAGAGTTTGCGAGCTACTCTGAACACCCTTGGCCGTCTCTCTGAGAAAGATCATGGCACATATATTAACTGGGAAGGGAATCTTATTCCTTGGTGAGATAACCAAGAATGTTGACAAAGTCCAGAAATATTTCAGAAGAAGAGTTCTCTACTTCTCTACTCATTGCAAAATACCTTATGCCACCAGAGTTGAAATTCTAGACCTAGAAAACCTAGAACTACGCCGTCTCCGGTCCGATCTAAGAAAAGTATATAAAATTATCTACTGCAATGTCCTACCTGTCAATGAATACTTCAGCTTCAACCATAACAACACAAGAGCAAACAATAGATACAAACTCAAGGTTAATCGCACCAAACTTGATTGCAGGAAATATGACTTCAGCAACAGAGTGGTCAATGTCTGGAATCCTCTACGTGACTCTGTGGTTTCTTCCCCAAACCCCAATAACTTTAACCTTAGACTGTCTACTATTGACCTCACCCCTTTCCTAAGAGGTCTGTAGGGGGCGTGCATAAGCGCACCAACGTGCCTACCGTCCCTGTCCTATTGTTTCTTTTCTTTTTTTATTTTTCTTATATGTATCCATGTATTCATAACTATGTTTTTACTTATACCTATTATCTTGTAAGCAATTGACAAATAAACAAACAAACAAACAAACAAACAAATAAATAAATAAAATCTGCTCCATAGTACTGCAGAAGGATGTTTTCACCAAAGGCAATGCAGCTTTCTGTCTTCAGTGCATATTGTATCCTGTTTCAATTCTCGCTTTCTTGAGTTACTCTGTCTGGTGTCCATAAAACCTTGCTCACTCAGGGTCTTTCAGGCCCTGTTTGATCTGTTCTGATCTTCTAGATGTCACTGCAGAAGACTGCAAAAGCATCCACTTCTGTCCTGCAAGCTGAAGATAATTTTTACCCCCAGAAATCTAAACTACACCAACGGGAAATTCCTGACTTCATTGCAATTGGGAATAATGCTCTGGAAAGAGCACACATGCCAGAGCGAAGTCTTAGGGCGGAGAATTGGTTGAAGTAGCACTGTTGGGGCTACAACCTCAAGACAGGTTCAAATTTGATGCAGGCGAAAAGCCATATTTTCTGCCATGCTGGTCTCATCTATTGAACGAACAAGCAAAAGCTATGTTTTAAAAAGCATATAAAAACACAGCCATTTTTTATATCAATTTTCCATGCAATATAATAAACCTTTAATGTAACCTAAGCGATTAGTTTCTTAAATCTGTTTTTTTAGAGAAATGCTTTACCAAATGCCCTAATACTCTATTGACAAATGCATTTAATCAATTCTGTTTCTTTCTGCAAAAAATAAAAATAAAAAATCACTTAGAACAAAAGTGACCCAACATATATTTTTGGGTATGTATCTTTCTTGTGTTGGAAGAAATATCCTTCTGGATTCAGAGAAAAAGACACTGGAAACATGGAGGCTGTTAGGAAAGATGGTTTAATGGTGGACAGCAGGACCACATGGCTTGAACCTCCAAAGTGAAAAGGATGACCACATGCTTCAAGGTGAAGGAAAAGATCAAGAAGGCCGACCAAGATGTTGAGAGACCCTTATATATACCCTCTTATATATACACCTTAGTGTTTCCTGTTCCTGTGCAAGGAATGTATCCCATTGGCTGTCAGACTCCCAGGGGCGGGGGTCTTAGCTAACTTTGTAGGCTTTCCTGAGCTCCAGGCTTGGTTCAGCCTTGCTGGATGATGATGCACTGAAAGGGCTCTTGGACAATTGCTATACCTTTACCTGGAGATCTTTGTTATGTAAAGTATTCTGGCCAAGGCCTTAATGGCCCACCCATTAACAAAGGTGGGGGTGCGCTTCTGCTTCTGAGGTGTTTCTACTCTTGAGTTTCTACTCTTTTTAGGGGGAAAATATTCTGCTTTTTAAATATTTCCTAGGATATTTCAATTTTCTAGGATGGGTGAGTGCTAACTTCCTACACTTGCAACGAATTCATTCCTGCTTCGTATGCACTGAAGGAGAACATCTAGATAACAAGTATGGTTTTAATTAACATGATGCTAATTACACACATACAGGGATATTCATTATTCGTTTACATTCAGGCAGATTCTATGAAGTTGCACAGAGCAACCTTTTTGCTCGTTCATAAAGAAGAGTATCACAGAGGTCTCTGTCTACTGAGCTTTCAACTTCATAAACTCTTAATGTAAGCTTATATAATACTCACAATTCCAGGCATGCCCTTCCAAATGTAAAGGCACAGCTGGTTTTAAGGCATAGAAATGGCTGGCTTGATTTTCTACCTTTTGAGCTTCTAGAAGAGGTAAAGCAAGAATCACTTGTGGTAGGCCTACCGGAACTTGGCATACTGAAGAAAACATGCCCAGGCAAATTTGGATGCAGAGGATCTTTTAAAAATATCGTTTGAATTTTCATCAAGCCTTATTCATTCTTGGTTTAGAGGCCCACAAGAAAACCTTTCACAAGATGCTCACACTGTAAACCTCTCAAAGAGCGTTGTAAGCAAAGTACTATGGAGCAGTATATAAATCTTAAGTACTGTTGTAATTCGTAGATAGTAGGAAAGTTTTCTTAAGATAAAAGCAAAATAAGGGAAATTTTCTATAAATTGTCATAACTCACAGGTGTGAAAATTCTTCCTTCCTCCCTCCTCCCTCCCCCCCTCCCTCCTGCCAAGTAGGAGATGGTCAACTCAATAAGCAGGACTTTGAGGGTGCTGAAAATACTCCGGGGTGTCTATCAAAAAATATGAGGTTAGGAGGAACCTTAAGCTTTCCGGGTGTAATACCTTTCATCAAACATGGACAGAGAAGGTCTACTTAGTAGGTTCCCGTAAGGTCCTGAAAAGACATTCCTTCTGTCAATCAATATGGAGCCACTGCCAACAGGATTGAGGGAGGGGAAGAAGTGAGTCATACCTGGGAGAAACGAGTGGGAGGAGATGATAGCATATCTTTACCGATACGTTAATGTTCTTATCTTTTGCAGGCCTTTGTGGGGTGTTCAACATATTGACCAAGGCAGACTTTCAGTTACAGAAGCTACCCGTGAAAGGGCTGGCATCCCTGAATCCTCAGATGAACCACTCATTGATTTCCTCCTTCTTTTGTCTCCTTCTCAGTCTGCTCTGAACATGCTGACTCGATGCCAGTCCATGCACTTTGCCAAAGATGAGATCCTGTGCGTTACATTGCACCCTGGGTGGGTGCAGACTGACATGGGAAACAAACTGGTAAATGAACTGGAGAGAAAAAACACAAGCTCCGTATAACAATCAGAAAACAAGTGTGGGCAAGATTCATCGGATTAGGAGTGGAATCTTCTGAAGATTTCTGAAATGTTTTGTTCCCGCTGGATCACGCCATACCACCTGCTGTTTCTCCTGGGGTGGGGGAATGATCTCTGAATTGGAAGCATTCCTAAGGTTTCCAGGGGTACTTCAGACCCCTGTTGGAAGAAATATCCATCTGGTTCAGTTCCAAGCCAGGAGAAAGACAGTGGAAACAGGGAGGTTAACTGGAAAAATTGTTTCATGGTGAAGCAGAACCATCAAGCCCATGGTTCTGGTGCAACTGACCACATGGAGTTGAGAGAGTGGGGTATTTATACATTATCTTGGGCTTTGTACTTGGACTTCCTGTTCCTGTGCAAGAACGTATATTCTATTGGCTGTTGTCTGACTCCCATGGGGCCATGGACAAATCCTAGGTGTTTGTCTGAGCTAAGTTTGGTTAAAGCTTGCTGGGAATGGTGCAACTGAGATGATGCAAGGAAGGGGCTTTGGGCAATTCCTATCTTTGTTGGATCTGGGGTGAGGGTATTTGCTTAGGAATGGACTAGCTATCTCGCTATCTCTGCTGAGGGCTATTGAGACAGGTGGGGGCTGCTTTCCAAGAGCATGTTTCTCCATTTCTCATCCAGGGAAATATAATATTCTGCTTTTTAAATATTTCTCAAAATATTCCATTCTCCTAGGAGAGGGGTGGGTGCTAACTTTCTACACCACAAAAAAAAAAAAAGCTTGTTTCATTGGAACACTCTGCGTGAAACACCTTGAACTATTTGAAGTTTGGAAAATTTATTTACTGAAACCATCAAACCACCCCAGTAATGTCATGGCCCCAAAGGAAATATTTCAGAATTTCTCTAAGGCAGAAGAAAAATGCTGCTTTGGGTTGATTAACTGCCCATCAAATGATAATAACTTTGAGAACATCATGTGTGGTATCTACTAGGGCCACCTTCTAGAACAGGACTGAAGGACTGTTATGGTGATTCTGGCAATTTTCCGGGCTTGGTTTACCTTCCTGCCCAAGAAAAGAAAAAACTTGTCTTGGATTATTTTGAAATACCAGAGAACCAAACAAGATACCTAACAACCTTCCTGGATAACTTGCAGTTCCAAAGCGTATGTGGTACCTCTAACAAATAGGGAATGTTTATTCAGTTCAGTGTAAGAGTATCGAAGTTGACACTATGGCCAAAACCCAAATAATTGTTTTGATAGAACTTGCCAACATTATTGTTGCTTGGAAATAATTGGACACTTATTAAATTTATTTAAAGGGAAGAGCCCAAGACAGAGCAGTCAAATTTTAATTCCTGATATCTAATTTGCTTTATTATGCTGTATTTTATTGTAATCCAATACATTATTATGCTTACAATGACACATGAGACATAAACATTTCACGTAAGCCAATAAGTAAACAATATATCTAATGATTGGTAATGAAAACATTTTTCCAATGCTTTCATTCTAGGACATCTTTTATGTACCTTAATCATCCTTCTTCAGTGTAAAAATAATGGAAATGTTATAAATGACTAAATATGAAATAAAATATTATAAACTTTATAAAACTTTGTAAAAGAATTTACATTCATACTTATTTGTTTCCTGGGGTTTTTATGATGCTTAAATCACAAGCAAGCCAGAATTTCTTGGTTGTCTACTGCCAAACATCAATACCAATTCTCCTCCTAACAGTCAAAGCAAATTTTAGTGTTAATGGTTGATAGGTGTCCCATCCTTCATTAATTCTCTTCTGGTTGCAACTCTTCCAACAGAATCCTGCAGAAAAAGGAGATGAGAAACTGGGACATTTGATGGAATCAGCATGGAATTATTTGTTTGGTCTCAACTCCTGAACTTCTTTCTAGTCCAACCAATGAAAACAAGATTTGAAATAAGCATACCCAAAAGGAGGCTTTTCTATATCTATATTGATATCATCTATATCTATATCTATATCTATATCTATATCTACATCTACATCTACATCTACATCTACATCTATCTATCTATCTATCTATCTATCTATCTATCTATCTATCTATCTATCTATCTATCTATCTATCTATCATCTATCATCTATCTATATTCCAAATTACCTATCTGTATCTGAGAATAGATGTTATTTTAACCCACAAAGCATTGAGCATTCAGACATCAGGCTAAAATTATCTTGGGTTTGATGGGTTTGATTGCTTTAATAGCTTTTCTTCAGGGCAGAAAACACAGAAGATGTTCTTCAAATAAAAACATGCTCACTGAACATAGCAAAAGAGAAACAGCTGCACAGAAGGGGAAAAAGGAAAAAAGAAAGAAAAAAAACCCTACTGCAAGACTGGGCAAAAACACTGGCAGTGCTTGCCAAATTCCTCCTTCCTAATTGTCTTCAGGCATATTATTTGCAAGTCAAATAACATGGGTGGAAGGACTGGCAATGAACGCAGTTGCAGTAATATTTAAGGAAGTGCACAAAGCGATTTCTTAGTTGGCCTCGTCTGGCAAGAGAGATGGAACAACTGAATCCGCAGAGCGTTCTGGTGACCGGTTCCAATCGAGGACTTGGCTTGGAGCTGGTCAGGCAGCTGGCAAAAAGGAGCAACCCTCCAAAATGGATCTTTGCAACTTGCCGGGACCCGGCTGGACCCCGTGCTCAGGTGAGGCCTGGAGTACCTTTATCTTTATGTGGGAAGAACAAAGATTTTTTTTTTTTCTGTAATGGAAATTCGCTTATCTCCTAGGTAGTAATGGTGCAGGCATGATTAGACACGAGAGAGAGAGAGAGAGAGAGAGAGAGAGATTTGTAAATCTTAAGAGCCCGTGTGGAATTTCATCACATTTTGTTTTTAATTGTTATCCTGTTTCAAATAAGCCACTTGCAAAATGTGCTGCTCTGGGCTAAGGACCTTTTGTTCAGGGGCAACTTAGAAAGCTCCTGCTATCCCTGCCCTCCCTGTAAAACTCTTGTAGTTCTTTTCAGTTCTTCACTCCGTTCTGAGCCTTTGCGACACAATGGGCACTGTTTATCAGAATTGCCTCTCATGAAGGCAATTCTGGAAACAATTAGTGGAAACATATTTGCCATAGTTAGCTATAAAGGAACTAAGTTTGTGGTTTTTTTTCCTTTCAGGACCTGAAGAATTTGGCTGCTGAACACCCACAGATTATCATCATGGCATTGGGTATGTGGTTCTGCAAATCCTTTGGTTCTTCTTTAGCTAAGAGGGAAAATAACTGAAATTTAGCAACACAGTAGATCAAGGAAGCAATATTTCCATACACCCACATCAGAACAGGTAAACATTGCCTTGCATTACAATTGGTAGTTTATACAGTTTAGGCAGAATTCCAAAAAGGGATTCCAAAAACAGCTCGATCTGCTACCAGAAACCTGCATTCTCCTGGGCGTATGCATTGGAAGATCAGTATCCAAGCAGTAACTTATGACTTTCTCATTTCTGTCAAATTTATATATGGTATTGGCAGCAAATTTGGGGGTATTGTTGGGAGGAACTGTCACACAAAGCTCGGCGGTGAGTTTTGTTGTTGTTGTTGTTGTTGTTGTTGTTAGTTGCGAAGTCGTGTCTGACCCATCATGACCCCATGGACAACATTCCTCCAAGCCTTCCTATCCTCTACCATCTTCTGGAGTCCATTTAAGCTCACGTCAACTGCTTCAGTGACTCCATCCAGCCCCCTTGTTCTCTGTCCTCCCCTTCTTCTTCTATTGCCCTGAATCTTTCCCAGCATTAGTGCAAATAGTGTTTTCTTCTTCAGGGAGTCCTTCCTTCTCATGAGGTGGCCGAAGTCTTTGAGTTTCATCTTCAGAATCTGGCCTTCTGAAGAGCAGTCAGGGTTGATCTCCTCTAGGACTGACCGGTTGGATCGCCTTGCAGTCCAAGGGACTCGCTGGAGTCTTCTCCAGCACCAGAGTTCAAAGGCCTCAATTCTTTGGCGCTCAGCCTTCCTTGTGGTCCAACTGTCACAGCCAAACATTGCAACTGGAAAAACCATAGCCTTGACTATATGCACTTTTGTTGGCAGGGGGATGCCTCTGCTTTTTAGTGTGCTGTCTAGATTTGCCATAGCTTTCCTCCCCAGGAGCAAGCCTCTTTTAATTTCTTGGCTGCAGTCCCCATCTGCTGTGATCTTGGAGCCCAGGAAAATAAAATCTGTCACTACTTCCATTTCTTCCCCTTCTATTTGCCAGGAATTGAGAGGGCCAATGCCATGATCTTAGTTTTCTTAATGTTGAGTTTCAAGCCAACTTTTGCACTCTCCTTCTTCACCCTCATCAAGAAGCTCTTTAGTTCTTCTTCACTTTCTGCTATTAGAGTGGTATCATCTGCATATCTGAGGTTGTTGATATTTCTCCCGGCAATCTTCATTCCAACTTTTGATTCATCTAGCCCTGCCTTTCTCATGATGTGCTCTGCATATAAGTTAAATAGGCAGGGCAACAGTATACAACCGGATGCTGGACACCTTTCCCAATTTTGAACCAATCAGTAGTTCCGTGTCCAATTCTCACTGTTGCTTCTTGACCCTCATATTAGAGACCTATATGAGTTTAGTAGTTTGCGTATCTAATAAAGGTGATGATCCATCTAGCTGTACTAATCAGCCTTTGGCTTAGAGAAGCTATTCTGTGTAACATTTTACTAATGCAAGGTTAGTTGTTTTTCAGCCATTCAGTCCCACCCAAGTCACATAACTGGCCAAACAACACTTCTGTATCACCTACTTAGGTGAATTGCAATTTAATAGGTTTGTATGATATGCTAAGCTATAATCAGAGTTACAAACATTGATTCAGGAATGCAACACAGAAACCAGAGGTGGTATTCAGCAGATTCTGACCAGTTCTGGAGAATCGGTAGCGGAAATTTTGAGTAGTTCGGAGAACCGGCAAATACCACCTCTGGCTGGCCCCGCCCCCATCTCTGCCTCCCATTGAGTCCCAGCTGATCGGCTGGCTCTTCTTTGGTTGCCCTGCACAGGAGAACAGAACTGGAAAGCAGGTTAGTGGGGTGCAGAGGTGGGTATTCAGCAGGTTCTGACCAGTTCTGGCGGAAATTTTGAGTAGTTAGGAGAACTGGCAAATGCCACCTCTGACTGGAGATTTTACAGTATCCTTCCCCTGCCATGCCCACCAAGCCACGCCCACAGAACCAGTATTAAAAAAACCTGAATCCCACCACTGACAGAAACCTATCAATCATGCTGCTCTCATACATACTTTCTATTTCAGAGAGGGGGAGGCACGTTTTCAGTAAATTATATCTTCCGGTCAAAGCTTTATCCCATCCCTAGTTTAATAAAAGGTATGAACTCAGATGCTGCCTTATCTTTATGCGCTTTGCAAAGAACACCAGCATTTTTCAAAAGCGTTAGATGACAAGTCTCTACAATCTTGAGATTACTCTCACAGGTTTCTACAGGACAGTCATTTTATTATAAAACAGTATATTTATATACAAGTATATTTATTGGGTTACCATGTGGTATGCAAAGTTGGAGATGGAATAACCTACATTTCTTTTTCCTGTAGACGCGGATGATCCAACTAGCGTCAAGGCTGCCGCAGCTAAAGTCACAGAATGTGTAAAAGGGGCAGGATTGAACCTCCTGATTAATAATGCAGGAATTGTAAATAGCAGCAGCTTGGAGACTGAAACACCCGAGAGCATGGCTGAGACCTACAGAACCAATGTGATTGGGCCCATGATAGTTGTCCAGGTAAGGAAACTTTCTGGCCCTTTTCTCTTGGAGTAGAAAGAATATTTAGATGCAGGCATTCCATACAACACGTTTTGGCTTGTTTGCATTTTTTTTTCTGGATTAAGGAATTCCAGGCTGATGCTGAACTTGGTCCAAGGAATTCCCTAAGGAACTTTGGTCTGCTCCCTCCCTCTCTGCCCAACTGTCCCCCACCCCCATTCATGGTTTTAAGAATGAATCCTGAACTCCTTGAAGAATAGCATATCAGGATCTGAATAGAAATTTTGCCCAATAGCTGCTTAGACTATGATAGACTATGGATATAAGATGGAAAAATTGTGTTGATTGAAAGAGGGATGTTGTGGATTCCATTTGGTTAGACTAAAGGACTATTGTGACATCTTCCAGTAAGTTATTGGCAAATCTTTGGGGTTTTTTGGGGGGGGGGGATTTTTCTTGATTGGGAGATGTCCCAACTCTCCTGCCACAAAGAAGAGGGGGTCAAATTATTCTCCAAAGCCCCAGAGGGCAGGACAAGAAACAATGGTTGGAAACTGATCAAAGAGACAAGCAACCTGCAATTAAGGAGAAACTTCCTTAACAGTAAGGACAATCAACCAGTGGAACAAAGTTGCCTTCAGAAGTTGTGGGTGCTCCAACACTGGAGGTTTTCAAGAAGAGGCTGGACAGTCACTTGTTTGAGATTGTACAGATACTCCTGCTTGAGCAGGGGCTGGACTAGAAGACCATGATAAACCATGATGATCCAAACTCTGCCAAGGACCTTGGAGTACTCATCTCAAATGATCTAACTGCTAGAGCCCACTGTAACTACATAGCCAAAAAGGCATTAAGAGTTGTTAACCTAATCTTACGTACCTTTTTCTCTGGTAATATTACACTACTAACTAGAGCATACAAAACATTTGCTAGACCAATACTTGAATACAGCTCATCAGTCTGGAACCCGCATTACGTATCTGATATTAACACAGTTGAGAAAGTCCAGAAATATTTCACAAGAAGAGTTCTCCACTCCTCTACTCATTGCAGAATACCTTATGCCACCAGACTTGAAATTCTGGACCTAGAAAACCTAGAACTATGCCGTCTTCGGTCCGATCTAAGTATGGTATATAAAATCATACATTGCAATGTCCTACCTGTCAATGAATACTTCAGCTTCAACCATAATACAAGAGCACACAGTAGATGCAAACTCAAGGTAAACCGCACCAAACTTGACTTCAGGAAATACGACTTCAGCAAAATAGTGGTCAATGTTTGGAATACTCTACCTGACTCTGTGGTTTCTTCCCAAAACCCCAAAAACTTTAACCTTAGACTGTCTACTATTGACCTCAACCCTTTCCTAAGAGGTCTGTAGGGGGCGTGCATAAGCGCACCAACGTGCCTACCGTCCCTGTCCCATTGTTTCTTTTATTTTTCTTATATGTATCCATTTCATGTATTCATAACTATGTTTATACTTCTACCTATTATCTTGTAAGCGATTGACACATCAAATAAATCAAATCAAATCAAACCTCCAAGGCTCTATTCTGTTCTATTCCTATTGCTTACAGAAGATTTGACTGCCCTTCATTTGTTCCTTTCATTCTCCAGGTGTTCATTCCTTTGCTGAGAAAAGCAGCTCACGAAAGTCCGTTGAAAGGCATGAGCTGCAGTAAAGCAGCCATCGTCAACATTTCCAGTGAAGGAGGTTCCATCACAAGTGTCCTTGAATGGCAGCGGGGCCACATCATTGCTTATCGCTGTAGTAAGGTACAGATGAACCCATGATCTGAGAATGTAAGGGTCAATTCTGTTGTTATCCCAAGTAGGAGAAGAGCACATTTGAATGGTCTGGCATCCATGAGAACTTAGATGAAGGATTCCTTCATTTTCTTCTTCTCTCTCTCTCCCTCACAGTCTGCTCTGAATATGCTCTCCAAATGCCAGTCCTTGCATCTTGCCAAAGATGAGATCTTGTGCGTTGCGTTGCATCCTGGATGGGTACAGACTGACATGGGAAATGTAATGGTAAGCAGATTGGAGGGGGGGGGGGAAACACCTAAATTTTATACAGTGGAAATAAACATGGACCAAATGATCTGTACTAGAAATGGAGTGTTTTTTAAAAAAAGAAAGCACCTCCAGACCATGCTGAATCTATTCATGGATCTTGCCATTCTAGGGATGGTCCAACAGTTTTTCTAAACCAGCGGCTGCTCTTTTTATATAAAAAATTCAATATTTACATACATGGTGTGTTGTGAGTTAATTTTGTGAGTTTGCTTGCAAGCAAATTTTATGTGACAGACTGAGCTAGCTGATGGCAACGATAGCTATCTGAATGAATCTATGACTCTGTGAGCAGCCCAATCTGCCTGACTGCTTTGCCTGATTTTGGGTAAAAGTTGCTCTTTTTTTATAAAAAAATCAATATTTATACAAATATTTATATTTAAATACAAGCCATGCCCAGCCAGTCACATGACCACCAAGCCACACCCACAAATTAGGCCATGCCCACAGAACCGGTTAGTGGTCCCTGGGATTTAAAATTATGAGTTTGGTGGTCCCTGGGGTCCAAAAGGTTGGCGACCCCTGCTCTAAACAATTTCAGGAAGTAGTGCTTGGGTTTTTCTTGACATAGTCTCATCTTAAATCAGGCTGTGTCTGAAATAATATGTACCAAATACCATGAAACTCTTTCCCCTTGATAGATTCAAATTCTAGAAACAGCCAGATGGCCCCTGGAATCCTGTGGTCCCACAAGTGGTTTCAATCTGGTCCTGAAGGAATCTGAATGTGATCACCAGAATATTATATTTCGGGCTCAATTTTTCTACATCACTATCAGTTAATTTATGTTAGCTGCTACTGAGTAGGGTTTTTAAAATTACAGTGTTACCTTGGTACTCATCTTTAATTGGTTCCAGGAGGCATGATGAGTACTGAACAAATTTTTTCCATAAGGAATAATGTTGCCAACATCAACAAGTTCAAGTTTGTGCATTGAGTGCCAAATAATGAGTCCTGGGACAACATTTTTGTATCAAAATACATTGGGTATCAAATTCAATCAATTTCAAACAAGTTGGATACCAGGGTAACACTGTATTCAGTGTAGAAAGAATATATCATTCCTGTCAGAAAATGGGTAGAAACCTAAAGTTTCTGCTTAATGGAACACACTGGACCAAAAATTAGTCATGTGAAATTGAGGCTCTTCAATTCTATAAACTTCCACTGGTTCTTTATGATGCAGTGACCAATTCCTTCAAAACGGGTCAGTTTATTTATTTATTAAATTTATATGCCGCCCTCTCACTGGTAAGGCAACAAAATTAGGTCATGAGTAGTTCTGTTAATTTTGAGGATGATGTAAAAGCGTATCTGTTCAATAATTTTGTGATAAATTTTGAATAATTAAACATGGCCTCTCCTTTCCAAAACCTAGTCTGATTCCATTTCAGCAAAACTTGTTCTTTGATATAATTTCTTGTCTAATAACATTTTCTTGCTGATATACCATATTAAACTATTGCCTTGAATTCTCAGTCGATGTTACTAGGCCTTTAAGCTGTTTTCACTATCATCTTCTTTCATTTCTTGTTTTTTTTCCCCAGGGAAAACCCCCAATGACAAAGGAGCAGAGTTTGCGAGCTATTTTGAACACCCTTGGCCATCTCTCTGAGAAAAATACTGGCACATTTGTCAACTGGGAAGGGAATCTTGTTCCCTGGTGAGACAACCAAGGTTTTGCTTCTCTGCACTGAAAGGCAAAGTTCTCATCAAAGACAATGCAGATTTCTATCTTTAGTGCTTGTTATATCCTGCTCTGCTGCATGTGCTCCAACTCTCCTTTGCTTCAGATAATCTGTCTGGTGCCCATCAAACGTTGCCGATCAGCCAGGCTCTTTCAAACTGCAGGTCCCTGTGATTCGTCTGAATATGTCCAGGTGTCACTGGCAGCGGTTGCAAAGCAGCCATTTTGTATTGGAAAATTTTATTTCCAGATCTCTAGAATCTAAAGCATACATTTAAGAGATGCATACATTCAAGAGGATGATCTTTTCCCCCAATTCCACATCTGGCAACGCGAGTCTAGATGTGGGCTGTACCTCTCTTGCAAAAAGGCCATCTGGAACATTTTATACTTCCAATATGTTAATCTACTTTTTAAAGACTGTCATGCACGAAATAAAACTGATTAAAAACATTGACAAGATTTTTAATTTGGTTAATTTTTAGTTTTGTGATATAATGATAAATTGTCAATTCATTAGGAGTATTGGCCAAGGAAGGCAGCAACCAACCAACCAGTGGTGGTCTTGAACTTTGAGATAGTCACAAGGGATTTGTTGGGGGTCCCCATAAAAAGACTTATAGATGTATAACTGATGACCTATGAATTCTGATGAATCTGATTCTTTTCTCAATTTCCTCAATTCATTGCATAGATGAAAGGAAA
Source organism: Notechis scutatus (assembly GCF_049901735.1). NCBI lineage: Eukaryota > Metazoa > Chordata > Lepidosauria > Squamata > Elapidae > Notechis > Notechis scutatus. The sequence goes on along the minus strand of NC_142017.1, from coordinate 10,430,035 downwards.
AAATAAAAAAACCCGTTCTCCTCTTGAATAAAGAAGCCAATTGCTCTACTTCTTCCCCAGAAGAAGCTAGCTAGAGTCAGTGGAGACATCGCTTCATCTTGATAATGAACTTTATAATGCTATGGTAAGGCCAAACTTGGAATACTGCATTCAGTTTTGGTCGCCACGATGTAAAAAAAATGTTGAGACTCTAGAAAGAGTGCAGAGAAGAGCAACAAAGATGATTAGGGGACTGGAGGCAGAAACCTATGAAGAATGGTTGCAGGAACTGGGTATGTCTAGTTTAATTAAAAGAAGGACTAGGAAAGACATGACAGCAGTGTTCCAATATCTCAGGGGCTGCCCCAAAGAAGAGGGAGTCAAGCTATTCTCCAAACCACCTGAAGGCAGGACAAGAAGCAACGGGTGGAAACTAATCAAGGAGAGAAGCAACTTAGAACTAAGGAGAAATTTCCTGAAAGTTAAAACAATTAATCAGTGGAACAACTTGCCTCCAGAAGTTGTGACTGCTCCAACACTGGAAGTTTTTAAAAAGATGTTGGATAATCATTTGTCAGGAGTGGTGTAAGGTTTCCTGCCTAGGTAGGGGGTTGGACTAGAAGACCTCCAAGGTCCCTTCCAACTCTGTTATTCTATTCTATTCTATTGATTGGGAATCCCATTTTCTTTAAGTGAACGAGCTTCAATTGACTTTTATCAGATGTTTTGGCAATATTGCTGAGCCTGAAGTTTATGCCTCATGCGTTTTATCAGGATGGCACAGATATCTTTGCATACATAAAAACATGAAGTCTGATGAAATTACATTTAATAAATTAAATTATTAATGATATCCCTGAGGCAGAGGCTGCAAAACTAAATACTGGATATCTGGCTCAATTTTTGTAAGGAACAAACGAAGGTCTCCTCTTTCGGAAATATTCAGGCGGTTTCTTTCTTTGGTCATAACATGATTAACAGCACTAAAGCCTGATTCCACAAGATTAGACTGTCTACTATTGACCTCACCCCTTTCCTAAGAGGTCTGTAGGGGGCGTGCATAAGCGCACTAACGTGCCTACCGTCCCTGTCCTATTGTTTCTCTTATTCTTTTATTTTTCTTATATGTACCCATTTCATGTATTCACAACTATGTATACACTTATACTTATTATCTTGTAAACAATTGGCAAATCAAATAAATAAATAAAAATAAAGATATGAGGTAGGGAAAGGTATCAATAAACTGAATATCATTTTCCACATATTTTTTATATAAGACTGGCATTTTTTTTTATTTTGCCATAGGTTTTCATATCCACCACTATCGAATTTATGTTTACTTTCTTCATCATATCTAATTTCTAACAGTTCTTGGCAAGTTGTATCAACCTCTTCAATATTTGTGGTAAAAGGATTTTTAATCCAGTCATACATCTTCAATTTCAAAATATCTTCAAATCGTTTTTCCATGTCCAATTTAAGTTCATTGGGGTGGCTACTGAATCTGTCAGTATCCTCTGGAGTTATACCATCTTTTATAGATGATAATTCAGGAAACTGATGAAATTCTCTCTTCAATAGATTATAACGAAGTAGTTCAAGTTTGTCAATAAATAATGACACAATACTCTGGCAACCTATAAGAGTTTTATTAGCTCCTTGAAGCTGCAAATTGACGTCATTAAATCCCTTGAAAATATCTGCCAAATAAAAGGCATCATTCTTTACTGTTTTTAACTGTTAACACAGATTGGTCTCATTGTTACTTTCAAAAAATTGTATGACACTATCATATAATGTTACAAAACGAGCCAAAGATTTGACAGCCACCGAACTTCTGTGTGCAAAAGTAATGTAATAAAATCTTTATTATTGTCCTGGCAAAGCTGTCAAAACATTCTATCATTTTTTACATTTGATCTGATCTTGTTTATGGCTTGAATTATTATAGTTAATGATGAATGGAGACTTGTACTTAGATGTTTTCCTACAAGATGCTGTCTGTGCACCACACAATGAATACATAAAATATTTGGCACTTCTTCCTTCAAATAAGCAAGAAATCCACGATAGCGACCTACCATTGATGGTGCTCCATCAGTAGCGCATGCAACAATATTATTCAATGGAATATTTGTAAAGTATGATTTCACAGTATTAAATATAGATAATCTTCTTGTATCTGTAATGAGATATATTGCGAATAGCATTTCTTCTCGTAATGTATTGTTTTCATCAAAATAATGTACATATACCATCAATAAAGCATTATTATCTGCAATGGTAGACTCATCCAATTGCATGGAAAATGAAGAGTTTTGGAGAATACTTATAAGTTTTTTTCAACATTAACTGCCATTTCTTCAATTTGTCGCTTTACTGTAGTATTGCTTAGGGGCAACATTTTTAAAATTTCAGGTACATCCTGATGCATTACTGTTGAGATAAATTCTTTTATAGAGGGTATTATTACAGTTTCTCCAATTTTATAGCTTTTACCACTTTTTGCAATTAATTGTGAAATGAGATAAGTGGCAATTAATCCATCTTCGTTTGCTGCATGTTGTTTCTTAAATGATGCAAGAATTGTTGAACAATTTTAAATTTTTTTATATATTTCCTGAAAATATTAAATGGGCTTGTCCGTATCATTTGGATGCTTTGTAGAAAGATGTTCTCGCAATCAATTTGGCTTCATTGCCTCATTGGATAATGTTTTATGACACAATAAACACATTGGATGTTGTTTATTTACAACAGATTCTATGAAACCCATCTTCAGATACTCTGGCAAATAGCCATGAGTGTATTTCTTTTTTTGAGACATGGGCTCACAATATTTCACAATATTTTGTTTGAAGCTGTAGGCACGTACTCACTCTCACAAATCTAACTGCGTACCGACAGTGCGACCGCAAACAAAAGAGCCTGCGCCATGTATCGTCGTCTGTGCATGCTTCTCACGCATTGTGGATTGGGTTTGGGGTGGGGGAGATGTGGAAGCTATTCTGGGACGAGGCTCTTTTGTTTGCGGTCACGCTATAGCTCCATTTAGTTTCACTTACGTAACGTGAACTAAACTTATGCGTGGGTGATACAAATAGTATATTTTCAGAAATTTAAATTGTCATGGGGAATTTTATGAAAACCTAATGAAAATGTTTTTAAATAATGCTATGATTTTTTTTTTTTAAAGTCAATTAAATTAAAAAAAAGGAAAGTGCTTCAGTATCGGACAAAATCCCTACCGCCCACCATGAAAGCTGGAACGCCCACTAGTGGGCAGTAGGGACCAGGTTGACTATCACTGGTGTAAGCTTATACCATACTCACAATATCAGATACACCCTTCCAAATCTGAATACACAGTTGGTTTTAGCTCTACGTGTCTATGCTGCTCTGAATGAATAGATATGTTTGAGTTGATCTTCCATCCTTTCAGCTTCTAGAAATACAGATGAAAAGAGGTGAATCAAGAATCACTTTGGGATAGGCCAAGGGAACTTAAGATACTGTAGTAACAACAATAACAACAACAACAACAACAATAATAATAATAATAATAATAATAATAATAATAATAATAATAATAATAATAATAATAATAATAATAATAAAACATGCTCAGCCACTTTGGATACAGAGGCTCTTATTTTAACTTTCACCTAGCCTCAGTCATCTTGGATATAGGTACATGAAGTTGTGGACTCATTTTCTGGATTTCTCTAAGGCAGAAGAAGAATGCTGCTTTGGGTTGATTAACTGGTTACTGACTGTCAATAACTCTTGAGATCATTAGATGTGGCATCTACCTGGACCATCTCTAAGAAGAGAGTGGAATACATGACATTATGGTAATTCTGGCAACTTCTTGGGCTTGGTTTCAACCGTATTTTTGTGCTGGCTTTTCCGTCATCTCTGCCTAAGGGATGAGAAAAAGTTTGTGTCTTGGGGTATTTTGAAATTTACCAGAAAGAAAACGTTAACGATCTTCTTGGATACCTTTATGAAATAGGCGATATCTGTTCAGCTCATTGTGGGAGTTTTAAAGTTGCAAAAAAAAAAACCCACAAGTCCTTGTGATTTCTGATGCGACTTGCAACATTATTGCTCGCTGGAAATAATTCTGGCAGCTGCAAACCACAGTTCTAACTTCTTGAATTACACTTGTACCTAAATACACAAACCGATATTTAAACGATACATTTAACAAGGGACAATGTGGAAAGCCTTTTTCTTCTATCTCTCAGCAGACCCTTTTTGTACCTAAATTATCCTCCTTCCAATGAAAATCTGTGAAAGAAAAGCTACATAACAACAACCCTTTACAAGCTTTGTGAAAGATCCAATGATGAAGCACCCACAACTTCTGGTGACAGTTGTTCCACTGATTAATTGTTCTGTCAGGAAATTTCTCCTCAGTTCTAGGTTATTAAGTTAGTCACACGGTTGCAAACTGAATATGGCTTCCCCGTTGACTTGTTGCTTGTTGGAAGAATGTAAAATGTGATTGGGTCCATGATAGTTATCCAGGTAAGGGAACTTCGTGGCCTTTCCCCCTGGAATTGAAAGAATGTTTAGAGGCAGCATTCCATACAACAATTTTTGGCTTGTTTGCATTTTTTTTTCCTGGTTGAAAGCACTCCGGGCTGATCAGCTGGATTTTCTCCAGAGAACTCACTGAGGGTCTTTTGTTCACACCCTCCCTCTTTGCCCAAACAAATCCACTCACAGATTTATGGTTTTAAGAATGCATCCTGACCTCTTTGAACTCTTTCAGAAAGGGTTACCCTGACAAAATAATCTCCAACGTGCATAATTTGCCCCTTCCAGTTATGGCTCCACCCAGGGGTGGGATTCAAATTTATAAACAAACAGTTCTGTGGGTGTGGCCTTATTTGTGGGTGGGGCTTGGTGGTCATGTGACTGGGTGGACATGGCTTGTATGTAAATATTATAAATAATTATGTAAATATTGATTTTTTTTTTAATTAAAAAAGAGCAACTTTTACCCAAAAGCAGGCAAAGCAGGCAGGCAGATTGAATTGCTCACAGAATCACAAATTCACTTAGAGATCTATCTATCTGCAATCGGCTATCTGAGTCTGTCACATAAAATTTGCTCGCAAACAAACTCACAACATACCATGTATGTAAATATTGAATTGTTATTTAAAAAAGAGCAACTTTTACTTCAAAGCAAGCAAAGCAGGTAGGCAGATTGAGTTGCTTTTTTAAAATAAAAAAATCAATGAACCATTCATTCTATCTTCCCCTTCCTTCTCTCCCGCAGTGCCTTTGTAACTTCCAACAGTCGCTAAACGAACTGCTGTAAGTCGAGGACTACCTGTCATTTCAGCAGGTGTAGCTTGATTTTTTTTTCTTGGGGCAATCTCAACCTAAACCAGGCTTAGTCTGGAACAATATGTACCAAATACCTTGAAGCACTTCCAGTTTGAAAAATGGAGGTTCTAGAAATAGCCAGGTGGCCCCTGGAATCACCTGATCTCAGAGGAAGTTCACGAAGGCCCTGAAGAAAACGGAATCTTCCTGACATTACCAGAACACTACATTCCTGATCAAGAACATCTTTAAATCTCTATCAATGATTTTTAATTATAAAAATTACAAGTGTATACAGGATGGGGGAGACATAATTGTTATTGTGCTGGTGGTCATTCTCAAAAGTCAACAAACGGGGCTCTCCTTTCCAAAACCCATCCCGGTTCTCCTACAGAAATATCTGTTCTGTCATGTAACATCATGTCCAATAACATTTTCTTGCAAATACATGTTGGGGAGATACACACACACAAAAACACACGTAAAACATATTAAACTATTGAGCCACGGTGGCACAGTGGTTTGAGTGCAGTCCTGCAGGCTACTTCTGCTGACTGACAGCTGCCTGCACTTTGACAATTTGAATCTCACCAGGCTCAAGGTTGACTCAGCCTTCCATCCTTCCAGGGTCGGTTAAATGAGGACCCAGATTGTTGGGGGCAATAGGCTGACTCTGTAAACCGCTTAGAGAGCTGTAAAACACTGTAAAGCGGTATATAAGTCTAAGTGTGTGTCCAATCGCACTTGGCCAATAAAGAATTCTTTCTTTCTTTCTGTCTGTCTGTCTGTCAATATCTATCTATCTATCTATCTATCTATCTATCTATCTATCTATCTATCTATCTATCTATCTATCTATCTATCTATCTATGCCAGGGAAAAGTTCCCCTAACAATGGAGCAAAGTTTGCGTGGTATTCTGGACACCCTCGGCCGTCTCTCTGAGAAAAACACTGGCACATTTCTTAACTGGGAAGGGAATCTTGTTCCCTGGTGAGACCACCAAGAATCTGCTCCACTTTCTAGCTTGTATCGGTGCCCACAACACAGTGGTTTTCTGCATGTGTGCCAAATCTTGCTTGCTTCAGCTGATCTATCCTTGCTTGGCCAGGCTCTATCAGGCGGCAGGAGCCAATGATCTGTTTAGATGCAGGTAATCCTCAACTTATGACCACAACTGAGCCCATCATTGATGTTGTTAAGTGAGAAATTTGCTCAGTGAGTTTTGCCCCCACTTTATGACTTTTCTTGCCACGGTTGTTCAGCGAATCGTTGCAGTTGTTAAATTGGAAACACGGTTGTTAAGTGAATCTGGCTTTCCTATTGACTTTGCTTGTCAGAAGGTCGCAAAAGAGGATCGCGTGACCTCGGGACACTGCAACCGTCATAAATACGAACCAGTTTTCCAGAATCCGAATGTAAATCACATGACTATGAGGATGCTGCAACGGTCGTAACGATCACAATGTCACTTTTTTCAGTGCCATTGTAACTTCAAACGGTCATTAAGTGAACTGTTGTAAGTCCAAGACTACCTGGATTTGTAGGCATCGCTGGCAGCTGTCTGTAAAGCAGTGATTCCTTCCAAGACCATGATGGTGAACCTATGGCACACGTGCCACAGGTGGCACACAGAGCCATTTGTGCCGGCACATGAGCCCCAGCCAAACCTACCTGCACAGCGCATGTGCACGTGCCTCCCAGCTGACTTTCGGCCCTTTTGAGGCCATTTTTGCCCTCCCGGAGGCTCAAGGGAAGTCTCTGGAACCTTGGGAGGCCAAAAAACGGGCCGTCTGGAAATACAGGAAGTGCCGAAACTGTTGTGAACTAAAGAAATGTAATTAATAAAGATTCATTTGCCTAGCAGGATCGTAATCCTGCACGTCCTATTGGCCCATATAATGGCAAGTTATGATTGGTTCATTCCGAGCAATCTGACTGGCTGTTGGCGGGCCGCGCCAAGATTCAAACGCTATAACACTATCCATTGGTTATCCGGATAGCAGCTTACTCTATAAAAGAGTGACTGCTAGCCGGTTTTTTTTTTGTCTCTGTTATGCTTGTTATTAAAGAGCTGAAGTTCAAGGTTTACAGTCTGGTCTCCGTTCATTAAACCCATGCCTCAAACTTAACACTGGCGACGAGGATGGGATACGGAGACAAAAGAGCTGACTAAACCCTACAGAGCACCAACTGAAGCACGTGGCTGAGAGCGCATCTACATCGGCAGGATGTCAGGTGGCGCTATACCACCCGCTCCTTTTGACCCGGAAAAGGAAGACTGGGAGTCGTATATGGATCGGTTTCAAATGTTTCTAGAAACCAACAATTTGAAAGACGCAACACCCGGAAAGAAGCGGGCGGTGTTCTTGACCCATTGTGGACCAGCCGTTTTTAGGATGGCAAAGGCGCTCGCGAAACCGGCTGAGGTGAAATCAATGGATTGGGTCAACCTCGAACCTATCCTACGGGCTCACTATGCCCCCGCCATACCAACGTTGGTCCGGAGACACGAATTTTATCAACGGGATCAGCGGAAGGGTGAAAGTATTGCAGACTTCATCGCTGACCTTAGAAACCTGGGAGGCCTCTGTGGTTTTTCAGACCTAGAAGAAGCTATGCGAGACCGTATAGTTCTGGGATTAGATGACCACACAGTACAGAGCAAGATCATGGCAAAAGGGGACATCGATCTTGCAGATGCCATTGCTGACGCTACTGCAGCAGAGGCAACCAAGAAGTCGGCCGCTCGAATGCGCTGCACCAACGCACCGATCCATCAATTCGGCCGTGAAGCGATTCCACGAATATGTGTACAGGCGGCCCTTTACTCTAATTACAGACCACAAGCCGTTACTTGGCATTTTAGCAGGTGATAAACCAACCCCGCATATATTATCGCCTAGAATGACTCGCTGGTCAGAATTCCTAGCAGCCTACAACTACGTACTGCAGCATCGCCCGGGAAAAGCCATTCCCCACGCTGACGCTTTGAGCCGTTCCCCACTTCCAGAAACCATCAGCGACCCAGCTCCAACCCTCACCACGCTGCAAATTGAAACCCTCAACTCGCCGCCACTAACGGCAAGAGATATCGCTGCCGGCACAAAACGAGACTCTATCCTCGCAAAAGTCCTCAGTTGGGTCGAACGCGGGTGGCCAGTCGAAGAAACCCCCGCCATTTTTGCGCTGTTCAAGCACCGGCAAACAGAACTATTCTCCCAGAAGGGCTGCATCTTATGGGGAGATAGAGTCGTCGTGCCAGAAAGACTACAACGACTCGTGTTGCAAACCCTGCACGAAGGACATCCGGGCATCGTCCGCATGAAGGCTCTCGCTCGAAGCTACGCATGGTGGCCAGGCATCGATAAACAAATTGAAGCCTGGGTAACCACGTGTAGAAACTGCCAAGAGGTCAGCAACGCCCCACCGAGAGCAACCCCCACTGAATGGGAAACTCCTCGAGGCCCGTGGTCCCGCATCCACATTGATTTCGCGGGACCCACGAAAGGACACACTTTTCTCCTAACCGTGGATGCTTACTCTAACTGGCTCGAAATCCACAAGATGAAAAGCACGACTACTGACTCCGTTATTAAAAAACTAGATAGATTATTTGCAACACACGGTTTCCCGGACGTTCTAGTTTCCGACAACGGACCCCAGTTTACTGCTCTCACCTTCGAACAATACTTGGCGGCCCGGGGCATCCGCCATGCCTTAACTTCGCCGGCTCACCCTGCGGCAAACGGTAGGGCGGAACGGATGGTCCAATTCCTTAAAAAGACACTACAAAAAATGGATCCGGGGGACATCGACGCTAGATTGAACAAAATACTCTTACTACAACACATTACCCCCCACAGTGTCACCAACAAGACTCCAGCCGAACTTTTAATGGGGCGGAAGCTTCGCTCCTGCCTCGACCGATTACACCCGTCTTATTCGCCAGAGAAACCTTGTGGATCCAGCGGAACGTATCGCCAATTCAAGGTAGGTGACTTGGTCTACGCCAAAAACCTTTCCAGCGAACCGTTGTGGGTCCCAGCCACCGTAGTCTACCTCACTGGCCCTAGATCTTACCGCCTTAAGACGACAGACGGCAAGATATGGAAACGCCACATAGATCAACTTCGATCTCGTTTACAACCAAATATCCGCGACCCCCCGGACTTCCAAACTCAGGGGGGAGGGAATACCGAGGGGGACGAAGACCGTATAGACGACGACGTAATCGAGGACAGATGGCCACTAAACCAAGTGCTCACGCCACCTAAAGAAGGTCTGGGATCGGGGGCATCCTCCCCGCAGAGGAACACCATAGCGGAAACATGCCCGCCCGATCCAGGAATGGACTTAAGGGACCCTGATAGTGTCACGGAATCAACCCCGTGCGAAAACGAGCCTTGCATTCCACCGGAACCGAACTTTAAACATAAACCAGTGGAACAGCGGAAATCAACTAGGCAGGTAAAATGACCTGTGTACCTGCGTGATTACGTCACCCCGGCCGTCAAACAGAACCCAGGGGGGAGGGGTGCTGTGAACTAAAGAAATATAATTAATAAAGATTCATTTGCCTAGCAGGATCGTAATCCTGCACGTCCTATTGGCCCATATAATGGCAAGTTACTGGCTGTTGGCGGGCCGCGCCAAGATTCAAACGCTATAACACTATCCATTGGTTATCCGGATAGCAGCTTACTCTATAAAAGAGTGACTGCTAGCCGGGTTTTTTTTTTTGTCTCTGTTATGCTTGTGATTAAAGAGGTGAAGTTCAAGGTTTACAGTCTGGTCTCCGTTCATTAAACCCATGCCTCAAACTTAACAGAAACGGGCCTGTTTTCAGCCTCCCGAGGCTCCAGAGACTTCCCTAGAGCCTCCAGGAGGGTGAAAATGGCCTCTCCCGGGCTCCAGAGGCCCTCCGGAGGCTGAAAATGGGCACTTCCGGTATTTCCAGAAGGCCCATTTTTCGGCCTTCCGAGGCTGCAGAGGCTTCCTTCGAGCCTCCAGGAAGGCGAAAACATCCTCAAAGGGGCCGAAAATCATCTGGGAGGCATGAGCATGCGCAGTCTAGGTTAGGGGATGGGGATGTTGTGCGTGCATGTGCAGGGGGATGGCACACCACAACAAAAAGGTTCGCCATCACTGTTCTAGGACAATTTTCTCCCCAGATCTCTGGAATCTAAAGCAGAGTTCCCCAACTGGCCAGCGGGGCGGGGGGCAGGAAGGGGCGATGGCTCGCATGAGCGGTGGCCCAGATTGCGTGTGGGTGCAGCTCCATTCGTGTGAGCAGCAGGCACGCGCGCACACCACTCATGCAAATGGAGCTTGTGCATACATTTTACACTTCCAATACGTTCTTTTTTTTTTTTTTTTTTAATAAGGTTATGTGGAATGAAATAAAAGAGAATTGGTCAAAACTGTCTTTTTTTGTTAATGATAGGTCAATTCATTTGGAGCCAAAGGAAAAAGCAGCAAGTGGGGGCCTTAAAGTTTGGGATACTCTTCAACAGGGGTTCCTAACTCCCGGTCCGTGGAATGGCACTGGGCCGCAGCATGACAGAAACAGGGCCACGCCAACAAGCGACACCCCATCCATGGGATGCAGGCAGCATGCGAAACAGGTGGTATTCAGCAGGTTCCGACCAGTTCTGGAGAACCAGTAGCAGAAATTTTGAGTAGTTCGGAGAACCGGCAAGTACCACCTCTGACTGGCCCCGCCCCCATCTAGTCTCTGCCTCCCATTGAGTCCCAGCTGATCGTCTGGGTCTTCTTTGGTTGCCCTGCACAGGAGAACAGAGCTGGAAAGCAGGCTAGTGGGGTGGGGAGGGAATGGATATTTTGCAGTATCCTTCCCCTGCCACACCCACCAAGCCACGCCTACCAAGCCACATTTTGCCCACCAAGCCACGCCCACAGAACTGGGAGTAAAAAAAATTGAATCCCACCATTGATGTGAAACCACACCCCTTCTGGTCCATGGGAAAAAAACTCTCTCCATGGCACCGGTCCCTGGTGCCCCCAAAAAGTTGGGGCCCGCTGCTCTACGATAGTTTCAATGGGGGGTTGCCATGAAAGATTCAGACTGATAACCTATGAGCAACTGAGTTCCGAGGAATCCAATACTTTTCTTCATTTTCTCAATCCATCGCATAAATCAAAGGAAACAATAAAGTGTTGTCTTCTTGAACGATGAAGCAAGCTGCCGTAAGTGCACGCAGAGTGATTCACCTCTTTTCATCTCTTCTAGAAGCTCCAAGTATGGAAGATCAACAAAATGTACACATTGTTTAGTTCTTTCTTTACCTATTTAGTTAAAGTGTAGTTTTAGATGTTGAAAGTGTAGCTTCAGGCTGCCCAAATTATTTCCAATGAGCAATAATATTTCAGGTTGCATCAAAATCACAACAGCTTTTTTTTTTTTTTGGCTGCAAGGTGAATTTTGAAAGTTGCATAGTGAGCTGTAACTTTCCCTTAGTAAAGGTTACAACGACCTTTGGAAGAGAAAATTATCCAAGAACATCATTATTGTTTTGTTTCATGATGTTTCAAAAAACATCCCTTAAGGCAGGAATTCTACAAAAGCCAGCAAAAAAAATACTGCTGGAACCAATTCTGAAAATTGCCGGAATCACAGAACCAGTAGTAAAAAAATTTGAATCCCACCACTGTTCCTTTGTTTGATTGTTCTCACTGTCAGAAAATTTCTCCTTAATTCTAGGTTGAATCTCTCCTTAATCAGTTTCCATCCATTATTCCTTGTCTGGCCTTCAGGTACTTTGGAAAAAGCCCTCCTCTCTGTGTCAGCCCCTCAAATATCAAATATTGGAAGACTGCTATCATGTCTCCTCTGGTCCTTCTCTTCACTAGACTAGCCATGCCCAGTTCCTGCAACCGTTCATCGTACGTTTCAGCCTCGAGTCCCCTAATCATCCTGCTTGCTCTTTGCACTCTTTCTAGAGTCTCAGCATCTTTTTTTATAGGGTGGTGACCAAAACTGGGTGCCGTATTCTAGGTGTGGTCTTACTAAGGCTTTATATAGAGTGGTATTAGTACCTCACTTGATCTCGATTGTATCCCTCTGTTAATGTAACTTAGGGCTGCATTAGCTGTTTTGGCCACTGCTACACACTGTTGGCTCATATTTAATTCAATTATTTGAATTAATAGAATTAATTTACTTTGGAGGATAGAAGATAAACTCGATCTTATCTATGCATTAAGAGCAGGCATAGACACATAGTTCTCAAACCAAGTATGTATTCAGATTTGGAAGGGCATGCCTGACATTGTGAGTATTGCAGAAGCTTACATCAGGAGTTTATGAAAGCCCAGAAGCCACTGATCTTGTTGTTCTTTACTGTGTCTGATACTTTTCTTTATGAAAGAGGGGGGGAAAGTTTCTCTGTGCAACTTCATAGTATCTCATAGTAACTGCATAAATATAAATGAGTAACAAATACACATGCATGTGTGATTACATAGGTAAAGTATGTAAAACAGTAAATATCTGTTATTTAGTTATTGTCCTTGTGTACATAGCACAATTAAAAATATTAGATACAAAAGGTTTTTGTCATGCCTTGGAATCTGATTCAGAACGGGAGGCCAAGCAGCTTACAGGGAGTGGGAGTGTGGCTCCGTTGACTGTGGAAGACACTGGAGAAGGGCAAAGTCTGGCTGGGCAGAGCAGGGGAGAGGTAGAGCAAGGGAGAAGGAATTCGGAGGAAGACTCAGGGCCACCCCCTCTTCATCCTAGGGCATGCAGAGAGGAATGGAGAAGGGAGCAACATGAGTTGTGTGGCTTACAGGGGAGGAAAGGGCCCTGATTCCCTTCATTAGCTGCAGCCGGGAACAAGGTGTTTAAAAAAGGAAATTGCGCACAGCAAACTATTGAGAGCAAATTGTGAATTATCTGGTATTGTCGAGGCTTATCAGGGTTCCTGGCATCTTCCCAATTGTGTGTGTTTTGCTGGCCTTTCAAGTCTGCAATTCCTTCTCCTGCCCTGTCAAGTTAATTACCGCAGCATGGTTTGTTGGATTTTTATTTACAGCTTGTATGTACTTTGTTTTCGGACTGAATTTCCTCCACTTAAACACTGTTCTTGGGAGAGTTTTTTCTCTAGCCGAAGGTAACCTGGACATTGGGGGCAAAGTTGGAGGTACTAAAAGGACACTTCTTATTTATGTGACTGTGTTCCTTTGTGCCATGCCCCTTTGGGTCATCACAGGTTTTCATTAAGTCATAGCTGCTCTTAAGCTGAAATGCTTTTGGAGAAGAAAAAAGAATCAATTAGATAAAACTGCCTATTAAGAGTACTAGGTGATTATTGTGTAGAAGAACAATGTTTATACAGCGAATTGTTTAGGCTACATTAAACATCTATTAAATGTGCGGCAGATTCAAAACTAATACAAACATAGTGTTGTATCTAGAATTAAAACTCTAACCACAAATTGAAAATCTAAGGTAACATCAACTTGGTTTCAGAAAAGAAAATCCTGTTCATTAACATCTGAGATGACCACCAAAACAATGCTTACATTGTCACCACTATTGACCCAATTGGTCCAATTTTAGGGAATTTCCCACTGCATATTAAAAGAACCTCTTGGAGTTTACAGAATCACCTGACTATTTTGTGGTTGAGTGTGTCCTCCAAACACACTCCTCCTGTTTCAACCTGAGTTCTAGAATTCTAGGTCACACTCTAGTTTTCCAAAATGTTCCATTCCGAATCTAATGTTTCCCATTAGTTTTCCTGCCGTATAAAATTTAGGGTTTTTCTTTTCTCCAGTTTTCTTACCTTCCCACGTCAGTCTGCACCCATCTAGGATGCAACACAATATATAAAGTCTCATGTTTGGCAGAATACATTGGCTGGCATTAAGTGAGCATATTCAGAACAGACTGGGAAGGAGAGATGGGTGGAGAAGATAAGTAAATTCTTGGTCTGAGGGCTTTGAGATTCCAGCCAGTTCAAAGGTGGCTGTTGTAGCTGAGAAATAAGCTGAACATTAAGGCCAATAAAGCAGAATATTCATGTCATACTGGTAGGAATGTGCTTCTACGTCTCTCAATCTCTTGCAAGTTATTTCACTTCCTCGCAATCTGTTGGTTGCAATTCCATGTTGATTACCAGAAAGTGGAAGATATCTATTCAAAACTTCGCTAGATCTATTCAACGAATGTTCTAATCCTTATTTGGAGAAAGCTGTTCTGTTGGGAAATCTCCTGACTCCCCCAAACCTCATGCTTGGTAGTACACCTAGAGGTACTCCAACACGCCCAAACACTTTCCTCTAAATGATCTGGAATCTGAAGAGACATCAACCAACTGCCTCTTAGCAGTTTGGAAGGAATGAAACAATGGAAGGGAACCAACTAACGTATTAAATTTTCTTAAGTTGGAGCCAGTGAATATTGAATTAAACTTTTCAAAATTAACGTTAACCAGTTATGGTAGGAAGGTAATTGTAAAAATTTCATATTAATGAAAGCAATAGAATTGATTCCTTCTTTGTTCCCAGGCTCATCTGTACCTTAATGCAGCAGTTAGACACCACCACCAGTTAGATCCAGTTGCCATCTAAAGAGGCTCTATAAATAATACACCATCTGAATCCGTAAAGCGTAACTATTAAGATTTTCAGGCTAGACCTGTCCTGGGCTGGCTGGATCTGCTAAGTTGTTTGAAGACAGAGGAGGTATTCTTTGAATAAAATAACATTTACATAGAAAACAACAGAGGAGAAGCAGCTAATCAGAGAGCAAAACCCCTGCAACAAGAATCAATTAAATATTGTAGGTGTTTGCCAAATCCCTCCTTTTATATTTTCTTCAGAAGTTATATTTCCTTCCCAATAGGAGCCAAGCACCTTGCATAATTGGCTGGATGGACTGGGAACAAGCTGAATTGCAACAAGATCGAAGGAAGTGCGCAAAAGTTTATTTTTTGGCCTTGGGTGTCAAGAGAAATGGAACAGCTGAATCCACGTAGTGTTCTGGTGACCGGCTCCAATCGTGGACTTGGCTTGCAGCTGATCCGGCATCTGATAGGCAAGAGCAACCCCCCAAAATGGATCTTTGCCACTTGCCGGGACCCGGCTGGACCCCATACTCAGGTGAGACCTGGGGTGCCTTCAGTCCTAGATGAGAAGAACAAAGATTTTTTCTTTCTTTCATGGACATTTGTTTGTCTCCTAGGTGGTAATAATGCTGGCATGGTTGAGTTAGGCATGATGAAGAAACACAAGAGTTTGTTAAATGAAGACTGGTTATATTTAAAATGTCACTTTTAAAATATGTTTAAATAGCAGTGAGCTTAATTTCTCCAATCAATTGGTTAGTAGATCCTTACTCAGGTTGTATATTTATAAGTTAAATATTGCAGATATGACGAGTAGTACAGAATTTATAACAAAAGAAGGGATTTTTTTTAAAACAAATTTTATTAATTTCAAAGACAAACAAATCATCATCAACCATTACATATTTGAACCTTTTTCCATTATAAGTTTTACAAGTCAGATAAAACCTTATTTTATACAATATAATTCTATTTTAAGCCATGTCCATATGAGCATAAAAATACCTCTTATCCAATTTCTCTTTACTTCTCTTTACTCTTATTCAATTTCACTATTATTATTTCATCTATTTCTTTCTGACTTGGTTACCATTATTCTCATTCTGTATTTCTACAAGGTTTTATTAATTCTCCCCAAAACATAAACACACAACAAACAAACATATAAAAAATCTTTTAGGAAAGTAACTTGGCTCCAGGTACCTCTCTTTACATGGGCTTCAATTATATTCATGCTCATCTTACATATCATTACCTATTTTATTTACCATTCTATATCTTCTATATAAACTTCTCCACACATTTCACTCTTCTTAATTCTATCTTATTTAATCCATCTTAATTTAAATCATTATATTTGTATCTTTTGCCCATTCTTTATTATCCCTCTATCTCATTCCTTATAATAATAAAAAAAAAGAATTTCTCCTGAAATCACTAATCAGAGTATGATGCCTTTCTATCCTCCCCCTAAATTAATTAGATTAACATTTAAAATAACACCTAATACCCAATCTGATTCTGCTTGGTACATTCTATCTACTAATTTTTTTTTAATAATAATAAAAACAGAGTAATAAATCCAAAATGATTAAATACATAGTTAAATAATAAATCTAAATATTAAATCTTATAGCATTCCCATTGCTTTTTCAAAAAACAAATGCTACTATAATAGTTTTATAATAGCATCAATACCATAGTCATATTAAACTCTTTAATTAAAACTCAATATTCTAAACATTCCCTTTAATATTTTATTAAATTTTAAAATCAATCATTATTAAACATTTCAACATTTTAATTTCTTATTAACTCTTAAGCCATTCTAATTTTCTATTTCTAATACAAATGTTACAATACCATCTTATGTACCTTGCAAAATCTTTTTTAAAGAAATTGTACTTTACCCTTTGTCCCTAAAAAAAATTCCTCTTTTCCCATCTAATTTCAAAACTTTGTGGCTTTTCTCCACCTTTCCCTTTCTTTCTTCCCCCACCAAATCTTCCTACCCCTCCTTCTTCTAGCCTCTGCCTTGCTGGCATCCCTTCTCTGTTGTGTTCCCTTTTTCTTTTGTTTACTATCATTATATTTATTTTGCATCTTATTTTTCTCTTTCTTGAATGTTTTTTTAAATCTTAAATCCTTCATTTTCCTCGCTTCCTTCCTTCCTTCTTTCTTAGTTAAATTTTGAAATTCATTAAAGATGGCTTCTTCGTCTTCTTCTTCTTGTTATTCTTCTGCCTCCATCTGTTGTATTGTTTGTTGATAGTTAACCAGCGCCATTTCTAAAAAAAGGAAGGCTTTTTCCATACCATCTTTACCGTCTGTTTTTGTTTGCTCATATTCTTCCCTCGGTTCCTCAAAAGAAAAAGCCATTATAGATCTTTTCTTTTCTTTTCTTTTCTTTTCTTTTCTTTTTTCCCTCTTTCTTCTTACACCAACCAAGATATTTTTAAAAAAAAATTAAAAAAAAATAGAACAATCCCAAAATCCTCAATCAATCCAAGCCAAGACAAAGTTCTCCCTTTCTCTTCCAGGGGTAGTATCAGACAAAAGAAAAAAGAAAATCCAAATCTGTATTTTAAAGCCTTATTGGAATTATATTTCTGTCTTCAAATCCTTAAGGCATCTCCTCCAACAAAATCAGACCAGATGAATATATATATTTTTTTTAAAACAAGTTTTATTAATTTTCAAAACACACAAATCATCATTATCCATTACATGTTTAAACCTTTTTCCATTATAAATTTAACAAGTCAGATAAACTATAATTCTGTTTTAAACCATTTCCATATAAACATATAAAAACCTCTTATCCAATTTCTCTTTACTTCTCTTTGCTCTTATTCAATTTCATTATTATTATTTCATCTATTTCTTTCTGACTTAGTTACCATTATTCTCATTCTATATTTTTGCAAGGTTTTATTAATTCTCCAAAAAAAAACAAAAAAAAACACATATACACACAACACACAAAACATAAAAAAAATCTTTTTGGAAAGTAACTTGGACCCAGGTATCTCTCTCTTCATGGACTTCAATTATATTCATGCTCATCTTACATATCATTACCTATTTTATTTACCATTCTATATCTTCTATATAAACTTCTCCACACATTTCACTCTTCTTAATTCTATCTTATTTAATCCATCTTAATTTGAGTCATTATATTTGTATCTTTTGTCCATTCTTTATTGTCCCTTTGTCTCGTTCCTTATAAAAAAAAAAGAAGTTTCTCCTGAAATCACTAATCAGAGTATGATGCCTTTCTATCTCCCCCCTAAATTAATCAAATTAACCTTTAAAATAACGCCCAATACCCAATCCGATTTTGCTTGGTACATTCTATCTAAATAGTACATCCAGAATAATTAAATACATAGTTAAACAATAGATCTAAATATTAACAACAAATACTATAATAGAAATTTTATAATAACATCAATACCATAATCTTATTAAACTCTTTAATTAAAACTCAATATTCTAAACCTCCCCTCATATTATTAAATTTTAAAACCAATCATTATTAAACATTTCAACATTTTAATCTCTTATCAACTCTTAAACCATTTAAGTTTTCTATTTCTGATACAATACTACAATATCATCTTATGTACCTTGCAAAATCTTTTTGAAGAAATTATACTTTATCCTTTATCCCTAAAAAAGATTCCTTTTTCCCATTTAATTTCAAAACTTTGTAGCTTTTCTCCACCTTTTCCCTTTCTTTCTTCTCCCAACAAACCTTTCTACCCCCCCTTCTTCTAGCCTCTGCCTTACTGGCTTCCCTTCTCTGTCGTGTTCCTTTTCCCTTTTGTTTACTATCATTATATTGATTTTGCACCTTATTTTTCCCTTTCTTAAGTGTTTTTTTAAATCTTAAGTCTTTTATTTCTCTTCCTTTCCCTCTTCCTTCTTTCTTGGTCAAGTTCTGAAATTTATTAAAAATGGCTTCCTCTCCTTCTTCTTCTTCTGCTGTCTTCATCTGTTGTAATGTTTGTTGATAGTTAATAAGCGCCATTTCTAAAAAAAGGAAGGCTTCTTTCAAACCAGCTTTACCATTTTTTTTGCTTGTTCATAATCTTTTCTCAGTTCCTCAATAGAGAGAGCCATTATAAATCTTTTCTTTTCTTTTCCCCTTCTTTCTTCTTACAACAACCAGAATATTCCAAAGAGAAAATAAAACAGTCCCAAAGTTATCAATCAGTCCAAACCAAGGCAGAGTTCTCACTTTCTCCTCCTGGGGTAGTATCAATCAGAGAAAAAGAAAGTCCAAATCTGTTTCTTAAAATCTTATTGCAATATATTTTAGTCTTCAAATCCTTAAGGCATCTCCTCCAACAAAGACTTAGCATACAAATATTTTTTTTTTAGTCCTCTCTCTTCCCACTCATCGCTTAAAGCCAGTTTTCACCTAAAAAAAATAGGTTTCTTAATATCCACTTATTTATTCCGTAGGAAAGGAGGGTAAGCTTTCCTTTCAGCACCACCAAACTGCCGCTTTTTTCCTCTTCTAGAAGGTATCATTCAGAAAGTCATACTTTTCAGGAATTTTGTTAAATATGTCTTAGAGTCCTAGGAACCAAGAAAAACTTTCTCCTTTCAAAAACTTTCTCCACTTCCTCCTGCGCATTCTTACCCGGCTGCCAGCTTCTTTGTGGCGGCCATTACGGACCGCCGCTGCACCGTCTTGGGAAAAGGGGATTCTGCCGGCCGGGGAGGGGGTCTGCAACACCCCCAAACCCCTCTCCGGATCCCCCCTACCTTCAGCTGCCCCTGCAGGGCAGTTTAGCTCCGTACCCGTCCGGATCGGAGCCCCAAAAGCGGCTAGCGCAGCAGGGATCGCACAGCTTCACGAATCCCTGCCGCTCGCGAAGCCGACAAACCGGAAGTCCCCAGATGAATATATTTTTTGTCCTCTCCCTTCTGACTTATCACAAAAAGCTAGTTTTACCTGAAAAAAAAAACAGGTTTCTCAATATCCACTTATTAATTCCGTCGGGAGGGAGAATAAACTTTCCTTTCAGCACCTCAAAATTGCCGCTTATTTTCTCTTGTGGAAAGAATCATCCAAAAAGCCATAATTTCCAGGAATTATATTAAATGTATCTTAGAGTCCTGGATCAACCAAGAAAACTTTCACTCTCAAAGGCTTTCTCCTCTTCCTCCTGCGCATTCTTACCCGGCTGCCAGCTTCTTTGTGGCGGCCATTACAGACCGCAGCTGCACCGTCTTGGGAAAAGGGGGTTCTGCCGGCCGGGGAGGGGGTCTGCAACACCCCCAAACCCCTCTCCGGATCCCCCCTATCTTCAGCTACCCCTGCAGGGTAGCCTAGCTCCAAACCCGTCCGGATCGGAGCACCAAAAACGGCTAGCGCGGCAAGGATCGCACAGAGTCGCAAATCCCTGCCGCTCGCGAAGCCGACAAACCGGAAGTCAAAAAAGAAGGAATTTTAAGAAGGTAGAGATTGACACAAAATAGTATATGGGAATATTGAAGGATTAAAATTAAGATTGATAAAATGTATTAATACAAAATTATATAAGAAAGTCAACAGTATTCATGTAAAATTATTGTCATATTTGTTTTTAAAATGTAAAACACTCTGGGACCATACTGTTCACACAATGAGTTGTTTGTAACAATTAAAAATAATAAAAAATGTATTTAAAAAAGTCTTGGAATATGAAGTATTCAGTTAAGTAATCACTTTGTCGAAGGATTAGAAATGGTTGAAACCAGCTACTCGTTTCAACCATTTCTAATCCTTCAACAAAGTGATTACTTAACTGGATATTTCATATTCCAAGACTTTTTTAATGCATTTTTTACTATTTTTAATTGTTACAAACAACTCATTGTGTGAACAGTGTGGTCCCAGAGTGTTTTACATTTTAAAAACAAATATGACAATAATTTTACATGAACATTGTTGACTTTCTTATATAATTGATGTATTGAACCAGTTGAGAGTAAATTACAAAATAATAACAACAAAATGGGGAATTTTACAATTTTCTCACTGCACTAAATTTGTAGGTTTTCTTTCTTTCAGGACCTGAAGGATTTGGCTGCTAAAAACCTGCAAATTATCATCATCACACTAGGTATGTGTCCTGGAAATCTCTTCGGTCCTTCTTTAGGGGGAGGGAAAATGCTGAAATTTAGCACCAGAGTAGATCATGCCAATTCCATCAAGCATCAATTCCATACACCCACATCAGAACTGACAAACCTGGCCTTTCATTACAATTGATAGTTTAGGCAGAATTACACAAATGGATTCCAGGAACAGTTGGATCTGCTACCCAACCAAGAAACAAACCTTCTGCTACTAGGCAGGTGCATTGGAAGGTCAATATCCAAGCAGTGATGTCGAGAAGGTATGGTGAGTAGTTCCCCCCTCTCGTCCCACTCCCCACCCCCATAGTTCATGGCAGACTGACAGTTAGAGAATGCAAAGCTCAAGCGCATATGGTGGCAGTTTTGACAATGAACTTCATTTGTGGATCACCTTTTTCATATAAGGTCCTTCTTGGGTCATCAGTCAGGGGATCTGGCCTCCTTGTCTTCTGTTGATCTTTCTTCTTCATTGTCTTTTGATTGTTCAAAGCTTTAATATCTTCCTCAAAGACATTCCCCTTTGTGTTATGTGTCTTACATGTTTAACTTCATTATTTGTGTGCATCCGGTGAGCAGTGGTTTAACCGCATCTGGCACTCAAAGACATATATTTCTTGAAGTTCAGACAATGAACTCTCAACAATTTTCTCCACCAATAGCTTTGATTTTACTTTGTTCAGCCATCTGACTGTCCACAGTCCACACGATTCACAGTCATGCAAATTTATTGAAAAGACAGTCTTATTATTGTTGTTGGTGTTTGTGAGTATAATGGTTTCCATGTTAATATTTGCCATGGTCTTTCCCAAGGGAGCAGACACATCTTTACAGTTATGGCTACAGTCAGAATCTCTGGATTCTTGTGTCCAAGAAAATAAATTTCATTGCCCCTTGAAACGATCTTCAATACTTAGCAGGAACCAGATATTAATTGTGTTCAAGAAGGAATTCCTAACTTCCAGACATCAGCATATATCTAAGATGACTGAGATCTCTTTGAGCAATTTTAATTCCAATTCCTCTTGCATCTATTTAACATTTACCATGACATGTTTTCATATACAATACAACATACCCTCATAGCAGTCCATTCACTGTAGCACTCCATCTAATCCCTGCGTGGCTTGACAGTGAGATTGGCAGCATATAAATTTAATAAATAAATAAACAAACCTTAACAGCATCATCCTGCAAATTTTTAAACCCTTCCACAGGCATTTCATCACCCTCTACAACCTTTGTGTTAGAAATTGGTGTGGTTCTCATAGCACAATATCTCATGCTTGTTTGATACTGATTGATTGGCTGAATCAAAATTTGATGGGTCTGCATCATACGCTAAGCTGCAAATTGGAGGTTACCCATAAAACAGAAATCCAATCAATATTACTGTCACTTTCTCTGTCAGAAGAACACCCCCATCAGAATACTTTTTTTTTTCTAATTTCTTGCCTTGCTTTATCCCATCCCCTAGTTTAATAAAACATATGACATCAAATATTGTGTTGTCTTTACTGGCTTCATGAAGAAGACTTGCATACTTCAAAACTATCAGTGGCTCACATGTTCCTACAGTCTTAAAACTAATCCCAGGAAAGTCATTTTATAAAAGAAAGAAAGAAAGAAAGAAAGAAAGAAAGAAAGAAAGAAAGAAAGAAAGAAAGAAAGAAAGAAAGAAAGAAAGAAAGAAAGAAAGAAAGAAAGAAAGAAAGAAAGAAAGAAAGAAAGAAAGAAAGAAAGAAAGAAAAGAAAAGAAAATGCAATATCCACAGAATAGAAGTAAATTTATTGGAACACTGTGCAGTCTGCAAAATCAGATATGGAATAACCCACCTTTATTTGTTTTTTTCCTGCTGTAGACACAACTGATCCATCCACCGTTAAGGCTGCTGCAGCCAAAGTTACGGATCATCTAAAAGGGGCTGGATTGAACCTCCTGATTAATAATGCAGGGATTTTAAATAGGAGCAGCTTGGAGACTGAAACACCCGAGAGCATGGCTGAGACCTACAGGACCAATGTGATTGGGCCCATGATAGTTGTCCAGGTAAGGGCACTTTGTGGTCCTTTCTTCTTTGGGTAAAGGAAAACCTATTTAGTTGCAGGCATTTCACACAACAGATGTTGGCTTGTTTGGTTGTTGTTTTTTTCTGGACTAAGGAGTTCCAGGCTGATGCTGGAGTTTCTCCAGAGAACTCCTTGAGGGACTTTTGTCCACACTTTGGTGCATGAGCTCTCAGTGTACATAAGAAAAAATAAAATAAAATACATTCATCAGGAATCATAAGATACAACACTTAGGGATAGTCATAGGTTACTAATAAGCAGTCAAATCATACTAGAGAACAAATAAACAATATAAATTGTAAAGGTACAACAACTTGTTAATAGAATAGAATAGAATAGAATACAATACAATACAATACAATACAATACAATACAATACAATACAATACAATACAATACAATAGAATGTAGAGGAGAGAATAGAATAGGAATAGGAATAGAATAGAATAAAGAAGAGAGAAGGGAAGAGCAGGAGGAAGAGAAGGAGGAAAAAAGGAAGGAGAATAGCATAGAATAGAATAGAATTTAGAATAGAATAGAGTAGAATAGAATAGAACAGAATAGAACAGAATAAGAATAGAATAGAACAGAAAAGAATAGAACAGAACAGAACAGAACAGAACAGAACAGGAACAGGAACGGAACAGAACAGAACAGAACAGAATAGAATAGAATACTTTATTGGCCAAGTGTGATTGGACACACAAGGAATTTGTGTGGTGTAAATACTCTCAGTATACATAAAGAAAAGATATATTCGTTAAGAATCAAGAATCATAACATACAACACTTAATGATAGTCATAGGGTACAATCAGCAATCAAATCATATTAGGAAACAGTTAATATAAATCATAAGGATACAAGTGACAAAGTTACAGTCCTACAATCACAAGTGGGAGGGGATGGGTGATAAGGAGTGATGAGAAGATTAACAGCAATAGTAGTGCACTCTTTGTAAATAGTTGAACAGTGTTGAGGGAATTATTTGTTTAGCAGAGTGATGGCTTTCGAGAAAAAACTGTTCTTGTGTCTAGTTGTTTTGGTGTGTAGTGCTCTGTAGCGTTGTTTTGAGGGAAGGAGTTGAAACAGTTTATGTCCAGAATGTAAGGGGTCTGTATAGTCATAAGTTGGAAGAGATAGGGAATAGGAAGGATGAGAAGAATACTAGTAATACAGCCTTACTAAATAGTTTGACAGTGTTATGGGAATTAGTTGTTTAGCAGATTGATGGCATTTGGGAAAAATAGAATATTGATATCCAATGGATGGGAAAATTGTATTGAATGAAACAGGGATATGAAGTGGGTTCCAGGACAATTCTGATGTTGTGTTGCAAGTAATTGGCAAGTCTTTGGAGCCTGTCCATTGGGAATTTGTATCGATTGGGAGATGTCCCAGCCCTCCTTACGGAAGGTTGGAATGCCCTTCATTTGTTCCTTTCACCCTTCAGGCATTCCTTCCTTTGCTGAGAAAAGCAGCTCAAGAAATTCCCCTGGAAGGCATGAGCTGCAGCAAAGCTGCCATCATCAACATTTCCAGTGAAGCAGGTTCCATCTCAGGCACCTTTGAATGGCAGTGGGGACACATCATTGCTTATCGCTGTAGTAAGGTACAGATAAGTCTATCATCAAACAATGGCTAGATCAGTTTTGTTTTATCGTACGTATGAGAAGAGCATGCTTGAATTTTCTTATCCATCTTCCCATCATTGGGTAGCACAGTGGTTAGAGTGCAGTACTGCAAGCTACTTCTGCTGACTGCCAGCTGCCTGCAATTTGGCAGATTGAATCTCACCAGGCTCTAGGTTGACTCAGCCTTCCATTTTTCCGAGGTCGGTAAAATGAGGGCTCAGATTGTTGGGGGCAAGAGGCTGGCTCTGTAAACGGCTTAGAGAGGGCTGTGAACAGTGGTGGGGTTCAAATTTTTTTATTACCTGATCTGTGGGCGTGGCTTAGTGGGCGTGGCAGGGGAAGGATAGCGCAAAATCCCCATTCCCTCCCCACCCCACTAACCTGCTTTCCATCTCCGTTCTCCTGTGCAGGGCAACAAAAGAAGAGCCAGCCAATTAGCTCGGACTCGGGAGGCAGAGGATAGATGGGGTCAGGGCCAGTCAAAGGTGATATTTGCCAGTTCTCCGAGCTGCTCAAAATTTCTGCTACCGGTTCTCCAGAACTGGTCAAAACCTGCTGAATACCACCTCTGGCTGTGAAGCACTATAAAGCAGTATATATGTGTCTAAGTGCTATTGCTATCATAACTGGTGAATGCCTAAACCTGGTTTAATATTTCCCATTATTTCTGATGAGGAGCAGATGATCAGTGATGATAGCTCTTCAGATTCCATTAGAGACAGACAAGTATTTGGGCATGAGAATACTTCCAGATGTCACTATCAGATATGATCTTTGGGATAGCCATCAGCTTTCAGACCAGAACATGTTCCTTCAAATAAGGACAGAGAACGTGCCCTGAGTAGTTTCAACCGAAGTTTAGAGTAATTTCTTTGTCCTTCTGTCAATCAACATTGAATCACAAACCAATAAGATTAGGGGACATATCTTGAAAAAGCGGAGGAGGAGGGGATGAAAGCCCGTCAAGACAACAGATGAATGTTTTGGTTTTCCACAGGCCTGGGCTGTCCAACATATTGCCCAAGGCAGCTTTTCAGTTACAGAAGCTACCATGGAATGAGGTGGCATCTTAGAGCAGGGGTCCTTACTTCCAGATGTCGCTATCAGATATGATCTTTGGGATAGCCATCAGCTTTCAGACCAGAACACGTTCCTTCAAATAAGGACAGAGAACGTGCCCTGAGTAGTTTCAACCGAAGTTTAGAGTAATTTCTTTGTCCTTCTGTCAATCAACATTGAATCACAAACCAATAAGATTAGGGGACATATCTTGAAAAACGGAGGAGGAGGGGATGAAAGCCCGTCAAGACAACAGATGAATGTTTTGGTTTTCCGCAGGCCTGGGGTGTCCACCATATTGCCCAAGGCAGCTTTTCAGTTACAGATGCTACCATGGAATGAGGTGGCATCTTAGAGCATTCAGATGAACTTTTCATTCTATCTTCCCCTTCTCCCTCTCCCTCACAGTCTGCTCTGAATATGCTCTCCAAATGCCAGTCCTTGCATCTTGCCAAAGATGAGATCTTGTGCGTTGCGTTGCATCCAGGATGGATACAGACCGACATGGCAGGTTCAATGGTAAGCAAACAGGAGGGAGGGGAAAAAAATTTATACCGTGGACAAAAAACAAGGATAAAGTTGGCTGAACTGGGAAGGTAATGCTCCAAAGAGTTCCAGATCATATTGAAACTTTTCCTGGATCACACCATTCCAGACAGCAATCAAAAAAGAAAGTGAGCCTTTTATGGTTTCTCCACTGACATCATCTTAATTTTAGAGTCAGATGAAGCTAGAGCTATACTAAGGCAAAAAAAAAAAAAAAACCCTTAAGCTATAGAAGGTCGGACAGAAATGGCTGCTTTCAATTTTTATATGCAGGGTAGTCCTTGACTTACAACCACAATTGTGCCATGCTTTTCTGTGATTAAGTGAGACATTTGTTCAGGGAGTTTTGCCCCATATTACGATCTTTCTTGCCATGGTGGTTAAGTGATTCCCTGCAGCTGTTAAGTTACTAACACCGTTGATAAGTGAATCTGGCTTCCCCATTGCTTTTGCTTGCACAGAAGGTCGCAAACGATGACCCCATGAGCCCGAGACACTGCAACCGTCATAAACACAAGTCAGTTGCCAAGCGTGTGAATTTTGATCATGTGACCCATGATCATGTGACCCATGAAGGTCGCAATGATTGTAAATATGAAAAGCGGTCATAAGTCACTTTTTTCAGTGCCTTTTAACTTTGAACGGTCACTAAATAAATTGTTGTAAGTTGAGCACTGCCTGTAATTGCAAATAATCAAACGTTGTTAGTGTTGTGGCCAGGGGTGGGATTCAAATTTTTTAACAATCAGTTGGGTGGGCGTGGCTTAGGTGGTAGGTGTGCCTTGGTGGTCATGTGACTGGGTGGACATGGCTTGGTGCTCATGTTATTGGCTGGGCGTGGCCAACTCAATATCACTCACATCGAGGCATGCATCTCCTCGCCTGGCCTCTCATGACTGTGGGGATGCTGCAACAGTCGTAAGTGTGAAAAAGGGTCATAAGTCACTTTTTTCAGTGCCATTGTAACTTTGAATGGTCACTTTGAATGGTGCAAGCAAAAGCAAAGTGCCAGCAAAGGAGGGCAAAAAAAACTCCAGAGAAATTCCTGAGACAGGAAGTCTAGTCCTGCCAAGAATGTAATAAGGGTTAACAGAGAGGCAGTTTCTGTAAGCAACACCAGAATGTTTCCTTCCTGCCTTCCTTACAGGATTAGACCAGTCATTTCTTCTAACAACCGGTTCTCCGAACTGCTTAGAATGTTAACAACCGGTTCTAGCGAATAGGTGCGAACTGGTAGAATCCCACCCCTGGTTGTGGCCTGTCGGCTGCTGGTCCCTCTGGCAGCCAAATCAGACGAGGAGGTGGCTTGGGAGTCAGGGTCAGCATCAAGGCAAGCTGAGGGGAAGAGGGAATGGAGCTGACAGAGAGAGAGAGAGAGACAGAGGCAGAGCCTGGGTCACCTGTCAGTCTTCAGATGGAGAGTCAACAGCCACCAGGTTTGGGGATGGCTGATGAGGAAGAGGAGGAACAGCTGGGTCCAGTGCCTGACGCGTGGATGCGCAAAAGGCAGAGGAGAGGAGAGCAGTGGAAATCCGTGAGCTGATCCTTGGGATGAAAGAGCCACCGCTGCTAGCGAAACCCCATCCTAACCCTGGGGATAAAAGGCAGGGGGTGGAGATGAATAGGTGTGGCAGACAACTATTCATCTCCCTGCCAAATAGACTTTTTAGCCTGTTGTGAAAAAGAAACTTTTTTGCTGGAGCTGCTGGCGCTCCTAATAAAAGAATCATTGATTTAACTTCAGAGGGTTTGTCGTGTTTGGGGAGCTGGGTCAGAACAGTTAGTGCCAAAATCAGCCTCATATTTGTATCATATCACAGTTCCCACATTTAGGAGAAGCTTATCTTTAGCTCAAGTAAACATTTTCTCCACAGCTGTTCTGGAAGGGAAATATCAGAAAATTCCATACAAAACCCATTACTGCCTCTGCGAGAGGGATGTCATAGAAACCACCACTCATGTTCAAATCAATTCAAGTTTATTACAGTCAAAAACTAGAGTCCAGAACAAATAAAAATACTCAAGGGGCATCCAGTTAAAACTTCTACAATGAAATAATAAATAGCAGATACAATCGATATTAAAAACACATTTTGGCATCCAGTTTGTCAGTTACACACAGCCTAACTACCAGTCCTTGAACTGTGAGGCCCATAGTCATTAAATACTAAAATACAGTCTCTTCTCTAAATGCTCTACAAGGATCTTCACAACCAGATGAATAGACCCCTTTTTAAGATTTCCACGGCCCTCTGATAACTTATATTTGCTATTATACTGTCAAGAAAACAACTCTCTCTCTAAAAAAAAAAAAAAAGAGCAACATTTTGCTATACTATGCATAAGCATTATTTGTTAATAATTCTTGTTGTTAGGGGATCATTTTGCATTGTTTATTTTACTGAGTGTACTTTTTATTGGTCAATGACCGAAATAAAGTTTTGTTCTGTTTGCTTGTCTGGAACATGCTGAAGCAAAAACCACTCACACGAAATGGGGAGTCTTCAATTCTGTAAACTCCAGGTGGTTTTTGTTTTGTTTTTTTACGATGCTGTGGGAAGTTCCCTCAAATTCAGCCGATAAGGTCAAGAGGGGTTCTGTTAATTATGGGGGCATCAGAGGTACTTGCTAATGGTCATCCTCAGAAGACTTGGTAGTTCTTCTGCAAGATTTGTCCTGTTCTGACCTAGGCTTGAAAAAAATCACCAAGCAGACAAAGTCCCAACAAAACCCCTTTTCATTTGGCTAATGTGAATTCTTCTTATTCACATCCAGCAAAGTCCTGGCAAACAGTCTTTCAAGAGTGATTTACAACCACAGAGCTTATCAGGCTTGGGGAGTTGCCAGGCTGATAGTTTCCAAGCGCAACAATGCTGTAGCAGAAAATACACTTGGTAAGGAGTCAGGAACAAATCTTCACCCTAATAAATTGAACTAATTGTCTCCTGCAAACACCACTCCCCTTTCGCTCTTCTTTTATTCCCTATGGGAAGGGGCATTCATCATCCACCTGTGCCTTGATTCCCGAGTCGACCCTTGTTCCTTAACTGTTCCCTTCTAGCAGCTCTGTGCATGCGTACACTGGGAACAGGCTCCAGCTGCTCTTTTGCCCCACTGATGTCTAACTTCGAAAGCAGCTGGTAACTGTCGGACGGCCCTGGCCCCATCTCTGCCTCTGATGCAGAGCACCCATAAGAGCCTTCCCCAGATTCCAGGACTGCCCCATGTTCCTCCTCAACCTCCTCACTGTCCAAGTCCGCTGGCCACTGGTGGGCCACAACATGTCCTCTGATGATAATTTCACACCTAATAATGGAATGTTTTGTTGCTAATACACCTTGGAATCGCACCATATTACACTATTGCCTTGAATTCTCTCAGTGACATTACTACTGTAGGCTTTTAGACTTTTTCCACTATCAACTTCCTTCATCCTTTGCCTATATCTTTACAGGGATCACCTCCCCTGACAACGGAGCAAAGTTTGCAGACTATTCTCAACACCCTTGGCCGTCTCTCTGAGAAAAATACTGGCACATTTGTTAACTGGGAAGGGAATCTTATTCCCTGGTGAGACAACCAAGATTCTGCTTCTCCCCATTGCAGGATGATGTCCTCATCGAAGGCAATGCAACTTTCTGTCTTCTACCAGTGCTCACTATAGAAGATGCTCTGCTGCATGTTCTCCAACTTTCCCTTGCTTCAGTTACTCTGTCTGGTGCCCATCAAACCTTGTTCAGCAAGGCTCTTTCAGGCTGCAGATCGCAGTGATCCATCTAAATACTTCTAGATATCACTGGCAACCATTGGTAAAGCAGTGATTTCTTACTGGAGAATTTTCTTTTGAGATCTCTGGTATCTCTCTAAACCACGACAATTAAGCCTCTGAGAATCAGTTCCTGTTCTGCAACTCCATTTGTTTGGAAATGGATCTTCACTTAGGCTGTGAATTCTCTTGCCAAAATGCCACCTGGAGCTTCCAATATGTTTGTACAGGATTTTTTTTTTTAAAGATTCTATTGCATGAAATAAATGAAAATTGAGGACAAATCTCTCTTTTGTTAATGATGCTATAAATTGTCAAGTCACTAAGACATGCGGTGACCTTAAAATTTGAGATTCTCGGCAAGAGATTTGTTGGGGTCCCCATGAAAGACTGAAGTTTGTAAGCTATGAGCAACTTATGAATTCTGATGACTCTGATTGTTTTCTAAATGGCTTATTGGCAGGTAGAAGAACTGACGTTAACATCTGAGAACGTTGGTTGTGGTGGTGTCTATCGGGGCCACCTTCTAGAATAGGACTGAAGACATAGTCTTGTGGTGATTCTGGCAATTTCTTGGGGGCTGGCCCCAGGCATTGGGCTAGAAACCAGGTGAGAGAGAGTTCTAGTCCTGCCATGGGCAAGAAAACCAGTTGGGCAATTTTGGACCAGTCACTCACTCTCAGCTCAATTCAACTCACAAGGCTGTTGTTGGGCAAATAGCAGGAGGAAGGAGTAACGGATACAGATACAGATTAACAGAGTTGGAAGGGACCTTGTAGGTCATCTAGCAGTGCAACACACACCCCAAGCAGACCCTACATCATTTTTGACAGGTGACAGTCTAGTCTCTTCTTGAAAGCTTCCAATGATGAAGATAAGTTGCCCAACTCTATTAAAATAATAAAAGTGGGATTTAAAAAAAATCTAAAAACAAAGATTGCCTTTGTATTCTTGAATAGCTTTATTTTCTAAAGTGTGCAGAAAATATTGCCAAATAGGGATTAATTTTAATGATTTGGGCTGCTTATATGTATTCGCACAAACTTTAATTAATCTCCAAAAAGAATAGATATTTGTCTTGCCAACACTGTCTTATTAGCTGCTGCCATCATATGGAACTAAAATGTACAGTATAGTTCACTTCCATGGCTTCAATTGAATATTTGCTATTTTAGGCTACATAGAATATTTTCACTCGCATCTTTACACTCGTAATACAGGTGATTCTTGCCTTTGTGTTCTATTCTGGCAGGATAAAGATCATCAGTCTTATGGTATAGTTAAGTAAAAAAAAATTAGAAATGGTGGAAAGTATCTGTAGCTTGGATGGTAGGTAGCCAGACCAACCAACGACGGCGTCAACCAACAACCAACTCACATCATCTCCAGCCAGGGTAGCCCCACCACCAGATGACCCTCACACAGCATGGCCAGTCA
Organism: Notechis scutatus; assembly: GCF_049901735.1. Taxonomy (NCBI): domain Eukaryota; kingdom Metazoa; phylum Chordata; class Lepidosauria; order Squamata; family Elapidae; genus Notechis; species Notechis scutatus. The sequence goes on along the minus strand of NC_142017.1, from coordinate 10,398,472 downwards.
GTCACATGGCCAGCCAGGATGACCTTACCACCAGATGACCCTCATAAAGCGTGACCAGTTGGTCACGTGACCAACTAACCACATAAGACCTATGAAAGCAGAAGAGAAGTAAAATAAGACACTTCAGCTGAAGTTTTGCTGATGATTTATTTATTTTATTTATTTTGTCAAGCGATTATTAGATAACAGGCATAAGTATAAACATAGTTAAGAATACATGAAATGTATACGAATAAGAGAAAAAAAAGAAACAATAGGACAGGAACAGTAGGCATATTTTGGTGCGCTTATGCATGCCCCCTACAGACCTCTTAGGAAAGGGGTGAGGTTAATAGTAGACAGTCTAAGGTTAAAGTTTTTGGGGTTTGGGGAAGAAACCACAGAGTCAGGTAGAGTATTCCAGACATTGACCGCTCTGTTGCTGAAGTCGTATTTCCTGAAATCAAGTTTGGTGCAGTTTATCTTGAGTTTATATCTATTGTTTGCTCTTAGTATTATTTTGTTCCCAGGCTAGGTAATATCTTATATGATGTTTCCTAGCCTGGGAACAAAACTTTCAGAAACTAAACAAGGTCGGAGAACAAACCAATGGTGGGATTCAATTTTTTTTTTACTATGGGTTCTGTGGGCATGGCATGGCTTGGCTTGGTGGGCGTGGACTTGGTGGGCATGGCAGAGGAAGGATACTGCAGAATCCCCATTCCCACCCCACCTCACTAACCTGCTTTCCAGCTCAGTTCTCCTGTGCAGGGCAACCAAAGAAGACCCAGCCGATCAGCTGGGACTTAATTGTGTGAGCCCCTCTTTAAATCGCAGTCAACAACAGTTCATTCAAGGGAAATTGATATTTGTTGCAAGTTAGGGCTGTAAAATACTTCTTTTGGTCCTTCCTAAATCTCTAGCCGGTCAGTTTTCTTGAGTGATATAAACTGCTAGTTTTGCATCAGAACAATAATTCACTTTCCGTTATCCACAAAAACCATGATGGCTTGCCCTCAGGTGCCATTCTTAAATCTCCCCCGCCATACTGTTTTATTTATTTCATTTATTAATTCAATGTACAAGTAATCCTTGACTTAATGACCACAACTGAGTCCAACATTTCTGTGGCTAAGCGAGACAGTTGTCAAGTGAATTTTGCCCCATTTTAAAACCTTTCTTGGCATGGTTGTTAAGTGAATCTATGCAGTTGTTGAGCTAGTCCCAAGGTTGTGATATGAATCTGGCTTCCCCACTGAGGTTGTGTCAGGGCTCCAGTAGTTACCCCCATTTAACTCATGAGTCTCTTGCTGAATTTTCAAGACTTAAAGAAGATTTATTAGGAGTAAGCATGCCAGCACTGCCTGGGTGTAGCAGACTCCGAGACACATCATTCATAGTCACCCTTGACCCTGGTTTTCCCCCACCCCCTGGGTGTATCATAATTCATATTCTCCAATGGGACACATCCATAGCCAAGAGTCATCAATCATGTTCTCCAGTTAGATATTTGCGAGGCAAACACTTCAGTCACCTAGAAACTATCTTTGAAAACATTTATGGAATGCAGTTTTGTTTTGGCAAGCTGCAAAAATAAAACTGCTGGCAACTTTAAAAGACCACAGTTGACACTTCGCTTGTCAAAAGGTTGCAAAAGGGGATCACACAATCCCAGGACACTGCAACTGTCATAAATATGAGTCAGTTGCCAAGTGCCTGAATTTTAATCACGTGACCATGGGGAAGTTGCAATGGTTAAGTGTGGAACACGGACATAAGTCCTGTAGTAACTTCAAACGGTCACTAAATGAACTGTTGTAAGTTGAGGACTACCTGTATACGCCACCCATCTCCCTATGCAAAGTGACTCTGGACAGCTTGAAATACAATAGAAGCAGAAATACAAAAACATTGACAAGTAACAGGAATGATATAAAACTAATAGCCAGATATACGACATGGGACCTTCTCTCTTACACCTCCAGCCTAAAAGACCCTCGTCAAGGCCCAAAGCTAGTTAGCAGAGCCAAGGTTTGAAGATTTAAGGAAAGTTACAAATCAAAGTTACAAATCAAAACCCTGTTATTATATGAAGAGTCTTCAGGGCTCTTCATATCTTCTTCTTAAAAGGCAGGCTGATTGAAAGTTGCTGGATTACCAAGGAAGAGGTTTTCCATCCCAGTTCAGAAAAGTGCCAGTTTCTTTCTCAGAGAGGTGGGCAAGTGTTTTAAGAATATTTTGTACACCATCCTCAACTGTAGTTGGGGCTTTCAACTGGAAAGAAAGAAAGGAAGAAAGAAAAGAAAGAAAGAAAGAAAGAAAGAAAGGAAGAAAGGAAAGAAAGAAAGAAAGGAAGGAAGGAAGGAAGGAAGGAAGGAAGGAAGGAAGGAAGGAAGGAAGGAAGGAAGGAAAAGGAAGGAAGAAAGGAAAAGAAACAAAAAAAGAACAAAAAAGAGAAAAAAGAATAAACGTAATGAAATAGGCCAAGTTTTCCCCTAATTTATTTGTGAATTCATTTTTTTTAAAATTTTGCATAATCCATTTCTCTTATTGTTGTTGTAAATGTTTACTAACTTTCTTTTTCATTCTTTTTTCATTTTTATCTGATGCATTGGGATACTTAATGGACTAAAAGTCTATTCAACATCTTTCATTTTTTAAAAAAAATCCCAACCAAGTCTAATGAACAGAGGACAAAACGTATTGCCACAAAATGTTTTCCTGTCTACTGACTTAGAAAAAGAAGAATTGAACAAACATATGATTTTTTTTTTTTGCCTGAAGGACTTTCTTACCTACAACGTTCTGTTGCCAAATTCATAACAATAAAAGCAAACAGTATTAAATGATCAAATGGCTTACTTGATACCAAAGAAAAGATGTTACTTCATTAAATTGTTTTTTTCCTCTGGTTCAACTGAGCTACAAGACCAACCCCAAGACTTTTTTTCTCCTAGTTGTTAAAAAAATATAATTTTGAAAGCCCAGAAAGGGAATTAATGTAATAGCATGCTAATGTAGCAGCTCATATATACAATAGATCAGGGATCTCCAGCTTAAGGCTTATGGGCTTCAACTCCCAGAATTCCTCAGGCCAATTGAGGAATTCTGGAAGTTGAAATCCACAAGCCTTAAAAGTTGCCAAGTTGGAAATCCCTGTAGTAGATGTATTAATTTTATGGGGAGAGAAATTCCGCTACAAGCCACTTACTGTTTTGCATCCACTTCCCATATCTGTCTGCAACCATCCAGGGTGCAATGCAACACACAGGATCTCATCTTGGGCATATTGCAGGGACTGGCATCGGTTGAGCATGTTTAAAGCAGTCTAGAAGAGAGGCATTGTAGAAAGAGGAAGATGAATGGCACATCCTAGTTCTGCAAAGAATATTGTAAGTTATGCTGCAGCTGCCCAAAAAGCCAATGCAATCTTAGGCTGCATGAGCAGAGGAGTAGAATCAAGATCACGTGAAATGTTAGTAGCAATAGCAATAGCACTTAAATCTATATACTGCTTCACGGTGCTTTACAACCCTCTCTAAGTGGTTTACAGAGTAAGCCTCTTGCCCCCAACAATCTGGGTCCTCATTTTACCCATCTTGGAAGGACAGAAGGCTGAGTCAGCCTTGAGCCGGTGAGACTCGAACTGGCAAAGTGCAGGCAGCTGGCAGTCAGCCTGCAGTACTGCACTCTAACCACTGCGCCACCATGGCTCAATAGTTTCATATGTTTTGTGTGTGTGTGTGTGTGTGTGTATTTCCCCAACATGTATTTGCAAAAAAATGTTATTGGACATGATGTTATATCAGAGAACAGATATTTCTGTAGGAAAACCGGGATGGGTTTTGGAAAGGAGAGCCCTGTATGTTGACTTTTAAGAATAACCACCAGCACAATAACAATTATGTTGCTCCCATCCTGTATACACTTGCAATTTTTATAATTTAAAAACAAACAAACAAGGATCCCCCTTGCAGGCAACCGGCAGTCAGCAGAAGTAGCCTGTAGTACCGCACTCTAACCACTGCGCCACCACGGCTCTTAATAGTACCACTTTATAGCCTTGTAAGACCACTCTTGGAACACAGGTAGTCCTCGACTTACCACAATTCTTTTAGTGGCCATTCAAAGTTACAACAGCATTGAAAAAAGTGACTTTTTTCACACTTACGACCGTTGCAGCATCCCCATGGTCGTGTGATCAAAAAATTCAGACGCTTTGGCAGCCGGTTCATATTTATGACGGTTGCAGAAGTCATGTGATCAACTCTGTTGACCTTCTGACAAGCGAAGTCAATTGGGGAAGCCAGATTCACTTAACAACTGTATGATTAACTTAACAGCTGCAGTGATTCACTTAACAATCACTGGCCAGGAAGGTGGGGCAATGGGGCAAAAACTCGCTCAGCCACCGTCTTGCTTAGCTACAGAAATGTTGAGCTCCATGGTGATCGTTAGTTCAGCACTCCCTGTATTGTCTGAGATTTTAGATGAAAAGTCTATACATATAAGATCTATAAATCTGGTATTTATATGACCGCGTGGGCAGTGACCAAGCCTTCTCCAAACCTTGCTGCAACGATAGTTGGGGATTTGTCCAATATCCCAGGCCAGAACGTTGGTGATGGAGCCGCAGTCACTGGATACATTAATAATTGCAGCTTTGCTGCAGCTCATTCCTTTCAGAAGACTTTCCTTGGATGCCTGCCTCAGCAAAGGTAGGAAGACCTGAAGAAAAAGTGGGGGAGGGGAATTAAAAACAGCGGCACACTAGGGCTGGGAATGGAAAAGTCACCATGGGAACCTGCAATTGCAATAGCACTTAGGCTTATGTACAGCTTCAGGGTGCTTTACAGCCCCCCTCTAAGCACTTTTACAGAGTCGGCCTCTTGCCCCCAACAATCTGGGTCCTCATTTTACCCACCCCGGACAGATGGAAGGCCAAGTCAACCTTGAGCCTGGTGGGATTCAAACTGCCCAATTTCAGGCAGCCGGCAGTCAGCAGAAGTAGCCTGCAGTACTGCACTCTAACCACTGCACCACCATGACTGCAAATGATAATCCAGAAATTATTCATCAAAGGCTGTCTTGTGGTTTTATAATCCTGGTGCAAACTTCTGCCCTTTCCTAATTGAGAAAGCTACACCTGATGAAACACATTTCTTCTTCTTCTTCTTCTTCTTCTTCTTCTTCTTCTTCTTCTTCTTCTTCTTCTTCTTCTTCTTCTTCTTCTTCTTCTTCTTCTTCTTATTCTTATTATTATTATTATTATTATTATTATTATTATTATAATTCAAAACACAACAATGTAAAAAGAAGTAGGAAAAACAGGGGAGGGCAACAGGAAGGGAGAAGTGTAGGAAAAAGGGAAAAAAGAAAGATAAGGCATTGACTTCCGATTTCCTTTAGTATGGTAGAATAAGATAGTAGAATCAAACCTCAACTTTTTACTTTTATGTAATAGTATAAATAAGCCATTTCTATACAACAAACCTATCTAATCGGTAATACCCAAAATCAAAGTTTCATTCCCCCCCCCCACACCTCAAGCATAAAGTCCAGAAGCAGTTTCCAAGTAGAAACAAAAGTAAGTGTGTGGTATTTATTTGTTTGTTTGTTTGTTTGTTTATAGAATTCATATTGCCACCTATTCGCCCATGGTGACTCAAGGCGGCTTACAGAATGTTAACACTATATTTGAAAAAACAATTCTTTTCTAACAAAAAGAATCAAATAAATTAATAAAGTACATTAGAACAAAATCTGGGTGGGGGGGAATCACCTCTCAACTCCCACCCCCACCCCGATGACAGCAACTCACACAATGAGCCATTTGATGGGCTCCATCCTGCTCTGGGTTCCCCAGGCCTGCTGGCAAAATCAGGTCTTCAGCACCTTCCGGAAGAGGTGACGCAATGGTTAGAAAGCAGTATTGCAGGCTAACTGTGCCTGCTGCCAGAAGTTCGATTCTGATCAGCTCAAAATTGATTCTGCCTTCCATTCCTCTGAGGTCAACAAAATGAGGACCCTGGTTGTTGGGAGGCAAGATCCTGACTCTGTAAACTGGTTCGAGAATGCTATAAAAGGACCCTGTAGTACTATATAAGTACTATTGCTAAGTGAGACCTAGTCAAAAGCAGAGATCTGAAGGACATTCCTACCTGGCCCATTACCATAGGACCAACGACATTGGTATTGTACACTTCTAGCATGTTTTCTGGTGTCTCTGATTCCAGACTGGATGGCTTTACTATTCCAGCATTGTTGAACAACAGATTCAGCCCAGCTCCGTGTAGACGTCCAGTAATTTTGACTGCAGCAGCATTGATGCTGGATGGATCAGAAGTGTCTAAAACAGAAACAAGAAAGGTTTTGTAATGGGTGCAGATCCCTAGCCAGGAAGCAACCCTGCTGTTTCCCAACAAGACACCTGACTGCATTTTATATATTGGAGCTCTCTATATTAGAAAAGTTTTCCTTAATCTCATCTGAGAGGTTCTGGCAATTCCAATCCAAGGCTGGATCAATGGCACCTCCCAAGAAGATGCTGTAACTTGCAGAATTGTGAGGTATAGTTGCAAAATGCAGAGCAGGAGAATCAAAACAATAGTTTTTGGGAACTTTTATGAAAGTATATCCATGTATGTGTAAGAAGTAGAGCAATATGAATCCATTTTGTATATGTATGTGTGTTTCAAAAGGCAGCTTCAGTACTTTTCCAGAGGAAATAGCCAAAACCACTTACTGTCAGTTGGTAGCCTGGAAAGTACTGATAAGAAATGGGTGTTCCTATCTGTGAACCAAGCCATCGTATGATGGGGCGGGGGCTAGGGTATAAGTATGTTGAGTAAACTATGCTCGAGGTTCCATCCTGCTACCTTGGATGTGAACCCGCTTCTGCAGAACTGAATAAATCAACCCGTGTTTGAAGATCCGTGTCGTGTCTTGTGTTTCGTGTGAATCGCAATCTCACAATTGGCGAGCCAGGCAGGAGCCTTCACGGCGACCCTCGGGGTCTCGGGGACTGGTGAGTAGTGGCCACTCTATCTCCTTTTGTGAGATAAACCCTCCCCGATTCTCGAGAGGTTCCAGAGGCTCCTCGAACCAGAAAACCCAGAGAGACATACGAACGGACTTCACCGGGTGCGAGAGAAAAAGACGGTACCAAGAATAGCCAGAGTGGTCTGGGACCACGGAGAAACCTGAGTTGGGGACGCCCACACATCCGCAAACCTGAGAGAGGTCCCGGAGTGATCAGGTAATACTGTTCCTTTTTAAAGTGTTTCGGTAGGAATAAGAGTGAGGGATCCTTAAATTCTCGACGAAACTGAGAGTCCAGCGCTTGCTGGAGGATAGGTCAGGGAAGACGAAATGGGAAAAGGACAAAGTAAGAAGTTGAGGGAAGACTTAGAGGCTAACGTAGGAGAGACAGACAAAGAAGGCAGAAAACCTATTCCGGTGGATTCGCCGTTGGGACAACTGTTACAACAATGGTTTTCCCCGAATCTGAAACATTATACCCGGAATCTTGAAAAGAAGCACATGATTTATTTGTGCAAATACAGGTGGCCGAAATATCCCCTAATTGATCCTAAATTTCCATATCATTGGTCTCCGGAGGGAGAGACCAGTATATATTGGATGAATCAATTGAAAGATTATATATTGGCTCATAAACAGAATGCTGAAATCCCATATATTGAGGTGTGGTACCATGTAAAGCCCGCCACCGGCTGATCAATTTGTGTCCAAAACCAAAGATCCGGAATCGGACGATGAATTCTATCGTCCACCACTTCGGTATGTTCCTCCAGATCCCCAGCAGGTAATTGCCGCCGCGGCAAACATCCCGATTCCTCCCTCCCCTCCGCCTGCGCCACACGCGCCTTTGCGGAGAGAATTGAGGGATCTGGAAAGGAACGTGCAAAATCTTCCTTTTCCACCAGCGCAGCCGGTACAGGCTTACCCTTTGCGAGAAGTACCGAATGGTCTAAATGCTTTGGGTCAACCTGTGGCTATGTACGCTATTCAGCCTATGAGGCCAGGGGAACTGAGAGAACTTAAACAGTCACTTTCCCGACTTCATGAGGATTCGCAGAAAGTGTCAAAGGAATTGGAATTGTTTTTGGGGCCGAATGATTACACCTATGAAGAAATAATGTACATACTTGGTCATTTATTTAGTAGGGAAGAAAGAGATTTGATCAGACAGGGAGCAATAGAATATTGGCGAGTATTGCAATTGGGAAATGCACAAGCAGTTGCTGGAGACGTCAAGTTTCCCTTGGCACCTCCCAATTGGAATATTCAAGATGCAAACGATAGACAGAATATGAGAGATTTGAAAACAATGATAATTGAGGGAATCAAAATTGCTGTCCCACAAGGACGCAATTTGACAAGAGCTTTTGAAATTTCACAAGGGAAAGATGAATCTCCTGGGGACTATTGTGCCCGGTTGAGACAAAGTTTGGAGAAATATTCGGGCGTTGACCCAAACTCACCTGCATTTGAATCTATGCTGAAAATGCAGTTTGTGGCTGGGGCATGGCCGGATATTCAGAAGAAAATTCAGAAAATTGAAAATTGGGAAGGACAAGGAATTACGGATTTAATTCGGAATGCCCAACAGACATTCATGAATAGAGAAGTGACAAAGACAAGACAGAAATCCCAAATGATGTTAGCAGCAGTACAAACAGCTGCTCAGAATGAAGTGAAGAAATCCATGGGAGGAGGTTTTAGAGGAAAGGGCAGAGGATTTGTGCCCAGAGGAAGACCTTTCAGAGGTAGAGGAACTGGTCTAGGTAGAGGAGGTGTGGATCGTACTTGTTTCAAGTGCAGCAAGGAAGGACACTTTGCGCGCGAGTGTCAGAGCAGCCGCCCTGAAAGAAGTTACGCTCTATACGAAGACTAGGGAGGTTCCGGCTCCTTTAAGGAGACCCGCGGGGAGCCATTGGTAAATATAAAAGTGGGTCCAGACCGTCAGGAAATGACTTTCCTGATAGATACAGGGGCTAGTCGTACGTCTGTATGCAAGCCTGTAAGCAAGAGAATGGAAGGAAAAGAAACTATTTTAGTCACGGGAGTGAGTGGAAGGCAAGATAGAGTGAGAGTTCTGGAAGGAGTGGAAATGAGCATGGATGAGATAGAGGTTTGTAGTAAGGTGTTGTATATCCCAGATAAAGGGGTGAATCTGTTGGGAAGAGACTTGATGCCAGTGTTTGGATTTCAGTTATGTAATACAGAAGGCGTGAGAATGTGTGTGCTGACAGCTGAAGATGAGGAAAAGATAGAAGATGAAGTTTGGGCTGAAGGAGGCAAAGTAGGAAGAATGAAAATTCAACCTATTAAGATACAGGTGCAGCCTGGAATTGTGAAGAGTTGGACTCCACAGTATTCCATAAGTCAGAGAGGGAGAAAGGGATTGAAACCGGTAATAGATCGATTACTGGAGCAAGGTCTCCTGGAACCGACTATGTCTCCGTTCAATTCCCCGATATTGGCTGTTTTGAAGAAAGATGGAAAGTATAGAATGGTGATAGATTTGAGAATTATCAATAGCATAGTTGTGCCACGTTTTCCTGTGGTTCCTGATCCGTACACTATCTTGGGGCGTATTCCGCCCAAAGATAAATAGTTTATGGTGATAGATCTGAAAGACGCCTTTTGGGCGTGCCCGTTAGAAGAAAGGAGTAGAGACTTGTTTGCCTTTGAATGGGATGATCCAGAGACAGGAAGAAAGCAACAGTTGAGATGGACTGTGCTGCCTCAGGGCTACACAGAAAGTCCCCTGTTGTTTGGACAAGTTCTGGAAGAAAAGTTACAGACATTTCCAAGGGAACCAGGGGTGAGTTTGATTCAGTATGTGGATGATTTGTTGCTATCAGGAGAGAAAGAAATAAAAGTTAAAGAGAGTTCAGTAGCTTTGCTGAATTGGTTGAAGGAACAAGGATTGAAGGTGTCAAGAGAAAAGATTCAGTTTGTAGAAAAGAAAGTGAAATATTTGGGACATTATATCCAACAGGGAGTGAGGTCATTGGATCCAGAACGAGTGAAAGGGATAATGAGTCTAGCTCCTCCTAGGAATAGGACTGAAGTGAGAAAAGCTTTAGGATTGGTGGGATATTGTAGGGCATGGATAGATCAATATGCGGTGTTGGCTCAGTTTTTGAATCAGAAACTGAGAGGCAAAGAAGAGCAAATTAGTTGGTCAGAAGAGGATAAGCAGAAATGGGAAGAAATCAAGAGGGCATTGGCCACTGCTCCGGTATTGGCTTTGCCTAACTTGAAGCTTCCTTTTCACTTGTATGTTTCTGCAAGATCAGGAGTTGCAGTAGGGGTGCTTGCTCAGAAAAGGGGGGGCGTTATCAGCCCATTGCCTTTCTGAGCAAAATGTTAGAACCAGTTGTGAGGGGATGGCCTGTTTGTGTACAAGCAGTTGCAGCCACAGCAGTGTTGGTTGTTGAAAGCAGAAAATTGACCTTTGGGGGAGCACTTGTGGTGCATTCCCCACATCAAGTGACATCAGTCTTGAGTCAGTTGGTATCCACTTGGATGACAGAGGGAAGGATTTTGAAATATGAAACTATTTTGAGAACTAGTCCAAATGTAGTCATAGGGACAGACAAGAATTTGAATCCAGCTGAGTTTTTGGAGGGATCAAGGAAGGAGTGGGAAGTAGAAGATCATGATTGCCTATTACAAGTAGATTCAATGACAAAAGTCAGAGAAGACTTGGAAGAAACTCCTTTAGAAGAAGGTGAAAGATGGTTTGTTGATGGATCTAGTAGAGTAGAGAGTGGTGTAAGAAGGTCAGAATATGCCATAGTAACTGGAGAAGGAGAGGTCATTGAGAAGGGGCCTTTGTCAACAAACTGGTCAGCACAAAAATGCGAACTGTTTGCATTAAAAAGGGCTTTAGAATTGGCAGAGGGAATAGATGTGACCATATGGACAGATTCCAAATATACTTGGGGAGTGGTCCATACATTTGGGAAGATTTGGCAAGAAAGGGGGTTCATTAAATCAGATGGGAAACAAATTGAGCAGTTGCAATTGGTCGAAGAAGTACTCGCTGGTCTACAGTTGCCACACAGACTAGCCATAGTACATGTGAATGCACATCAAAAAGGGGATAGTCCAGAAGTTGTTGGGAACCGATGGGCAGATAAGTGGGCAAAGGAGGCAGCAGGAGAGTTGATATTGCAAATGGTGTCTATTCCTTTGCTGGAAGAAGAGCCACATGAGGAATGGAAACCAGATGAGAATGATAGAAAGAAATTAGAGAAAGAGGGATGCGAAGAAACTGAGAAAGGATGGTTTACATCTAAGGGAATACCAGTTTTATCGGGACCCCAAATGAGGAATGTGATGCAGTATTTACATGAGGGAAGTCATTGGGGAACTGAAGCATTGGTACAAGCCATAAAACCACATTATTGGAGTTTAGATATGTGGACAATAGTGCACTCCATTTGTTGGAAATGTTTGATATGTTTGAAAGTAAATAAAAGTGCATCCAAAAAGACAGATAGAGGAGGACGGCCATTAGCAGCCTGGCCGTTCCAGAAGATACACATTGACTATACTGAATTGCCACCTAGTGGTGGATGGAAATATTTGTTGGTAGTCAAAGATCATTTGACAGGATGGATGGAAGCCTTTCCTATGAAGCAAGCTACAGCTTCTATGGTGACAAAAATTTTGTTAGAACAAATCATACCCAGATATGGCATGTTTGAAGTAATTGATTCAGATAGAGGTACACATTTTACGTAGAAAATTCTTCAAGAAGTAATGAGGGCGATAGGGGTGAAGTGGGATCTGCACACTCCTTGGCATCCTCAATCATCTGGAAAAGTGGAACGCAGGAACTTTGAAATTAAGAAACATTTGACAAAACTGCATTTAGAAAATGGATTGCCTTGGACTAAGAATTTGCCTCTGGCTTTATTAAGAATTAGAACTTGTCCTAGGAAGGATGTGGGTGTTTCACCCTTTGAAATGTTAATGGGCCGACCATACCTTACAACCCTTGGGGGACCCATACCAGAATTCAGAGATATGTTTGTGAGAAAATACCTGTCTCTTCACAAACAGGGACTTTTGGCACAGCGACCACCGCTAGTAGGAAGTCAACATCCCTATGGAGCCGGTGATTGGGTGCTTGTGAAGACTTGGAGGACTGAGAAATTGCAGCTGGGAAGGACCATACCAAGTGCTTCTGACTACTGAGTCTGCTGTCCGGACGAAGGAGAGTGGATGGACTCACTACAGTCGTGTGAAAGCGGCTCCAGAACCTAAGAAGCCTTGGAGAAGTCACCCAGTGGAAGGACAACCTTTGAAATTGACTTTTAAAAGATAAAATCATGTATATGTTTCTGTGTATTTCAACTGTACTTGTGAGTGTTTTTGTCTTACAACAGGTTGAGGAAGCAGAGACCGAACAATCTCGATACGTTCAGAGAGCAGGGGATCTTGGGGAAGATCTCTGGACGGATAATTGCTATATCCAAGACATAAGAGCAACGGCTAAGAGTTTAAATGTTACTGATTGTTGGTTATGTATGCATTTACCTGGGAAAGCTAAAGAAGGAGTGATTTTACATGGGGTACCACTAACACAACAGATGATGGTGCCACGAGGGGGGGAAAAAACTGGACCTGTAAAAAGAAAAATGACTAGGAAAGTATTTCTTCATTTAAGAGAAACGGCTTATGTTTGCTTTAAAAGGAATGTTACTGGAGGACCATCTCTTGGAGATTGGGAAAAGTGTAACAAGACATTGGAAATGCCTAAAACATGTCTTAATCATAGTATAAGTAACAGTTATAAATGTAAGAATGAATATATGCCAGAGTATAAATATTATTGTCAGATGTGTGTTTACTTTGAGAACATAATCAATTGGACTAGAGATTTAAACATGCCCTGGGCTATGGAAAACAATAGATGGATGCTGTGTGGAAAACATGCTTATAGAGAAATACCAAAACAATGGTCAGGTACTTGCACCATAGGTTTTGTATTACCTGTAATATACAAATTAGATAAATTGCCAAATACACGAATTAGAAATAAAAGAGAGTTAGATTCTGGAATACATCATAGATCCTGGTATGAGGGTACGGCCAGAGTTTTAATAGCCCCACTTGGAATAGGGATGAATTATCAAGATATTACCAGACTAAATAATTTTATAGTTGCTATGTTTAATGACACAATCAGAACAATTAAGATGATTAATGAGGAATTATCTGAGGTAAGACAAGTAGCTTTGCAAAACAGATTCGCTTTAGATATTGTGTTAGCTGCTAAAGGGGGAGTGTGTGCCTTAGTTCATTCACATTGTTGCACCTATATACATAATTATGAACCAAACACCACTAGAACTGTAAAAGATATGGAAGAAAGAGTGAAAGAGTATCAGAAACAATGGGATGAATCTGGAATAGCAGGTTCATTGTGGGATGCATTATGGTCTTGGCTGCCAGATGGTAGTTGGTGGGAATCTATTTTGACAACGGTTATAACAATTATAGTAATTTTGATTGCTTTATGTTGTTGTATTCAATGCTTGCCTAATTTGATGCAAATGATGATATCTGCCTGTGGTAAGATAAAATTTAGTAAGCCAGAAGAAACAGAAAAATTGTTGTATAATAGAGAGGATGAAACTGCCATTTCGAAAAGAATTGATAAGGACTTAATTGCTTTTGAAACAGTTATGATCCAGAAAAGGGGGGATTGTAAGAAGTAGAGCAATATGAATCCATTTTGTATATGTATGTGTGTTTCAAAAGGCAGCTTCAGTACTTTTCCAGAGGAAATAGCCAAAACCACTTACTGTCAGTTGGTAGCCTGGAAAGTACTGATAAGAAATGGGTGTTCCTATCTGTGAACCAAGCCATCGTATGATGGGGTGGGGGCTAGGGTATAAGTATGTTGAGTAAACTATGCTCGAGGTTCCACCCTGCTGCCTTGGATGTGAACCCACTTCTGCAGAACCGAATAAATCAACCCGTGTTTGAAGATCCGTGTCGTGTCTTGTGTTTCGTGTGAATTGCAATCTCACATATGCTTTCCAAAAGGATGCCATGATTGAAGAACTAACCCCCATGTTCACGTCACTGCATTTCTCATTCTCTCTCTTGTTTTTTTGTTATTTGGGGTTTTTTTGTTTCTGTTTTTGCATTTCGGGCCTACTGAAATATATATTTGCTAAGGTGGTTGTGAAAATGAATTATGGTTGAAGAGGCAGCAAATTTTTTATAACCCAGCATGAAGACCAAAGACAAATTCTAAAACTAGCCACTACAATACAAAAGCATGATTGTTATTGTTGCACACACACACACACACACACACACACACACACATATATGTATGGCATTCAGCTTTGTTCGGGTATTTTCCCACGTCATTGTAGTTGTGCTTTTAAAGTTGTAGCAACGTTTCGACAGAATCTCATCTGCCATCATCAGACTTCTGTATAGTGTTCATCTGTGAACAGATGAACGCTATACAGATGAACACTATCACAGATGAACACTATACAGAAGCCTAATGATGGCAGATGAGATTCTGCCGAAACGTTGCTACAACTTTAAAAGCACAACTACAATAACGTGGGAAAATACCCGAACAAAGCTGAATGCCACACACACACACACACACACACACACCCTGTACAATATACCCTAAGATCCTTTGGCCTCCAGGTTCATTGCCTATCCTATCAGCCTGTGTTTTTTGGTCTTTAAATGTTATTATGCAATTGCTAATTGCATGTGTACAATTCTATCTAGCTTAAAATCTCAGAACAGAGAACAAATAAATGCCTTGGTTTTTACACATTTTTTTTTTTTGGCAGCCACAGGTCTGGCTATTCATTCACCCTTTGGGAGACAAAGGGAACGAACTAAAGGAGAAAACAGCAGATTTTCGTTTGGACAATCCCTTTTACGAGGACTGTTATTGGAGCAACAGACCTATGATGCAGGTGTGACAAATTCCTGCAGGAAATGCAAGACAGCTTCAGCCAAAACAATACAAGAGCACACAATAGATATAAACTCAAGATAAACTGCACCAACCTTGATTGCAGGAAATACGACTTCAGCAACAGAGTGGTCAATGTCTGGAATGCTCTACCTGACTCTGTGGTTTCTTCCCCAAACCCCAAAAACTTTAACCTTAGACTGTCTACTATTGACCTCACCCCTTTCCTAAGAGGTCTGTAGGGGGCATGCATAAGCACACCAATGTGCCTACCATCCCTGTCCTATTGTTTATTTATTTTTTCTTATTTGTATCCATTTCATGTACTTATAACCATGTTTATACTTATATCCGTTATCTAATAATTGTTTGACAAAATAACTAAATAAGTAAAAAATAAAAAAAAGTTGACTGATGACCAGTTTTCACACTTAATGACCGGAGTAGCATCCCCACAGCCACGTGATCAAAATTCAGATGCTTGGCAATTGATTCGGATATATGACTGTTGCAATGTCCCATGTTCACTTTTTGCGACCTTCTGACAAACAAAGTCAGTGGGGAAGCCAGATTGACCGAACAACTGTAATTTCACAACTACAGTGATTCCCTTAACTGCGGGGCAAGCTGACTGAACAAATGTTTCACTTAGCAAGAGAAATTTTGGGCTCAGGTGTGGTCGTACATCAAGGACTACCTCCACTCCCATCTCACAGAAAAATCCCCCCTGCAAGCCAGCTCTTGGCCCATCAGGGAAAGGGGGCAACCAGCAACCATCCAGACCCTGCTGGCCCACCAGTGGCTGGCTCTCAGACCCCAGAAGAAGGACAATATTAATACATGCTGAGAGTTAGGAGCCAGCAATATCGGAAAGGACTCCAGGTTGCTCGGTTTGAATGCAAGGGCAGGAGCCCGGAACTCACCAAGCTGGATGATTTCTATTCGGTGCTGGTGTTGGGCAGCCAGATTCTTCAAGCTCTGAAAGACACAAATGCGAGAGGCTTTGGAAGCTGTTTTGAGGCTGGTGAAGAATGTGTGGCTGAACAGAAAGGAAAGCAGGAGGCCGTTAAATTATTTGCAGAAGAAGAGAAGAGAACGTTTGTAAGAGGTTTCCACCTCATTCCCTTTCCCAAGCAACGCAGGCTTTGCCTGTCACTAGAGCCAAGTTATTAATCCCCAGTTGATTCCTTCCAGGACTGACCTTTGCACCTGGTCCCTCTGGGTCACGGCAAGTGGCAAAGATCCATTCTGGTGGGTCATTTTTCCCCACCAGTTGCTTCACCAGCTCCAGGCCGATGCCCCGATTAGATCCTGTCACGAGAACACTGCGTGGATTCAGCCCTTCCATCTCCTTCGGTAGCTAGAGTCCAACTGGAAAAATTATGCAACTTGACTTCAATAAATCGAGTTTCTGTCCCCTTTCATCTGCCTTGGCTCCCAGAAACTGTTTCTATTCTTTTGCTCTACACTGGGCGAGCGTTCAGAAGCTCTGAAGGTAACTGCCCACACCCAATATGCAAAGGAAGATAAGTGGTTTTTTAAAACTGCTGGTTGCTTAGTGAGGGAGGACATTGGAGGGAAGGTTGTGTGTGTCTGTGTGTGTTTGTGTGTTTGTGTGTGTATGTATGGAAAGGAAGGAAAGAAGAAAGGGAGAGACAGAGAGAAACAGAAAAGAAAAAAAGCAAAGAGAGAGAGAGAGAAAGAAAGAGAGAGAGAGAGAGAAAGGGAGGCAGGGAGGGAAGAAGTAAGGAAGGAAAAGATAGATAAAAAATGGAAGGAAATGAAAGAAAGAGAAAGAGAAAGAGAAAGAGAAAGAGAAAGAGAAAGAGAAAGAAAGAAAGAAAGAAAGAAAGAAAGAAAGAAAGAAAGAAAGAAAGAAAGAAAGAAAGAAAGAAAGAAAGAAAGAAAGAAAAGAAAAGAATATCGGAGGGAAGAAGAAAAAGAGAGAGGGGAAGTAAAGAAGGAAAAGAGACAGAATGAAAGAAAGAGAGAGAATGGGAGGAAGGAAAGGAAGAAAAAGAAAGAAAGAAAGAAAGAAAGAAAGAAAGAAAGAAAGAAAGAAAGAAAGAAAGAAAGAAAGAAAGAAAGAAAGAAAGAAAGAAAAGAAAAGAATATCGGAGGGAAGAAGAAAAAGAGAGAGGGAAGTAAAGAAGGAAAAGAGACAGAATGAAAGAAAGAGAGAATGGGAGGAAGGAAAGGAAGAAAAAGGAAAGAAAGAAAGAAAGAAAGAAAGAAAGAAAGAAAGAAAGAAAGAAAGAAAGAAAGAAAGAAAGAAAGAAAGAAAGAAAGAAAAGAATATCGGAGGGAAGAAGAAAAAGAGAGAGGGAAGTAAAGAAGGAAAAGAGACAGAATGAAAGAAAGAGAGAAATGGGAGGAAGGAAAGGAAGAAAAAGGAAAGAAAGAAAGAAAGAAAGAAAGAAAGAAAGAAAGAAAGAAAGAAAGAAAGAAAGAAAGAAAGAAAGAAAGAATATGGGAGGGGAGAAGAAAGGGAGGGAGGGGGAAGTAAGGGAGGAAAAGAGACAGAATGAAAGAAAGAAAGAGAGAAAGTATAGAAGGAAGGAAGGAAAAGAAAGGGAGAGAAAGATAGGAAGGGGTGATCTTCAAATATAACTTGGACCAATTGGGTATTCTTTTCAAAGACCTCATATTCGCTGGAGGGTGAGGGAGGACAGCACTGACTGGATCACTGCCAGATTTTTGTCACACACTTTCCAAACAAAGACACGTAGGGAGGTGAGAATCACTGCCGATTCCTTCCTTCTTCCTTCTTCTCTTTAGCCGAAGGAGCTGCTATCTTTTTTTTGCCCCCACCCCCAAGGAGGCTTCCCTGAGGCCCAGGAGCACCAAAAAACGGAGCACGGGGGAGAAGGTGCTGCACACAAAAAAAGAAGCCACACCCACCCAGTCACAGGGCCACACCCACCTAACCACGCTCACCTAGCCACGCCCACAGAACCGCTTGTAAAAATATTTGTATCCCACCCCTGGATGGAACAGCTTTTGCCTTCAGAAGTTGTGGGAGCTTCGTCACTTGGAAGCTTTCAAAAAGAGACTGGACTGCCATCTGTCAGAAATGATGTAGGGTCTCCTGGGGGTTGGACTAGATGGCCTACAAGGTCCCTTCCAACTCTGTTAATCTGTAAGCTCAGGGGTTGAGCTTGCTTGTTGTCTTGCAGATGTTCTATTTGCCCAAGCTAGATAACATCATGGGTGCGTGTCTGTAACGTCACACCTGCTCCGGCTTGTTTGAAATGGCGGCTACCAAGGCAGTATTTTCTCTTGGAATTGCTTAAACTGTCTGGCATTGCAAACCTGGAGTGGGGCCGATCCATTTTCCCCTGGAAGGAAATCTGGCCTCATCCTGCCTTGCAATGTTGGTGCTGCAGCCAGCCACAAACCTTTCCCTCTGTGCCATAAAAATACATGCCATCTTTCTCACTGCCTTTAGAGGTTACTTCACCTAATCCAGCTGTCATAGCAACATAAACCCTGTTTAGAAAATCACTTTTTGCTGACGTTTCCATTGCATAACTCAATTCTTATAATTTGATTTTATAACTCCTTTCACTGCCTCCCCTGATGGGGAAGTTGCATTGTTGTTGTTTTTTGTAGACATCTTGCAACACCCCAGTCTCAAAAGTCTCAAAAATGAATATTGTGAAAGGCAGACCGAATGTGTTGGGACCAGCAACTCAGTCGTAAAATGAAGCAGTCGCGAAAAGAAGCATTGCACACTTTGATGATCTTAGCATCCGTTTTTCCTGCGCTTTACAGACCTGCAAAGGCCGCAATGTGAATGAGAACCGGTTGGAAACGGGTGTTTTCATCGCCATCTTTACCACGGTTGCTAAACGAGGATTACTTGGATTTCCATTTTGAGTAGAGCAGGGAGGGGAGATCTTGCTACTTCGTGAGCAGCGGCAAAAGGAGGGGAAAAGAGATTGAAATGGGGTTTTGGCTTTAGAAGGGAAATTTCAACCTGAAGTTACTTCACAAACATGAATGTCCTTCTCAAGACTAGATTTCTAATGAGTCTAACCTCTAGGGGAGGTCTGAAATGGAAAGACCCAGGTTTCCTCCCCTCTCTTGGACTAGAATGCTAATTTTTCTCTTATTGCATCATATATATATATACATACATTTTTTCTCCCGCAGTGAAGCTAGGACTTCATGTAACAGAAGTAATGTGAGAAATCCCAGATGTTAAAATGATGGTTTAAAAAAAAAATCAGTCTGGTTTCAATTATATTTTAACCAATTAGGCTTTGCTGCCTTGAAGGAAAGGAATCAGTCCATAGATCTCTTTCAAAGTGTGGAAAGGAAACTTCACGAGGACAGTGGTGTCACCCAAGCAGGAAAAGCCCAAAGGGAACATCAAGCCAGCCATAAAACAAACTTGCATAGGAAAAGGAATCAAATAAAAGGTATTAAAGAAGCCCCTTAGACAAAAGTCCAAATAATTAAGAAAACTAGGGAAACAAGAAAAGAAAACCCTTCCAAATCAGCAAAACAAACAAAAGACACAAAATATATTGCAAAGGAGACAGACAGGAGATTGCCACAAAACAAATATAAGAAAACATTAGGACGAAACTGATAATCCAATCAAACCACCCCACGGAGTTTACCCTCTGGCGGAAATGAAGACAACCCCTGACAGGATTTAAAACATTAAGAAATACAAACACAAGCACTCACACATGAAAGGAGAAAAAAAGTATAACAATCAGGGGCTTATTATACAAAGCTAGCTAGCCCCAGGAACGCAGACTTCTTGCTATCTCTCGCCTTCCTGAAAAATAAAAAGAACCAGCTTTCAAGCAGTTGTCTGTATCCTTGCACCGGAGCTCTCCCAGCAGGAAAATCGAATCCTCAGAAGAAAGGCATTTTGTCAGCCTTTCAACAAAAGAATTCAGAAGGTTGGTCGGTGGATTCTTGTGGGTGGGAAGAGAGATCTGAAAACATTTTGTGGGGAGAGGGAAAAGAAAATCAAGATGGCAATCAAGGTTGCATGACCAATCCTGTCTCCTTGCTTATTTAAATTGCATGTACAATGCAGACCACAGGGCTGGGGCTATAAATATGCAATTTTGTTGCCCATCTTGAATGGTTTGGACTTTCCTGCAGTCTGGAGTCCGGAGCAGTTATATCTTTTCCAATGGTTCTGAATATGGGTGACACTTTTAGTATTTTCTTTTGCTGATGTAGAATAGCAATAGCAATAGTACTTAGACTTATATACCAATTTATAGTGCTTTACAGCCCTCTCTAAGCGGTTTACAGAGTCAGCATCATGCCCCCAACAATTTGGGTCCTCATTTTACCCACCTTGGAAGGATGGAAGGCTGAGTCCACCTTGAGCCTGGTGGGATTTCAACTGCCAAATGGCCACTGCCTGCCTTGTCTGGGAACTGAAAAAAGATGGAATTTTATGCACTTTGATCCATCCTGGCTAGGTGAAAACTGATGAGGGAACTGTGCACGTACAGTGAAGTCACCATTCAGAAATAGTTGCAGGAGAGAAATAATCATCTACCATGCAGTTAAGGATGTTGCAGCATGTCAAAAACTCAGGGATTATCGCTGAAGGGCCAATTAAGATTGGGAAAATCAACCAGGCTGAGATAAAATAACCAATCACAATAGGTGGAGGCTCAATTTGTAGGCTCTACACCAGAGGTGGGTATTCAGCAGGTTCTGACCAGTTCTGGAGAACGCGTAGCGGAAATTTTGAGTAGTTCAGAGAACTGGCAAATACCACCTCTGACTGGAGATTTTACAGTATCCTTCTCCTGCCACACCCACCAAGGCACACCCACAGAACCGGTAGTAAAAAAATTTGAATCCCACCACTGCCCTACCACTATATAAAATATTTCTACTTGCAGAAACAAACTTGCATAACCTGGAGAAAGTTTCTGTCTTCAGAACCATGAAAGGTTACTCATCCTGATTTAGAAATATAGAATAACAGAGTTGGAAGGGACCTTGGTGGTCTGCTAGTCCAACCCCCTGCTCAGGCAGGAAACCCTACAAGATTTCAGACAAATGGTTGTCCAACCTCTTCTTAAACATTTCAAGTGATGGAGAATTCATAACTTCTGGAGGCAAGTTGTCCCACTGGTTAATTGTTCTAACTTATCAAGAAATTTCTCCTGAGTTCTAAGTTGCTTCTCTCCTTGATTAGTTTCCACCCGTTGCTTTCTTGTCTTGCCTTCAAGATGCTTTGGAGAATAACTTGACTCCTTCTTCTTCGTGGCAACTCCTGAGATATTGCAACACTGCTACCATATCACCCCTAGTCCTTCTTTTCATCAGACTAGACGCACCCAGTTCCAGCAACCGTTCTTCATATGTTTTACCCTCCATTCCCCCTAATCATCTTTGTTGCTCTTCTCTGCACTTTTTCTAGAGTCTCAACAATCTTTTTTTTACATTGTGGCGACCAAAACTGACATTGTGGTGATCAAAAACGTACCTTCTGGATTCGTATAGTTGGATATTCCCTCAACTGCTTCTAAACTTGTTTTGGGGCTGAGGCCTGAAATAAGCAGGTAACATTGCAGATGAGGAGTCTGTCCGTCTTCTTGTGAATCCTCAGCTGTACATTTGTCCAATGAGGGACAAATCATATCAACTGGAAAAGGAATCCAGCTTCTAGATGAATTCAAGCTTCCCAATGCTTTGTGTGTGTTAATGTTAAACATTTACTGTTTCAGACTAGTCCTTAGAGGTTTACATTTGGCTGTAATGAAGGTGTGAGTCATTTTTTTAAAAATAAAATAAAAATAAAGCCAGCTCCCTCCCTCTTCTCCCGCAACCCCTTCTCTCGCACAAACACATATATCAGGAGCTCCTCAAAATGGTGTCCTTTCTGGATGGTAAACCTCTGTCCCGTTTTTTTCTTCTCAAAGGCATCCTTGACCATTAATAAGAGTATGCACGGTATTCTTAAAGTGTTGGCTGGTTTATCATCATCATCATCTATGTCAGGGGTGCCAAACTCACGGCTCAGGGGCCAGTGGTGGGATTAAAAAAAACAACAAAAAAACTACCAGTTCTGTGGGCATGGCTTGGTGGGTATGGCGTGGCTTGGTTGGCGTGGCAGGGGAAGGATACTGCAAAATCCCCATTCCCTCCCCACCCCACTAACCTGCTTTCCAGCTCCATTCTCCTGTGCAGGGCAACAAAAAAAAAAGATCCGGCCAATCAGCTGGGACTCAGGAGGCAGAGAGTAGGTGGGAGCGGGGCCAGTCAGAGGCGGTATTTGCTGGTTCTCCAAACAACTCAAAATTTCCACTACCGGTTCTCCAGAACTGGTCAGAACCTGCTGAATACCACTTCTGCTGGGGGCCGGATCTGGCCCACAGGGCGCTTAGATCTGGCCCATGGGGCTGCCCTGGAAACAGTGAAGGACCGCAGTGCCTGCAGTGCCTCTGCCAGCAAAAATTGCTTGGGAGGATCCACGGGACGCTGTCCTGAGCTCCGTTTTCCCTGGCAGAGGGTTGCAGGAGGCGTCCCAGCCGAAAACGTGTCAGCCTTCCAGAAAAACCAAATGGTGCGGTGTCGAGGGTTTTAGATTCAATGTGGGAGGGTGAAGGATGTGTGTGTTTAGTTTCATGGTCATGATGTGCACTGAAGATGGTGTTTGATTTCGTTGTACCAGGTGCAGTGACAATCAAGTAAAGTAAACGCCAACACCCAAACTCCGAGGCGGGCATTTTCTCAAAGTTCCATTTTATTAGAGTAGTCATAATGGCACATCTGGGAAACCCCAAATCGGAGAGTCCCAGGTTTCCTCACCGTAATTCAAAACACAAACACAAATCCATCCCCTGCACCCATCAGTCCATCCCGCTAATATGGCTTCCAAAGCTGACGAAACGGAGCTCGGGAGCCCGTTTTCAGTGGCAGAACGCTCGGGCCCCCCACAACACAAGTGACGTTGAGCTGGCCACGCCCACCCTGGCCCTCCGAGGTCAAACACCACCCTGATGCGGCCCCCTCAATGAAATTGAGTTTGACACCCCTGATCTATGGGAACCTTTCTGGACTGGGAAGTTAACAGGATCTCTTGGTGAGCATTCCATGGACCATGATCTTCGGAAGCCTTCAGAACCTGGCACTGCAACAGGGAGAACTTGAATTTTGAATTTTAACAATAGATTGCAGCAATTTGATATATATATATTTTCATTTCTGTCTATCTATGAATGGAAGGAACAGGAGATATATTGAACTACATCATGAAACATGTCATGTTAGACCATCCGCCCTGTGGAAGAGAGCCGAAAAGGGAGGCTAATGCATTTCTACTGTTTTTAACTGCAGTCTTTGGAAACTGAACATTCTTCATCATATTTTCTAAAATGTTTTCGAATCTATTCCCTCATCGCCATATATCTATAGACAATAAATACTTGGTCACACATCCATGTTTTAATATTTAAAGTCTTAAAATATGACTTCCTGGCCTAACTGTCGAACAGCAGGTAGTTTAAGCAACTGGAGTCATGTATGGATGACTTAGACTTTAAATTGGTGCTGCACAAAAGAAAACCAAAATAAGCCTAATAATAATAATAACTTGCTGTGTGATAAAAATAACTGAACTCAATCTAAACATCTGGCTGACTGCAGAACCAACGCAATTGGTAGATAAAATTGCCAAACCCAGTCTAAACATCTGACTGGTTGGGTGACCAATCATGATTATAATATTAGTAACAATAGTGGTGGTGCCTTGTGCGGCTTTGCTCCGCATTTGGAAGGCTGCCCACTGGGTGGTCGAATGCATCAAGAAAGACACCAATGCAGGTTCTGTCTTGGATGAGCTGCCCCGATCACAAGTTCGGGAAGCTCTTTTATTAAAAACACATAGTGATACGTCATAAGCGGTGAATTCTATCCAATCATTAAGTTACATGAGTAGAAATATTAGTGGACACATAGTTACATCCAATTACAGTGCATAAGGTCAGTTTGAAAGGTACAAAGTAGCCAATTAGCGTTTGCATTTCAGTTATTTGCCCATGATGACGTGTTGTTGATTGATGTTCCTGGTACACGCTTTCAGCCTACGTGAGGCCTTGAGGCCTTGAGGCCTGGTATGTACTGAAACTATACAAGCTAATTTATTACTGCATCTCCTCTGTTTTAGTTTTATAGAGAAATTTCTTCTGGATCTTCGTCACTGCCCATGTAAAAACTCGTGCGAGAGCACGCATCAGGGTCTTCTGAGGGTATGACATTGTACAGAGGTTCCTTTTCCCAGAGGGCATTAACCTGTGTAATGGCGCGCTTTTCAGCTAACAAGGATAGACTATTGGATATAGTGCGAATAAAAATTGGTAATACACATGGAAGAATAACGCATCCTAAAGCAATCATACCTATGAGAGCTACTATAGCTTGTAATCCTGGTAGTTTTGGGAACCAGGAACTAAAAATATTTTTTTAAAATCAATACATTGCCATACTTGGTTAGGATTATAGGTTAATTGTTGCATCTCATGTTATCTAAAGCTAAACGATTTTGGTAGACAGCTGTGCATGATTTGTCTGTAGCAGTTGCTAGAGTGTTTAGAGCCTTGTCTATTCGTTGGCCTGCTAAATCTAAAACAGCTTATAAACGAATGATTCTATTAATCATATATATGTGGGGGTTAGGTCCAGGTATCCCCTGTATGTTCTGATTGACAGGGGAAGCCTGCAAAGGCATTATCGGTGTTTCTTTTCCTGCGGGATAATGTATCATACACAGGGATGCCTAGTTCTTGCTTAATGGAGATCGGGAGGAGGAAAAAGGAAGGTCTTATCCACCCCAATACACATGACCCTTGCCAATCTGCAGGAAGGGATGGATAGGCTAGGTTACCACAAATCCAATACATGTTATTTGGGGCTGTCCAAATTTGGGAAGATGTTGTGTCATTGAGATAGGGGAGGAGGGAGGTGTTGAATTTGGCAGGTGTGGTGGTAGCATTGTCAGGTGCTGTCCAAGTCTGGTAGGAATTATCCCATGTACCTTTTGCTATTTTTTCTGCCATATCCATGAACAAGTTTTATGCAATAACACTGGTATCAGGGGCTGTATCTAATTTCCTCAAATTATTGTATACCGACCAACCTAATGATGTTTCCTTACCTTCATAAATTATTTCGGTTGTTATGGTGATGTAAGTGTTTGGATCCGATCCTGTGCCATCAATCCTTATACCATAAGTATCCAAGGCAGGGTGTTGTCTGGATATGGTGATTTCTACCTTATTGTCTGTGGTAGACCCTGATATTTGTTTGAAATGTGACAGATGATTGCAGCCCAAGTACCCTCCCCTGTATAAACACAGACACAAGACCAACCCGAGCACTCGATGGAACCTCCACAAGGGACCCATTGATTGGGGTTCCCTATGGCCCAGTTGATGGGTGTAGGACACAAATATTTATGATTGTGAGCGTATGTTGTTTTCCAGTCAACCGACCCGCATGAATACCCCCTGGTTTAGAACAAGCAATACAAACATCAAAGGTTAAAACAATTGGGTTAGTACCGTCCTTGAGCACGGTGGTGTGGTTTAGGTAATAAAGTTTTCCCTCCCCTCAGGATCAGATCTGCCAGAGGTTCTTGGAAGTCCCGCCCATAAGGTAACGTTGAGACGAACAGCCGTCTTGGGATTGTAGCAAATGGTTTTTGAGTTCATCTTTTGGCAGGTTTTTCTGGTAGGAAGGCACTTCTGCGGTTGTTGGGTATGGTAGATGAGAGTTAGTTGAATGAAGCCTGCTTGTGTGGTTTTGGTCAGGCAGGGGGAGTTCAAAGGTGTTGATCTGGAAAGAAGCATTGCTGGAGATGTGGAGCCATGGCTGAGGGAGTGTTGACCATCGGAGATAGGGGGAATGTCCCCAGATGCGGTGCAGGTCAGCAGGAGGGAGTACCTGCCGTGAAGGGACACTCGAGATGGGATGGAGACCTTGGAGGCATGTGTGGCAAGAAGGAGGAAGAGGGTCGGCAAGGCATCGAGACGAATCATGTTGGTATGTCTGCGGGTGGTGATTTTTCTATCTTGGGGTGGTATGGTCTGACGTGTCGTCCAGGAACCCACAGGACACGATCTGGAAGCTGGATAGCTGCGTAGCCACGACCCCAGGTGAGGAGACCAGCAGGGCCCTTCCAAGTAGGGTCTGGCAGTTGGCGGTAGTATACCTGTGGTTTGGGAGAATCAGGGGAAGGGGGGGAGGAAAAATGCCGCTCCGCTGCCGTCATAGCAGGGGTGCCAGAAAGATTGAGGAAGTTGAGAGTATAAAGACAGAGATTAAGAGTGTCTTGCATTGCCGGGAGGCTAGGGGTTCTTTTCCCTTTGATCAAATGTCGTTCTAACGCTGTTTTATAGCTGTGCTAGTGTATGCAGGACCATTATCTGTTTTTATTTCATTTGGGCGTCCCAACGATGCAAAAGTGCGAATGCAATGATTGATGACATGTTTGGAGGCTTCTCCTCTTTGCGGGGTTGCCATTATGAACCCTGAATAAGTATCAATTGTGACATGCAGTTACTTCCAGGGGGCAAACGGAGGAAACTGAGTAACGTCCATTTGCCATATTTCGCAGGCTTTCAAAGTAGCCAATTAGCGTTTGCATTTCAGTTATTTGCCCATGATGACGTGTTGTTGATTGATGTTCCTGGTACACGCTTTCAGCCTACGTGAGGCCTTGAGGCCTTGAGGCCTTGAGGCCTGGTATGTACCGAAACTATACAAGCTAATTTATTACTGCATCTCCTCTGTTTTAGTTTTATAGAGAAATTTCTTCTGGATCTTCGTCACTGCCCATGTAAAAACTTCACGCATCAGGGTCTTCTGAGGGTATGACTTTGTACAGAGGTTCCTTTCCCCAGAGGGCATTAACCCGTGCAATGGCGCGCTTTTCAGCTAACAAGGATAGACTATTGGATATAGTGCGAATAAAAATTGGTAATACACATGGAAGAATAACGCATCCTAAAGCAATCATACCTATGAGAGCTACTATAGCTTGTAATCCTGGTAGTTTTGGGAACCAGGAACTAAAAATATTTTTTTAAAATCAATACATTGCCATACTTGGTTAGGATTATAGGTTAATTGTTGCATCTCATGTTATCTAAAGCTAAACGATTTTGGTAGACAGCTGTGCATGATTTGTCTGTAGCAGTTGCTAGAGTGTTTAGAGCCTTGTCTATTCGTTGGCCTGCTAAATCTAAAACAGCTTGTAAACGAATGATTCTATTAATCATATATATGTGGGGGTTAGGTCCAGGTATCCCCTGTATGTTCTGATTGACAGGGGAAGCCTGCAAAGGCATTATCGGTGTTTCTTTTCCTGCGGGATAATGTATCATACACAGGGATGCCTAATTCTTGCTTAATGGAGATCGGGAGGAGGAAAAAGGAAGGTCTTATCCACCCCAATACACATGACCCTTGCCAATCTGCAGGAAGGGATGGATAGGCTAGGTTACCACAAATCCAATACATGTTATTTGGGGCTGTCCAAATTTGGGAAGATGTTGTGTCATTGAGATAGGGGAGGAGGGAGGTGTTGAATTTGGCAGGTGTGGTGGTAGCATTGTCAGGTGCTGTCCAAGTCTGGTAGGAATTATCCCATGTACCTTTTGCTATTTTTTCTGCCATATCCATGAACAAGTTTTATGCAATAACACTGGTATCAGGGGCTGTATCTAATTTCCTCAAATTATTGTATACCGACCAACCTAATGATGTTTCCTTACCTTCATAAATTATTTCGGTTGTTATGGTGATGTAAGTGTTTGGATCCGATCCTGTGCCATCAATCCTTATACCATAAGTATCCAAGGCAGGGTGTTGTCTGGATATGGTGATTTCTACCTTATTGTCTGTGGTAGACCCTGATATTTGTTTGAAATGTGACAGATGATTGCAGCCCAAGTACCCTCCCCTGTATAAACACAGACACAAGACCAACCCGAGCACTCGATGGAACCTCCACAAGGGACCCATTGATTGGGGTTCCCTATGGCCCAGTTGATGGGTGTAGGACACAAATATTTATGATTGTGAGCGTATGTTGTTTTCCAGTCAACCGACCCGCATGAATACCCCCTGGTTTAGAACAAGCAATACAAACATCAAAGGTTAAAACAATTGGGTTAGTACCGTCCTTGAGCACGGTGGTGTGGTTTAGGTAATAAAGTTTTCCCTCCCCTCAGGATCAGATCTGCCAGAGGTTCTTGGAAGTCCCGCCCATAAGGTAACGTTGAGACGAACAGCCGTCTTGGGATTGTAGCAAATGGTTTTTGAGTTCATCTTTTGGCAGGTTTTTCTGGTAGGAAGGCACTTCTGCGGTTGTTGGGTATGGTAGATGAGAGTTAGTTGAATGAAGCCTGCTTGTGTGGTTTTGGTCAGGCAGGGGGAGTTCAAAGGTGTTGGTCTGGAAAGAAGCATTGCTGGAGATGTGGAGCCATGGCTGAGGGAGTGTTGACCATCGGAGATAGGGGGGAAATGTCCCCAGATGCGGTGCAGGTCAGCAGGAGGGAGTACCTGCCGTGAAGGGACACTCGAGATGGGATGGAGACCTTGGAGGCATGTGTGGCAAGAAGGAGGAAGAGGGTCGGCAAGGCATCGAGACGAATCATGTTGGTATGTCTGCGGGTGGTGATTTTTTCTATCTTGGGGTGGTATGGTCTGACGTGTCGTCCAGGAACCCACAGGACACGATCTGGAAGCTGGATAGCTGCGTAGCCCACGACCCCAGGTGAGGAGACCAGCAGGGCCCTTCCAAGTAGGGTCTGGCAGTTGGCGGTAGTATACCTGTGGTTTGGGAGAATCAGGGGAAGGGGAGGAAAAATGCCGCTCCGCTGCCGTCATAGCAGGGTGCCAGAAAGATTGAGGAAGTTGAGAGTATAAAGACAGAGATTAAGAGTGTCTTGCATTGCCGGGAGGCTAGGGGTTCTTTTCCCTTTGATCAAATGTCGTTCTAACGCTGTTTTATAGCTGTGCTAGTGTATGCAGGACCATTATCTGTTTTTATTTCATTTGGGCGTCCCAACGATGCAAAAGTGCGAATGCAATGATTGATGACATGTTTGGAGGCTTCTCCTCTTTGCGGGGTTGCCATTATGAACCCTGAATAAGTATCAATTGTGACATGCAGTTACTTCCAGGGGCAAACGGAGGAAACTGAGTAACGTCCATTTGCCATATTTCGCAGGCTTTCAAAGTAGCCAATTAGCGTTTGCATTTCAGTTATTTGCCCATGATGACGTGTTGTTGATTGATGTTCCTGGTACACGCTTTCAGCCTACGTGAGGCCTTGAGGCCTTGAGGCCTTGAGGCCTGGTATGTACCGAAACTATACAAGCTAATTTATTACTGCATCTCCTCTGTTTTAGTTTTATAGAGAAATTTCTTCTGGATCTTCGTCACTGCCCATGTAAAAACTTCACGCATCAGGGTCTTCTGAGGGTATGACTTTGTACAGAGGTTCCTTTCCCCAGAGGGCATTAACCCGTGCAATGGCGCGCTTTTCAGCTAACAAGGATAGACTATTGGATATAGTGCGAATAAAAATTGGTAATACACATACTTCCAGGGGGCAAACGGAGGAAACTGAGTAACGTCCATTTGCCATATTTCGCAGGCTTTCAAAGTAGCCAATTAGTGTTGTGAATCAATAAAAAGTAACTAGCCTAAATGCAAAGCAGGTTTTGAAAGCCTGCACACCTGATTGGTCCTTAAACAACGTATAAGGATTGGTCCATAACAAGTCCCTGATTGCCCAATATTAGGACACTTCTTATTGGGTATTAGTTGAACTTGTTGCACATATTATTGGTTAATAAGGTAGCAGCCAACCCTATAAAAGGGTTACTGCTGCCCCATAGCCTTGCTCTGTTCTGTTCTATTTACTGTTATTAAAGAGTTGAAGTCACTGGTCAGATGTCTGGTCTCCATTATTCTCCAAACATAACACTGGCGACGAGGATGGGATGCGGAGACCGAAGAGCTGACTGATCTACAGAGCAACCAACAGAGCACGTGGTCGAACACGCACTATCAACGGCAACATGGCCAGCGGTGCCATACCACCCGCTCCATTCGACCCAGAAACCGAGGACTGGGAGTCGTACATGGATAGGTTCCAGATGTTTCTGGAAACCAACAATTTGAAAGATGCTACAACCAGCAAAAAAAGAGCTATATTTCTAACCCACTGCGGGCCTACCGTGTTTAAAATGGCAAAATCACTTGCCAAGCCAGCCGAAGTAAAAGCGATGGACTGGGACGTCCTTGAGCCTTTGCTACGGGCCCACTACGCGCCCACCGTGCCAACCTTAGTCAGAAGACACGAATATTACCAGAGGAACCAGCGGAAAGGCGAAAGCCTTGCCAACTACGTCGCAGACCTCCGCAACCTTGGAGGCCTCTGCGGATTCTCTGACTTAGAAGAAGCCCTCCGAGACCGCCTAGTTCTGGGCCTAGAAGACTGCACGATCCAGAGTAAAATCATGGCTAAGGGGGACATCAGCCTCACCGATGCCCTTAAAGAAGCCACTGCAGCGGAAGCAACCAAAAAGTCGGCAGCCCGAATGCGTCACACCAGCGCACCGCTACGTCAACTCGCCAACGATACCTCGCCTCGCTCAGAGAAACACCCGGTATCGACTCACACGAAGACCTAGAATCCCCGTCAGAAAGCGATGAGGAAGAGGTCAACCGACTCCGAACGGAACGAGACCAGTCCACACAACGCCCATTTCGACCTTGTGCAGGATGTGGAGCTAATCACCCACGATCCAGCTGCAAATTCCTCGACGCACTCTGCCGTGTTTGCGGGAAAAGAGGTCACATCGCAAAGGTTTGCAGAAGCAAACAAAACTACAACTCCAAACCCCGACAGGCCGAATGCCAGTCTTCAGGATTCTTCGGGACACCCGAGACAAACTGAATCACCAATGGGGAAGCCACTCCTACAGAAACAAACCGTCCACCACTTCCACCAGGCGGGAAGAAACCTGGCGGGAAGAGACCCACCAGACAATTACCATAGGCCACGCTACATCCCTTGATGCCGGGAAAATCAGAGTGAAGGTCGCTATCGAAAACAAACCTTGTGTAATGGAGGTGGATTCAGGATCATCCCTCTCAACGGTGTCCTGGAAGACGCTCCAACAGCTCATTCCGACGATTCGCGCCAAGACCTCAACCCTCAAAGGGTTATACTCAAAGATTACCAGGGTAACCGAATTCCCATTGTTGGATCCCGCCGATTCCAGGTCTCTTTCAAGGACCGCACCGTCGCACTGCCACTGACTGTCGTGGACCGTGACTGGCCTAGTCTTTTAGGCCTGCAATGGTTCAGACCGCTCGAATCACTGTAGCCGAGTCCACCATGCCGAGAGCAACGATTGGGAGGAAGCCCTCGTGCAAGAATTCCAAGACGTTTTGCGAACGGACTAGGCAAGTACAAGGGGACCCCGATCTCATTTGGCTTGAACCTGAAGTAGCACCCATCCGCCTTAAGCCGCGTCGGGTGCCGTTCGCCTGAAACCAAAAATTGACGAACAACTCGATAAGCTAATAGCACAGGGCGTGCTGGAACCCACCGACCACGCCCGGTGGGAAACCCCAATAGTGACGCCCATCAAGCCTGATGGGTCACTGAGAATTTGCGGAGACTACCGGGCCACCTAAACCACGCACTTCAGCAAAGTGCATATCCAGTGCCGGTAGTGCAACACCTGCTCCATTCCTGGGCGGCGGGAAAGTTTTAGCTAAATTAGACCTAGCGCAGGCGTATCAACAATTGCCTGTAGATCCGGCCGCCGCGGAGCGCAAACTATCGTCACGCATAGGGCGCATTTAAATGCAACCAGCTCCAGTTGAGGTGGCGTTGCACCAGGAATTTTTCAGAGCTTAATGGAAAGGCTGTTACAAGGAATAAAAGGGTCGTACTGTATTTCGACGATGTACTCATCGCCGCCCTAACAGAGACATTCTAGAAAAAGCGACTCCGAGAGGTCTTACAAAGGTTCCAAGACGCAGGCCTCAAAGTTAAAAAAAATAAATGCCAGTTATGTACCGAAAGGGTGGAGTTTTTGGGATACCTCCTGGACAGTCAAGGAATCCATCCCACTGAGGACAAATTAAAGGCAATTAAGAAGGCCCCCACTCCAAGGAACAAGGCAGATCTACAGGCGTTCCTTGGACTTATCAATTTTTATAATGTCTTTTTACCCAATAAAGCAACGGTAGCTGAACCATTACATAGACTCTTAGACAAAAAAGCAACGTGGGTTTGGGGACAACGTGAACAACACGCTTTCCAACAAGTAAAGAAATTGCTTACTTCTGATTCTGTACTTATGCAGTACAACGAGACTCTGCCGCTAACTATTACTTGTGACGCCTCACCTTTTGGGGTTGGAGCAATCCTGGCCCACGTATTACGAACGGAGCAGAAGCTCCCATCGCGTTTTTTGTGAACTTTAGCTAAAGCTGAAAGAAATTATAGTCAGCTGGATAAAGAAGCTTTAGCTATTGTGGCTGCAGTTAAGCGATTTCATGAATATGTGTATGGGCGTGCGTTTACAATAATTACCGATCATAAACCTCTACTGGGGATTATTGCGGGTAATAAACCAACCCCGTATATATTGTCCCCCAGAATGACCCGCTGGTCTGAATTCTTGCGGCGATAAACTACACCTTGCAACACCGCCTGGGGAAATCAATTCTCACGCTGATGCATTGAGCAGAACGCCGCTCCCAGAATCGGTTGAAGATCCAGCCCCAACCATCACAACGCTGCAAATTGAGGCTCTACACGTGCCGCCCCTGACAGCGAGAGACATTGCCCTCGAAACAAAAGCGAGATCCGGTCCTGCAACACATCCTACGCTGGGTTGAACGTGGTTGGCCAACAGAACAACTATCACCTGAATGGGCGCCTTTCAAAGCCTGCCAAACCGAACTGTTTTCCCAAAGGGCTGCATCTTGTGGGTCGACAGAGTCGTAATCCCGGGCAAACTGCAACAAACTGTTTTAGCGGTATTGCACGACGGACATCCGGGCATCGTGCAGATGAAAGCACTCGCACGGGAGCTACGCCTGGTGGCGGGAATTGACAAAAGAATCGAGGCCTGGGTCGCTACTTGTCAACGCTGCCAGGGCGTCAGCAACGCCCCACCTAAAGCAAGCCCAACCGAATGGGAAACTCCGAGGGGACCATGGTCCTGTATTCATATTGACTTTGCGGGGCCTACAAAAGGGCACACTTTCCTTATTACTGTCGACGCCTATTCAAATTGGCTCGAGATCCATCGAATGAACACAACTACAACGGACTCAGTTATCAACAAATTAAACAGGCTATTTGCCACACATGGTTTTCCGGACGTTCTGGTCTCGGATAACGGCCCACAGTTCACAGCATTACCATTTGAACAATATCTTGCGGACCGGGGCATCCGCCATGCGCTAACCTCGCCCGCGCACCCTGCAGCGAACGGACGTGCAGAGCGCATTAGACCATTGTGGAGGGTCTAAAAAAGACCCTCCACAAAATGGACTTTGGAAACATCGATGAAAAAATCAATCGAATTTTATTGTTGCAGCACATCACACCCCACAGCGTTACCAACAAAACGCCCGCTGAACTTCTCATGGGGCGGAAACTACGATCGCACCTTGACCGGCTCCACCCCGCATACGCACCTGAAAAGCCTTTCGGCTCCAGCAGCAAATGCCGGGAATTTAAGGTAGGCGATTTAATCTTTGCCAAAAACTTCTCCGGCGACCCTTTATGGATACCCGCAACCGTCACCCACCTCACAGGGCCTAGGTCTTACCACCTGCTAACAGACAATGGGAGGGTGTGGAAACGCCATATAGACCAACTCCGTTCGAGATTACCACCCAGCGCCCATGGCTCCCCAGGTTCACCAACTGAGGGGGGAGGAAATATCGAGGAAATTGACTTCGATATGACAGATAGCAGGCCAACGGAAACCCTACGGCCCAGCGAAGTACCAGGAATCGAAGCAGGGAGGGAGTTGACTTTCCCATGGGACGTGAACACAGGGGAAACCGAACTGCGAAACCCCGAAGAAACACTGATTGGTGGGGACAACCAAAACGAAAGCAACACGGAAATTCTGTGCAGCGAAACGGAGCTTAATAGAGATCATCCAAACGCTCCACTGGAACCGGACTTTAGGCCTAACCCGGTGGAACCACGGAAATCATCCAGACAGACCAAACGGCCTGTCTACCTTGAGGATTTTGTTACAGCTCCCCTCAAACGGAACCCAAGGGGGAGAGGTGTTGTGAATCAATAAAAAGTAACTAGCCTAAATGCAAAGCAGGTTTTGAAAGCCTGCATACCTGATTGGTCCTTAAACAACGTATAAGGATTGGTCCATAACAAGTCCCTGATTGGCCAATATTAGGACACTTCTTATTGGGTATTAGTTGAACTTGTTGCACATATTATTGGTTAATAAGGTAGCAGCCAACCCTATAAAAGGGTTACTGCTGCCCCATAGCCTTGCTCTGTTCTGTTCTATTTACTGTTATTAAAGAGTTGAAGTCACTGGTCAGATGTCTGGTCTCCATTATTCTCCAAACATAACAATTAGCGTTTGCATTTCAGTTATTTGCCCATGATGACGTGTTGTTGATTGATGTTCCTGGTACACGCTTTCAGCCTACGTGAGGCCTTGAGGCCTTGAGGCCTTGAGGCCTGGTATGTACCGAAACTATACAAGCTAATTTATTACTGCATCTCCTCTGTTTTAGTTTTATAGAGAAATTTCTTCTGGATCTTCGTCACTGCCCATGTAAAAACTTCACGCATCAGGGTCTTCTGAGGGTATGACTTTGTACAGAGGTTCCTTTTCCCAGAGGGCATTAACCTGTGCAATGGCGCGCTTTTCAACTAACAAGGATAGACTATTGGATATAGTGCGAATAAAAATTGGTAATACACATGGAAGAATAACGCATCCTAAAGCAATCATACCTATGAGAGCTACTATAGCTTGTAATCCTGGTAGTTTTGGGAACCAGGAACTAAAAATATTTTTTTAAAATCAATACATTGCCATACTTGGTTAGGATTATAGGTTAATTGTTGCATCTCATGTTATCTAAAGCTAAACGATTTTGGTAGACAGCTGTGCATGATTTGTCTGTAGCAGTTGCTAGAGTGTTTAGAGCCTTGTCTATTCGTTGGCCTGCTAAATCTAAAACAGCTTGTAAACGAATGATTCTATTAATCATATATATGTGGGGGTTAGGTCCAGGTATCCCCTGTATGTTCTGATTGACAGGGGAAGCCTGCAAAGGCATTATCGGTGTTTCTTTTCCTGCGGGATAATGTATCATACACAGGGATGCCTAGTTCTTGCTTAATGGAGATCGGGAGGAGGAAAAAGGAAGGTCTTATCCACCCCAATACACATGACCCTTGCCAATCTGCAGGAAGGGATGGATAGGCTAGGTTACCACAAATCCAATACATGTTATTTGGGGCTGTCCAAATTTGGGAAGATGTTGTGTCATTGAGATAGGGGAGGAGGGAGGTGTTGAATTTGGCAGGTGTGGTGGTAGCATTGTCAGGTGCTGTCCAAGTCTGGTAGGAATTATCCCATGTACCTTTTGCTATTTTTTCTGCCATATCCATGAACAAGTTTTATGCAATAACACTGGTATTAGGGGCTGTATCTAATTTCCTCAAATTATTGTATACCAACCAACCTAATGATGTTTCCTTACCTTCATATATTACTTCGGTTTTTATGGTGATGTAAGTGTTTGGATCCGATCCTGTGCCATCAATCCCTATACCATAAGTATCCAAGGCAGGGTGTTGTCTGGATATGGTGATTTCTACCTTATTGTCTGTGGTAGACCCTGATATTTGTTTGAAATGTGACAGATGATTGCAGCCCAAGTACACTCCCCCTGTATAAACACAGACACAAGACCAACCCGAGCACTCGATGGAACCTCCACAAGGGACCCATTGATTGGGGTTCCCTATGGCCCAGTTGATGGGTGTAGGACACAAATATTTATGATTGTGAGCGTATGTTGTTTTCCAGTCAACCGACCCGCATGAATACCCCCCTGGTTTAGAACAAGCAATACAAACATCAAAGGTTAAAACAATTGGGTTAGTACCGTCCTTGAGCACGGTGGTGTGGTTTAGGTAATAAAGTTTTCCCTCCCCTCAGGATCAGATCTGCCAGAGGTTCTTGGAAGTCCCGCCCATAAGGTAACGTTGAGACGAACAGCCGTCTTGGGATTGTAGCAAATGGTTTTTGAGTTCATCTTTTGGCAGGTTTTTCCGGTAGGAAGGCACTTCTGCGGTTGTTGGGTATGGTAGATGAGAGTTAGTTGAATGAAGCCTGCTTGTGTGGTTTTGGTCAGGCAGGGGGAGTTCAAAGGTGTTGGTCTGGAAAGAAGCATTGCTGGAGATGTGGAGCCATGGCTGAGGGAGTGTTGACCATCGGAGATAGGGGGGGAAAATGTCCCCAGATGCGGTGCAGGTCAGCAGGAGGGGAGTACCTGGCGTGAAGGGTCACTCGAGATGGGATGGAGACCTTGGAGGCATGTGTGGCAAGAAGGAGGAAGAGGGTCGGCAAGGCAACGAGACGAATCATGTTGGTATGTCTGCGGGTGGTGATTTTTCTATCTTGGGGTGGTATGGTCTGACGTGTCGTCCAGGAACCCACAGGACACGATCTGGAAGCTGGATAGCTGCGTAGCCACGACCCCAGGTGAGGAGACCAGCAGGGCCCTTCCAAGTAGGGTCTGGCAGTTGGCGGTAGTATACCTGTGGTTTGGGAGAATCAGGGGAAGAGGGGGAGGAAAAATGCCGCTCCGCTGCCGTCATAGCAGGGGTGCCGGAAAGATTGAGGAAGTTGAGAGTATAAAGACAGAGATTAAGAGTGTCTTGCATTGCCGGGAGGCTAGGGGTTCTTTTCCCTTTGATCAAATGTCGTTCTAACGCTGTTTTATAGCTGTGCTAGTGTATGCAGGACCATTATCTGTTTTTATTTCATTTGGGCGTCCCAACGATGCAAAAGTGCGAATGCAATGATTGATGACATGTTTGGAGGCTTCTCCTCTTTGCGGGGTTGCCATTATGAACCCTGAATAAGTATCAATTGTGACATGCAGATACTTCCAGGGGGCAAACGGAGGAAACTGAGTAACGTCCATCTGCCATATTTCGCAGGCTTTCAAAGTAGCCAATTAGCGTTTGCATTTCAGTTATTTGCCCATGATGACGTGTTGTTGATTGATGTTCCTGGTACACGCTTTCAGCCTACGTGAGGCCTTGAGGCCTTGAGGCCTTGAGGCCTGGTATGTACCGAAACTATACAAGCTAATTTATTACTGTAGCCTTGGGTTCAGTTCCAAAACATCTGGAACATCACTTGAACACCATCAACATTGACAAAATCATCTGTCAATTGCAAAGGCAGTTTTACTTATTTACATCCCATGGCAACCTCTAACACCATCAAACAACATCTGCCTATCTCAAGTCCTTGAGAAAAGCTCGATAGGTAGACAAAATGCCAAATCCAGTTTAAACATTTGGCAGATTATGCAACCAAGTATAATAACAATATAGCAACTAAGAATCACAGAAAAGAGCTGGAGAATACTTTATGTGGCATGATTTCCAGCAGAGGTAAATCAAATTTATGGATGACAGACCCACAACTAATTTAGAATTGAAATTGATTCCAGCCAAGGACTTTATCTACAATACAAACAAGTTAAAAGTTGGAGGTCACTCCCTAGTGAAAATTTCCATCTTGATTGATTGGTTGGTGGTTGGACAGTTGGTTGGTTGAATAGTTGGTTGGTTGGTTGGATGGTTGGTTGGTTGGTTGGATGGATGGATGGATGGATGGATGGATGGGTGGGTGGATGGTTGGTTGGTTGGTTGGTTGGTTGGTTGGTTGGTTGATTAAACATATTTCTATACCATCAAAATCAGAACTACCCTGGTAACTTACAGCAAATGCATTATAAACCATACATGATACAAACACAAAAAACACAACAGTGCTACAAAAATACAATTTTTAAAAAGATCAATATACCCAACACCTTTTCTTCTTGGTGGATAGGACAAGCATATCTCACCAAGGGAGTGTGTTGCCTTCCCAGTCAAGAAAGGCCCCATTGGAGGCCGATGATAAATTCACCAGCACATTGAGGATGCCTCGCACACTGTTCTGCACAGTCACAGGAGCCTGGGAGAGAAAGAGAGGCAGAGTTACTATCCTCAGGGAAGAAAGCTTGAGCCCTGGACTCTTGCCCATTCATTCTCCCTCTCTGGCTGAAACCACAGCAACAAAAGAATGGCTGCTACAACCACCGTATAGCATAGCATCGTGTTTTTCACCCTTGGCAACTTTTAGATGCATGGACTTTAAGTCCTAGAATTCTCCAGCCTAACTCAGAACTGGCCCAGGGTTGAGATGTATACTGATGGTACCTGACCCCAAACTGATAAATGATCTCATATAACATGTAGATGTCACCAGTCACAAAGAAAAACCATCACAAAATGATGCCCCACACACACAACTCCAGCGCCTGAAGTTGATTCAAAAGGATATTATGGTCCACAGGATGAAAAGCTATTGAAGATCAAAGAGCAATGAGATGGATACACTGCCCCATCTCAGCACCAACATGGGACCACTGCTGTCTCTGTCGTAAACCCTGGCTCTCCCTCTTTCATCCTTTATGGTACCTGCTGTGTTCCCATGTCTGTTTTCACCCAGCCGGGATGGATTAGACTACACAAGATCCCTTCCTCTTTTAGTTCCAAAGCGAAGCAGACCGTCACCATGTTCAAAGCAGCCTGCGAAGAAAATTAAACTCTTAAGATCAACTCCTCATTCTTTTCTTTCATTTGAAACCTCTCTGCTCTGATGCCCTGACCCAATCACACAATCCATTGCTATCAAAGCGTTGGCATGATTGAATGCAAGAAGGGCAGGTTTTACCCCATTCAAATATTCTGGGCTCTGACTCCCTAACCTCTGGCTACATTGGCAGGGTTTATATATGAACTGTAATCTCAAAGAACTCGAAGTGCTTAAAAGGTTATAAGGATTATACAGGATTAAAGGCTTAAAGGAGAATAGAATAGAATAGAATAGAATAGAATAGAATAGAATAGAATAGAATAGAATAGAAAATAGCAGAGAAAAGAGAATAGAAATAGAAATAGAAATAGAATTAGAATAGAATAGAATAGAATAGAATAGAATAGAATAGAATAGAATAGAATAGAATAACAGAGTTGGAAGGGACCTTGGAGATCTTCTAGTCCAACCCCCTGCTTTGGCAAGAAACAATTTCAATTTCATTGTGCACGTGTTGTGCATTGACAATAAACATTTGAGTGATTGATTGATTGAACCCTATACCTACACCACTTCAGATAAATTATTATCTAATCTCTTCTTTAAAACTTCCAGTGTTGGAGCATTTACAACTTCTGGAGAGGGCCAAAGACTTAAGCGACATAGGACCAGGATAATCTGCAGCAGAATCCCCCCCCCAAAACAACACAATGTCCACGCAAACAAAATTCTGCCTCTTTTTTAGATGTGTCACATCTGCAACACATTTTTTAAAGGGTGGTCTGTGATTGTAAGTGAATGGGCACCATCTGAATAATTCCCAGCCAGATCCAAGGAAAATGGGTGGGATATAAGATGAATGAACGAACGAACGAATGAATGAATGAATGAATTGTTCCTAAAAGCAGACAAGATCTGATAGACTGGACACATAGATATGTTCTGCTGTCTCACCAGCTAATTCTGAATGAAAGGAATAATCAGATCCTCCAAGGAAAACCTACCTTGCTTGCACGATAAGGGTACATCGGTGCCTTCATGACTTCAAAGCCCCTTTCAATGGAGGCCAACTTGGAGGTTATATTTATGATGGCTGCCCTCTGGCAGCTCATCTCCTCTATAGCTGCCTCTCGAGCTGCTTTCTTCAGCAGAGGTAGAAATTCCTGAGGGGAACAAGTTACATTAAGTTGTGAAATGAGGCCATGACGACCCAGAAACTGAATGGCTGGTATCAGAATCATGTACTTGTCTCTGAGATATTACCCCTTGTTTTTGTTGACTAATGCTATCTTTGCTTCCCCTTTTCTTTGTCTCGGCAGCCCTATTCCTTCATTACTCTCTTTCACATCTCCTTAGTCGTCACACTTCCATCTCACATCCAATTCAACATCCCAACAATCTTTACAACTTTCTGTGATCACTGAACCCACTTCAGTTTTAACTCTGAAGCTTCTACATGTTAATAACACCTTACAATAGATGGGATGGAATTCTTTATTGGCTGAGTGTCATTGCACACCAGGAATTTATCTCTGGGGCATAAGCTCTCAGCATACACACAAACAGCATGGTCATAGATCATAAACCACCAAGGACCTGTATACTGCACAAGTCAAAAAGAGGGCGGTGAAAATATTTACAGACCCCTCACATCCGGGACATAAACTGTTCCAACTCCTACCCTCAAAATGACGCTATAGAGCACTGCACACCAGAACAACTAGACACAAGGACAGTTTTCCCCCGAACACCATCACTCTTCCAAATAAAATAATTTCCTCAACACTGTTCCACTATTTACAAAGTCTGCACTACTATTACTATTAATCACTCCTTATCACCCATCCCCCCCCCCACTTGTGACTGTATGACTGTAACCTTGTTGCTTGCATCCTTGTGATTTATATTAACTGTTTCCTACTATGATTTGATTGCTTATTGTACCCTATGACTATAATTAAGTGTTTTACCTTCTGATTCTTGACGAATGTATCTTTTCTTGTTATGTACACTGCGAGCACATGCACCAAGACAAATTCCTTGGGTGTCTAATCACACTTGGCCAATAAAGAATTAATTAATTAATTAATTAATTAATTAATTAATTCGTTCATAATATTGTAGAACATGTTGGGGTGTGATGCTAGTTCGCCTCCTTGTGGTGCGCCCTGCATAGCACAGAAGTGTGAATCAAATGATTAGCAACAACTGGCAGCCAGACTACATTGAAGCATTGGCAGTTAATGACAGTTGGCAGCCAGACATCTTTGTAGAATTCCTGGCTCTCTAAATACATGGCAACAAATACAAGACAGATAGGGGCTAACAGGACCTATTGAGGCTGGTTTCCAGCAAGGCATAAAAACCACAGCTGTGTTCATCGACCTTACTGTAGCATATGATACCCCTCAGTGTGTCTGTGTCCAAATGTCCATCAAGAGCTTAGACCAGCCCAATGCCTGGTAAGTCCATGTATTTGCCATATGCTAAATAATAAATAAAATAAATAGGACATGATAGGTGGGATGTATGATAGGATGTGAATCAGTAATCCATCATGCATTGCTAAAAAAGCCCAACAAAGAATGTTCTGTCTGTGCCAATTCACAAAGCTCCAACTGCCCAAGGAGCTGCTGATCCAGTTCTACAGAGGAATTATTGAGTCTGTCATCTGCACCTCTATAACTGTCTGGTTTGGTTCTGCAACCCAACCGGACAGACACAGACTTCAGAGAGTAATTAGGATTTCAGAAAAAAAAAATTACTACCAACCTGCCTTCCATCAAGGACCTGTATACTACACAATGGCTGTGAAAATATTTACAGACCCCTCATATCCTGGACATAAACTGTCCCAACTCCTACCCTCAAAACGACACTATAAAGCACTGCACACCAGAACAACTAGAGACAAGGACAGTTTTTCCCCGAAAGCCATCAGTCCCCCAACACTGTCCAACTATTTACAAAGTCTGCACTACTATCACTATTAATCTTCTCATCACTCGTTATTGCCCATCCCCTCCCACTTGTGACTGTATGTCTGTAACTTTGTCACTTGTATCCTTACGATTTATATTGACTGTTTCCTAGTATGATTGATTGCTTATTGTACTCTATGATTATCATTAAGTGTTGTACCTTATGATTCTTGACTCTTGACAAATGTATCTTTTCTTTTATGTACACTGAGAGCATTTGCACCAAAGACAAATTCCTCATGTGTCCAATCACACTTGGCCAATAAAGAATTCTATTCTATTCTATTCTATTCTATTCTATTCTATTCTATTCTATTCTATAATATTCTATTCTACTCTACTCTACTCTACTCTACTCTACTCTACTCTACTCTATTCTATTCTATTCTAAATAACTCCAACCACCTGCGTGGTCAGTGGTAATAAATATTAGGAGCTGTGGTGCAACACCTCTTAGAGGGCCATAGGTTCCCCCCTGTTGGTTTAGTCTACCATGTTTCATAATACATGAGATCAAATTGTCATTCTCTTGTTTGAGAATGAGAGAAGAAGTCAACGATTCTCTTACCTTAACCACAAGGATGGGCCCTACTACATTGGTGTTGAAAGCAGACAGCATCTCTTGCTGCTCCACAGTTTCCAGAGTGGCATAGGAGTTCACACCGGCATTATTGATCAGCAGGTTTAAGCCTTTACCATGTAGAAGCAACTCAACCGCCGAAGCAGCTGCCTTCACACTGGATTGATCCTCCACCTCTTCCAGGGACATATGAAAAAAATGAGATCCTTATCAGACAAGCCAAAAGCAGATGTGGGGCCTAGTCGATTGTGGGTCAGCAATTGGGAAGGAACCAAATTTCAGTTGCCCCAGCTGGTACCTACATGACATTTTGTACAGGCGGTCCTCAACTTACAGCCATTTGTTTAGTGGCCATTCAAAGTTACAACGGCACCGAAAAAAGTAACTTAGGACCATTTTTCACACTTATGACCATTATGGCATCCACATGGTCACTTGATCAACATTCAGATGCTTGCCAACTGACTCATAGTTATGACAGTTGCAATGTCCTGGGGTCATGTGTTCACTTTTTGCAGACTTCTGACAAGCAGTCAATGGGAAAACCAGATTCACTTAACAACTGTGTTACCCACTTAAAACTGCAGTTATTCCCTCAACAACCATGTTAAGAATGGTCATAGAATGGGGCAAAACTGACAACAACTATCTTGATTAGCAATGGAAATTTTAGGCTTGCAAAGATTAT
Organism: Notechis scutatus; assembly: GCF_049901735.1. NCBI lineage: Eukaryota > Metazoa > Chordata > Lepidosauria > Squamata > Elapidae > Notechis > Notechis scutatus. Next base: position 10,355,322 of record NC_142017.1, on the reverse strand, counting down.
CTTTATTGAGATACAAATATTTAAAAGCTAAAATAAACATACGGCATGGTCAAACTGTCCATAGTCCATGCAGATTTCCCAATGGATTTTAAAATTGTAACAGAAAAAAAAAAGCCAGGTGGCTCTCATACCCAGCTGGATGATGTGAATGTTGGAATGCTTGCTAGCGAGATCATTCAAGGTCTGGAATTAAAAAGAAGAAGTCAAGAGAAGAGAAGAAGATCCAAGGAGCGATGGAAAACATTTGCTTCCTATCCTTGGGTCAGATGTGGTATTAGAATAGAATAGAATAGAATAGAATAGAATAGAATAGAATAGAATAGAATAGAATAGAATAGAATAGAATAGAATAGAATAGAATAGAATAGAATAGAATAGAATAGAATAAGAATAGAATAGAATAGAATAGAATAGAATAAGAATAGAATAAGAATAGAATAAATAGAATAGAATAAGAATAGAATAGAATAGAATAAGAATAGAATAAGAATAGAAATAAGAATAGAATAAGAATAGAATAATAGAATAAGAATAGAATAGAATAGAATAGAATAGAATAGAATAGAATAGAATAGAATAGAATACTTTTATTGGCCAAGTGTGATTGGACACACAAGGAATTTGTCTTGGTGTAAATACTCTCAGTGTACATAAAAAAGATACATTCGTTAAGAAGAATCATAACGTACAACACTTAATGATAGTCATAGGGTACAATCAACAATCAAATCATATTAGGAAACAGTCAATATAAATCGTAAGGATACAAGCAACAAAGTTACAGTCCTACAATCACAGGTGGGAGGGGAGGGGTGATAAGGAGTGATGAGAAGATTAACAGTAATAGTAATGCACACTTCGTAAATAGTTGAACAGTGTTGAGGGAATTATTTGTTTAGCAGAGTGATAGCTTTCGGGGGAAAACTATCCTTGTGTCTAGTTGTTCTGGTGTGCAGTGCTCTATAGCGTTGTTTTGAGGGAAGGAGTTGAAACAGTTTATGTCTGGGATGTGAGGGGTATTCAGCAGGTTCTAACCAGTTCTGGAGAACCAGTAACGAAAATTTTGAGTAGTTTGGAGAACGGCAAATATCACCTTTGACTGGAGATTTTACAGTATCCTTTCCCTGCCACGGCCACCAAACCAGTAGTAAAAAAATGTGAATCCCAGCACTGCCTTGGGTCCTATGGAACTTTCTCCCAAGCCATTCTAATTGTTCTTTGATCTCTTTTACTTAAACAGGACTGTTTTTTAAAAAATAATTTTCATGAAAAGGGTTTTCAGCAAAAAAATAAATTTTGAACTGAAGATAAAGAGGAACAGGGAAAAGAATGAGAAAGTAAAAAAGAAATAAAGTAAAAGAAGTTGAAAAGAAAATGCAAAACATAACCAAGAAGTGGCATCTGATCTTAACAGCAGCTATACGTACACTTTTATTTTACCTTCTAAAAAGATTACATTGCAATTTCCTTCTTTTCACAAACTATCCTTTTTATCCTTTTTATTCAAATCCATAAATCACCAGTTCATTTCTTTTTCTTTTCTTTGTTCAGCAAAAAGTATTAAAAAGTTTAAAGCGGAACTGTATTTCTGGAAATAATTCATTCTGGATTACTATTAAAATTGTGCAAAAAAAAGTTTTATCTAGATTTTCTCTTTCTTGTCCTGTTCTGTATCTCATGTCAGTGATTTTAAAACAAGTCAAGACAGGCAAGCTTTGAAGAATGGCAAACCTTCTAATTTTGCTTTCTGGGTCATGTCTCCCTTCTAGGTAAGGTGTGGCTGGCAGCTGTATGGGATTCCCTGTTTCTGTGGGCCTAGAGCCCCCTGGATCACATTTGCTCATTGCAACCCATCATCTCAAGATAGCAAACACACCAAAAGCAATGCTTCAAAAATAATGACAGTGAAATTAGGTTGTCTTCCAATAGCCAGTGAACAAATTTTTATTCTGCCCAAGTTTTGGATCTGATCTTATTTCCTGTGCAACATTGCCCCATCTGAGTCACCAAAAAGTAATCCATTTTAGAGCTGTAGTTTGGTTAACGGTTTTGCTATTTCCATCGCTTCAGGTGTCTGTTCCACAGTAACTGCCAGCAAGACAGCACTACCCACACATGCTGTGTAGATGAATGCACCTTGCAGAATTATCTCTGTCAGGTGGCTCCTAAAAATATTACTGCTCGAGATTAAAAGCTAGGTAAATGCCTTGTTTCTTTCTTCTCTGGATTTTTAAGAAGTTTTCTTTTCTTTTCTTTTTTTATTAAGCTTTATACCTTACTTCTTTGGAGTGAAAAGTTGGTCTGTAGGTTCTGCTAACTTCTGTAACTTTACTCCTCCAGCAATATTAAGGTAACTACAGACAATAGAGAAGCTACCTAACGAAGCTGCTTGGAGAGCAGCAGGAAATCTTCTCCCTGCTGTTCAATCACGATAACTTTCTACAAACCTTCCCTGGAGATCCAGTTGGGGTCCGGCAAGTTGCAAAGATATGTTCTGGAGGCTCAGCCATCTCCACCAGTTGTTGGATCAGTTCAAGTCCGATTCCCCGATTGGAACCGGTCACCAATATGCTACGAGCTAAGGGAGCCATCCTTTCCCCTGAACTTTTACTTTTTCCTACTGCCTGGACTTTGTTCAGTGGTTTAGTAACTGTAGTGTTAGGACTCAGGGAAGAGGTGTGTCTCCTGACACAATCTCTTCATTTGCCTGGGGCTGTGGCATGCAAATATTTCCCTGGGAAGAGCAGGTCTTAAGGCATTGTTTCGGTGACAGATCCTTCAATGGGGGTTTCAAGAGCACAGCAGGAAGAATTGCTGGGGAAAACAGGCCTGGCATGTTTTTGGGCCAATCCTTGACACTTGTCAAAGTTTGTAGCCTTTGGGAAAAGCATCTCCAAGGATGAGAAGAAATGTAATGCTCCTCCTGTCTGCTATCCACCCAATTTGCACATCCTTTGGGATGCTTCTGAACCAGTGATGGGATTCAAAATTTTGTTAGGACTGGTTCTTTGGGTGTGGCTTGGTGGGCATGGCAGGGGGAGGATACTGTAAAATCCAATCAGAGGTGGTATTTGCCCATTCTCTGAACTACTCAAAATTTCCACTACCGGTTCTCCAGAACTGGTCAGAACCTGCTGAATACCACCTCTGTTCTGAACCTTCCCCCTTAGGTCTGGATTCGCACAAATAAATCACAGAAATAAATGGCAACAGCAACCACTCCATGGGAGACAAACTTTTCCATATGTCATGCCCCTGTTGGAGTCTGATTCTGAGAGGTGGAATAGCTGACAGGGAGTGGGAGTGTGGCTCCGGTGGTTCTGGAGGAAACTGGGGAAGGGCACAGTCTGACTGGGCATTCAGAGGAAGACCCAGGTCCACCGCCTCTCCATCCTAGGGCAGGTAGGGAGGAACAGATAAGGGAGCAATGTGAGTTGCGTGGTTTACGGGGGAGGAAAGGGCCCTGATCCCCTTCATTGGCTGCAGCTGAGAAGACTGTTTAAAAGGGCAAACTGTGCATGGCAAAGTTGGTGGAAGCAAAGCATGAAATTATTCTGGTTTGTCACGTCTTATCTGAGTTCTGGCATCCTCCCAAGTGTGTGTGGTTCGTTATCTTTTGACATCTTCAATCCCTTATCCTGCCCTGTCTCCTTAATTGCTACAGTGCGGTTTGTGTTGGTTTTTACTTATAATTTATATATACTTTGAGTTCAGATGGAATTTCTTCCTTTTGAAAACTGTTTTTGGGAGAGTTTTTTTTTATCCAGTTGATGATAACTGGACCTTGAGGGCCAAGTTGGAGGTATTAAAGGGATTTTACCTATTTTTGTGACTTGGTTGCTTTTGTGCCATGCCCTGGGTCATCACACCATATGTGGCACTTGGGATGAAAGGTGATGGCAAGATTTTCCATGACCAGGGTGTATTTATTGATAATGAACAACAGCGAAGCCGTCATTCTGTGTTTAGAGACAAGGTTCTTCCTGCAACAGAAACCAGAGGGAAGATTTCTCCTTTCAGTTCACAAAGATCGGATTCTTTTCCCCAGCGATAAACTCAAGGAGCCTTATTCTGTTCACCAGATTATGTTTCTCCCCTCGTAATCCAGAAAAGTGCCAGATGATGATGAATCTAAGCCAGCGATGACCTTCACCAAACCTTTAGTACTGGTCTCCACTGTCACAGGGGCCTGTGGGAAAGGGAGAAGCTGGTTCTGCAAATTGGTTGACCTTCTTATTCTTATTCTTGTTGTTGTTATTTAAGATTTAATTTTCAATTCGATTCACACTCTGGGATTAGAAACCTGGTTGGATAACTTTGGGCCAATCATCAGGAGATGGTGAGTTCTAGTCCCCCCTTAGGCACGAAAGTAGTTGGGTGGCCTTTGGCCAATCATCAGGAGATGCTGAGATCTAGTCCTGCCTTGGGCATAAAAGCCACTTGGGCGACTAAATCAAACTGGTTCTCAATTACTACATTTCCAATTTTTTGAGAATAGTCATTATTCCCTCCCGCCACTTTATAGTACCTGTTCTGATCCCATGTCAGTTTTCACCCATCCAGGATGGAGCAGAACACATGCAATTCCACCTTTTTTCAGTTCCTATTGGGTGACCTTGGGCCAATCACCAGGAGATACTGAGTTCTAGTCCCGCCTTAGGCACAAAAGTCCCTTGGGTGACCTTGGGTCAATCACCAGGAGATAGTGAGTTCTAGTCCCACCTTAGGCACAAAAGTCCCTTGGGTGACCTTGGGCCAATCACCAGGAGATAGTGAGTTCTAGTCCCGCCTTAGGCACAAAAGTCCCTTGGGTGACCTTGGGCCAATCACCAGGAGATAGTGAGTTCTAGTTCCGCCTTAGGCACAAAAGTCCCTTGGGTGACCTTGGGCCAATCACCAGGAGACAGTGAGTTCTAGTCCCGCCTTAGGCACAAAAGTCTTTTGGGTGACCTTGGGCCAATCACCAGGAGACAGTGAGTTCTAGTCCTGCCTTAGGCACAAAAGTCCCTTGGGTGACCTTGGGCCAATCACCAGGAGATAGTGAGTTTTAGTCCCGCCTTAGGCACAAAAGTCCCTTGGGTGACCTTGGGCCAATCACCAGGAGATAGTGAGTTCTAGTCCCGCCTTAGGCACAAAAGTCCCTTGGGTGACCTTGGGCCAATCACCAGGAGATAGTGAGTTCTAGTCCCGCCTTAGGCACAAAAGTCCCTTGGATGACCTTGGGCCAATCACCAGGAGATAGTGAGTTCTAGTACTGCCTTAGGCACAAAAGTCCCTTGGGTGACCTTGGGCCAATCACCAGGAGATAGTGAGTTCTAGTCCCGCCTTAGGCACAAAAGTCCCTTGGGTGACCTTGGGCCAATCACCAGGAGATAGTGAGTTCTAGTCCCGCCTTAGGCACAAAAGTCCCTTGGGTGACCTTGGGCCAATCACCAGGAGATAGTGAGTTCTAGTCCTGCCTTAGGCACAAAAGTCCCTTGGGTGACCTTGGGCCAATCACCAGGAGATAGTGAGTTCTAACTGGCTCTCATTTACTACATTTTCAATTTTTTGAGAATATTTATTATCCACCCCACCCCCGCGTGCCACCTTATAGTACCACGTCTGTTCCCATTTCAGTCTTCACCCATCCAGGATGGAGCAGAACACATGTAATTCCATCTTTTTTCAGTTCCACCGCAAGGCAGGCATTGACCATGTTCAGTGCTGTCTGTTAAAACAAAACATGTTAGAACCTGAGGGAGAGGATAAAAAGAGGGTTCGGCCTAGAATCCCTACATAGCCACAAGTGAACTAAGCAACCCTTCTTGAGTGCTATGGACCCCTATTTAGACCCAAGCAGGTATTAACCTTAGGGTTTTTTTTTTTAGAGTAAGGTTTTTTTAGATTAACAGTGTTGGAAGGGACCTTGTAGGTCATCTAGTCCAACCTCCCGCCCAAGCAGGAGACCCTACACCATTTCTGACAAAAGGCAGTCCAATCTCTTCTTGAAAGTCTCAAGTGATGAAAAGATTCCTGTTGAAAAGATTCCTGGGCGTAGCAACAGCAATAGCACTTAGACTTATATACCTCTAAGCTAATGACGTCTTTAACTCCACCCTCCAGTGCTGCCTGCTTTTCTCCTACAGTGTATGTATATCACACTGGTTAATAAAGTTAAATTATTGGAAAAATAGCACTAGCACTAGCACTTAGACTTATATACTACTTCCCACTGCTTTACAGCCCTCTCTAAGCAGTTTTTACAGAGTCAGCTTCTTGCCCCCAACAATCTGGGTCCTCATTTTACCCACCTCGGAAGGACGGAAGGCTGAGTCAACCCTGAGCCTGGTGGGATTCAAATTGCCAAAGTGCAGGCAGCTGGCAGTCAGCAGAAGTAGCCTGCAGTACTGCACTCTAACCACTGCGCCACCAAGGCTCTGTAGGCATTTAGTAATAATTTAGTTTGCGATAGTGGAGAATATCTGTAACTCGGGTGTAGGATGAGAGTGAAGGTTCGTTCTCCGAGCTTGTGGGTTGGTTTCCTAACGTTTCATTACCAAACTAGGTAATATCTTCAGCAGAGTTTAGGGGATGTCCAGGTAGGTGTTCTGCTTATAAGGCCAAGTGGTCAATAGGTCTGTGATTGGGAGGTCACATCAGCTGAGGGTCATGTCGGGTAGATGTGGATCGCATCAAGTGAGGGTCTTGATTTGTGATGGGTCCTGTGTTGGAACTGACGACCCAAAGATGACCCACACCTGACCCATCCCAAGACCCATCAGAAGAACCTGAAATATTTCTATTAGGAATGGTTCCTGAGAGTGATAATAAAGAAAAGATTTATTTAATTTTAGATGTATTAACAGCAGCTAAAATTGTATTTGCTCAAAATTGGAAGAGGGATAAGATACCAATAAGACGGAAAAGTAATTGAAAAAATATTTGAAGGTGCAGAAATGAATAGATTAACATTAGAAATTGAAGAAAAAGAAGAATCTGAATACTACATGGCATGGGATTTGTTTTACCAATGGGTAGAAAAATAAACTAAACTAAAAGGAACTAGATGCATTTATAAAGCAATAATTGACTGTTTCCTAGTATGATTTGATTGCTTATTGTACCCTACGACTATTATTAAGTGTTGTACCTGATGATTCTTGACTCTTGACGAATGTATCTTTTCTTTTATGTACACTGAGAGCATTTGCACCAAGACAAATTCCTTGTGTGTCCAATCACACTTGGCCAATAAAAGAATTCTATAAGAGAAACTAGTGTAATAGATATATTGGATATCATTTATATTATATATATATATGGGAATGTGATTATTGTTATATTGATATATTGATAAAAAGAATATTATTACTAATTGTTAAGCAATTGAAATATGTACCTAATCGGCACACGATTGAAATGGAATGGATTTATTGTATATAAAAATAAAAAATTAATTTAAAAAAACAACACAAGACCCACCAGAAGAGAAGACCCTTGATGCGACTCAAACCTACCCATCAGAAATCCCATGGTAAGACCCTCGCCCTCATGTGACCTCCCAATCACAAGACCTACTGATCACACAAAGCTCTTACAAGCAGAAGAACACCAAGACTAACCTCCCCTAAGCTCCACTGAAGATGCTACCTAGGCTGGTAACAAAATGAAACCCTCCACCCTCAATAAATCAATATCGCTGAACCTGCATGTGCGGACCTGAATTTTCATCATCATTTTGACTAGTCTTTCCCTGGTGGTCACGCATCTTCTGAACCTTGGTCCTAGTCCAGTTTCACTTTACAAAGACTTCACCTTGATCAGAGGCTACTGGAGCCAGAGACTGACCCAAGAGGGGCTACGGGCACCTTGGACTATCTCGTCGGTTATGTTCAAAATAACAAAATTTCTGAATTACCTTGCTGGCACGATATTGGTACAATGGAGGAAATTCTATTTCAGTTTTAAAACCCTGCCCAATGGAGCTAATGAGCGAAGATATGTTGACCACAACTGCCGTGTGGCCTCCCATGTTTTCTTTTGTGGTCTCCTTGGCAACCTTCTTCAGGAGAGGCAGGAATTCCTAAAACAGTTAGGAAACAGTAGAGCGAAATGTTACATTTCTCTTCTTCCTGGGTCTCACTGAGATCCTTGTTTTATTCTCACTGGCTTTTTTGATTTCCCAAGTCATGGCTTTTTCTTGGTGCCATTTCTAATCCCATTGGGTCATGGTGGACCTTCTACCTATGCAGCCCCCAGGCCCCTACACCAAACTTACCTTGACAACAAGGAGAGGTCCCACTGTATTGATCTTGTATGACAATAACATATCTTCCTGATTGACGTTTTCCAGAAAAAAGGCTTGGGAATTTCTGCCAGCGTTGTTGATTAGCAGATTGAGCCCTTGTCCTTTCAGATGGGATTCCACTTCTGATGCAGCCTGCTTTATACTGGAAAGGTCTGTCACATCTACCACAAACAGAAGGAAGCTAACAGGGCAGGTATCAGTAAAAATGACTTGGTTCCTAGTTTGATGCATGCAGGTAACGTGTAATGGAAAAGAAAAGACTTTTGGAGACAGGGGGGAAAACCCTGCGGCCTAGATAGTGATCTCAGAAATGAAATTTGCCCACCTAGCAGTTGGAAAGCATGCAAATAGATAAATAGGCACAGGGATGGGATTCAAATTTTTTAGCAACCAGTTATGTGGGTGTGGCTAGGTGGGCATGGCCATGTGACTTCTTCTTTTTTTGCAGCACCCCCCTGCACTCCATTTTTGGGCATCCTGAGCCTCAGGGAAGCCTTCTAGGGAAGCATTTTTGCTCCCAGGATGCTTCCCTGGGGCCCAGGAAGGCAAAAAATGGAGCACAGGAGTGTGTGTGGGCAGGGGGTCCTCCTGGGCCTCAGGGAAGCCTCCGGGGGAGCATTGGTAGGGTAGGGTAGGGAAGAGTAGGGTAGGGTAGAGTAGAGTATAGTAGAGTAGAGTAGAGTAGAGTAGAGTAGAGTAGAGTAGAGTAGAGTAGAGTAGAGTAGTAGAGTAAAATAGAGTAGAAGAGTAGAAGAGAAGAATAGAATAGGAGTAGACTGGAACCATGATAACAGAACAGAATAATTTGGCCAAGTGTGATTAGACACACAAGGAATTTGTCTCTGGTGCAGAAGGTCTCAACGTACATGCAAAGCAACAGAGTAATAATAATCATAATATGATGCCAGTAAGAGGTGGAAGTAAAGAAGGTGAAAGAATAATAATAATTCTACAACCATACAACATGGGTAAGTATCCTTAGACATAAGACAATACTGTAGGAAAAAAACTGTCCCTGTGTCTAGTTGTTTTGGCATGGAATGATATTTAGTGGCATCCAGAGGGGAGCAGTTGAAAATGTCCAGGATGTGAGGGGTCAGTAGATATTTTCTCAGCCCTCTTTCTGACCCCTGCTGTATATAGGTCCTCAATGGAAGGCAGGCAGGTGGTATTTTCTGCAGTTCTAACTATCCATTGGAATATCTGCTCTGTTTGGTTGCTGTACCAAGTCGGACATTTTTTGTGAGATAGTATAGACAAAAAGCACAACAGGACAACAGGCAATCCTCAACTTTTTAACTGCAATTGACCCCAACATTTCCATGGCTAAGCCAGACAGTTGTTAAGGGAAGTTAGCCCCGTTTTACGACCTTTCTTGCCGCAGCTGTTAAGTGAATCACTAAAACTGTTAAGTTTGGAACAGTTCTTAAATGAACCTGGTTTCCCCATTGACTTTGCTTGTCAGAAAGTCAAAAAAAAGTGATCCCATGACCCTGGCACACTGCAACCGTCATAAATACATGCCAGTTGCCAAGTGTCCGAATTTTGATCACATGACTGACTGAGAGGATGCTGCCATGGTTGTAAGTGTGAAAACGGTCATGTCATAAGAGGATTAGCCGTAGTGGTGCTATCTACTGTAAGGCTATATTAACAGAATCTTGGAAATGTGGAATTACCCCTCCCATAAATGCTAGACAAGGAGAAATCTTAGGAAGATTTGCTCCGTTTAAAAAATCGTTCACCTGTTCAACTGATAGGACTACATTTGTTACTAGAGAAATGAGCATTAAAAAATCCCCAAACTGACAATTACACTTGACTTTTTATATACTCATGCAATTTATGATGATAGATATGGTCATGTTTCGTGGCTTTCATTATAATTACCCAGAGAGTAAACATCCCATACCTAACTGAACCACGTGAATGTTGTCATGCTGACTAGCAAAATTCTGCAAAGCCTGCAATTGAGAAAGGAAATGGTAAAAAGAACAGGTCGAATAAATAAAATATAAAAAAGCATCTTCTGCAATCTCAGTTCCAATATAGCAGGTTTTCTTTTTATAGCCTTTAAATTCCTTTTATTTGGGTTGTAGTCAGAGAGACTGAGTAGAGCTAAGCATTTACTGGCCGCATGCCCTTTTCTGATGCCTACACTGAGTTCACAACAAATATTTTAGCTTTCTGCCCTGATATCTGACATCTGCTGCAGGGATTGAACTCTCAACCTTCCGAGTGGGAGGCAAGCATCTTCACCTCTAACCCACCACACCATTCTTCAATTCCTTTATAACAGAATATCTCAATGGATTTGTTTTTATCAGCAGCTATTATAATTTGCAGACTGTATTTTCTTAACTAGAACTAGCTGTTCATATATCTTTTTTTTGTTTGTTTATATGATCATGTTGGTATCGTTGTTCTTTGTGTTAAATTCATTTAAAACAATCCGGGTGGTGCATAAACCAGGTGAGATTTCTGGTTTGGTATGTCTTAGCATGACATACCCAAGTCACGTTGCATGACTCAGTGGATTGTGATTCAAAAAATCCTGGCTTAATCTTTTGTCTCAAATGCCTCAGTTCATTGATGCCTGCAGTGGAAGCCCACATCAGTACATTGCCCCAGCTCGTATCTTAAAGATGTTGAATGACGGTTGATCTTCTACATACCTTTGATTCAGGTCCACGAGGGTTCATACAAGTTGCAAAAATATGGCCTGGAAAAGGATTCGTTTTCACCAGCTCTTTCACCAGTCCAAATCCAATTCCCTGGTTGGTGCCTGTCACCAGGATATTCTGACCTATTTGAAACATCCTGACCCTTGACTTTTGCTCTTCAACCCTGTTCACCTTTGGGCAGGTGGTGACACCTGCATCTCCGAATAAAAAGAGGTTACCATGATTAGACTAGCCTGAAGTGGATTCTCTTGGAAGTATAAATACAATAACAGATAATCCTTGACTTACAACTGGAATTGGAACCAGAATTTCCATTGCTAAGCAAGGCGGTTGTTAAAGAGAGTCGCTCCTGGTTGTATGGCCTTTTGTGCCATGGTTGTTAAATGAATCACATAGTCATTAAGGGAATCTGGCTTCCTCCGTTGACTTTGTCAGAAGCTGGTTTGGGAAGGTCTAAAAATGGCCATCACGTGACTCTGGGTGGCTGCAACTATCGTCAGTTGTACAAAAGCCCAAATTTTGATCATGTGATCATGCTGTGACAGTCATTAAGTGTGAGGACCAGTTTCCTGTGGCACAAAACCATTAAGGAGCGAAGAACATGGTGACTGCATGCTGTACATTTTATTTGTTGTGTATGGCTATGTAACCATTTCTGCTACCGATCTGTAGGGCAATATAATAATCCTCCACTATCCTTTTTACAGAATAAAGCAGAATTTCTAACACATACGTTACGTACTGTATCTATAGGCTTCATTGTTGTGGATTCACGGGTGTGTATGCTCTTCCTGTCTATGTTAGAAAGCTAGACCAAGACATAACTAGGATTAAATTAAGCTAAACCTAGGACATGTATATGTCCTTGTATAAGAATGTTTACAGGATTTGGGTTTGACTAGTCTAGAGAAAACAAGGACTCGGGGTGACATGATGGCAGTATTCCAGTATTTGAGGGGCTGCCACAAAGAAAAGGGGGGATCTATTTTCCAAAACATCAGAGGGGTGGACAAGAAACAATGGTTGGAAAGTAATCAAAGAAAGAAGCAACCTTGAATTAAGGAGAAACTTCCTAACAGTGAAGACAATTAACCAGTGGGACAGCTTGCCTTCGGAAGTTGTGGTGCTCCATCACTGGAGATCTTTAAGAAGAGACTGGACAGTCACTTGTCTAAAATGGTAGCAAAGAGTTGGATTAGAAGGCCTCCAACATCCCTTCCAGCTCTATTCTGAATTACCTGTATACATATAATATTTCTATCATTACTCACGGCTTAGACTGTGTAGTAAAAGCAGATTAGAAAGTTCCTGCAGAGTCACAAACTTTAAGATTGGCTTTGCTATTCCTTATCTAATCAGGCTATCTTCCAGGTATCTTACCTGAAGCAAATGGAAGAGTTCCAAAGAGATTGTCCTGGGCAATTTAGATCAAGGGAGAGAAAGAGTTTTATTTCTTGCGATCTATGACTGTTCTACACCCCACCAAAGCAGTATTGTATACACTTTCCACCTCCTTTCCCTAGCACCATCTCTGTGTTTCTGTTCTCCACTTCATCTAAAATTATGCCTTTCATACCCAAAACTATTTCAGCAGCTGTAAGAACAAAGATAGCTTCCTCACTGACTGCATGACTATTATGACATCATTTCTCTGTTCCTAAGGTTATGATTGCCTGCACTTTCATTCACTGGACCTCTGTTGATTTTGTGAGGTATTCATATATATTGCTGGTCCATAGATGATGTGCCATACGCTACATAAATAAATGTTGACTTTACCATCAAATGGAAAATTTGGATATTTTTATGATGCTTACTGAACTGCACCTGTGGGCAAGGTCATGAATACGGACGGGTGGAAGCTTAACAACGAGAGATTACACTGTCCACAAAAAATGTTGGTTGTTAAAGGGAAACTACAAATAAAACATATACAATAAAAAAAACAAAAACAAAGAGAGATCCTAAGGGAAATTTCCTGACAACAAGAGCAATTAATCAGTGGAACATCTTGCCTTCAGAAGTTGTGGGTTGTCAACACTGGACGCTTTTAGTACTGCCCTCTAACCACTGTGCCACCACAGTGTTGATTTTATCATGAAATGGAAAATTTGGAGACCTTTATGGTGGTTACTGAACTGTAGCTGAGGGCAAGACCAGCAACCATGGATGGAAGCTTAGCAAAGAGAGATCCTAAGGAGAAATTTCCTGACAGCGTGAGCAATTAATCAGTGGAACATCTTGCCCTTCAGAAGTTGTGGGTGCTCCAACACCGGAGCTGGCTGGGGAATTCTGGGTGTTGATGTCCATCCATCTTAAAGTGGATTAGATTTCAAGACACCGTTCTATGGAAATAGTTACAACTAGAAAGACTGCAGGGTGTGATCAAAAAAAGTCCACATAGGACCATACAATTGAAGCTCCATCCATTTTTATATGAATTAGTACACCTAAAAAAAAAATTGAGCTTTGATCCTGTTAGAAATAAGAAAATTCAAAAATAAAATGTAGGTGAATAGAATAGTATATTATAATATTAAGAAGACAGTTGCTCTATAGACATTTACTATCTTGATGCAACCTGTAAATATATTTTCTAATACATTTACTCATTGTTAAACATGTACCTGCAATCTATTACATCCTCCTGTATCAAATAATGCCACCCCTATTTCCTCCATGAATCGGTAGGTATCTCAAACTGTCAAGGCAATTCACATACACATTTGACATAACAAAAGAGCACTTAGGAGGATAATGTGAGAAGAAATAAACCATGGCCCTAACTTTCTTTAATCAAATGAAGTTAGATTTTGTTTTTCAAAACATCAGGTTACTTTTACTTTGCATAGATGTTACAAATGCATATAAGAAGAAGTGCTGAATGTAACAATATGTAACAAGTGTGGTGTTAGGAATAGATATTTCTTTGTTCTCAGACGGTTAGTAAAGGGGTCCTGCTGAAGGGACATTCTTTAATGCCAGGAAAGATAAGATGTGATGGGAGGTCATTGGGAGGTATCAAAGGAGATGATGTGGTCTCCATAAGGCGTCTCGGATTAGCTGTTCTTGGTCACTGGGTCGATGTAGGAGGGACATGGGGGAATGTCGGGATAGAAGAACTATAAAATGTAATGGATTGACATCTTAGGTGTGGGTCCTTGGCTCAAACTTCATGTTGAAGTCAGCTGAGATACCCCCCTCTTTGCAAACAGCTTAACAAAATAAAATCTCTGTGTTTTCACCGATCCAAGTTTTTTGTCATTTGGATTCATTTCCAACAATCCCACCCTATCAGGCAGCATCTTGGTTTGTTTGTTTTTAACCACATACAATTGGGCATCCTTGCTTAAGCTATTTTGCCTCGTTTAGCTGATTATCAGGACTTAGAGACCCTTAGTCCTATTTTTGTATACAACATGCCACTTCAGAGCAGTTTTATGAAAATATTCATTCAATGTTTATGTGATCTTCAGAGGTGATTATCCCTCATAATTTCTATTATGGCTTTTCTTCTTATTTTATGCAATGGGGTGCTGTTTGTACCATGCTTGAAGAGTCCTACACACACACACAAATCCACATTCACGTATCACGGAGCAGAATGTTCCAGGAAGCAAAATTGTATTCAAAATATTCAAATGACTTATTTTTAAACACACACATATAATAAATATATAATATAAATATATAAATATTTATAAATGCACCATTCTTTATATATGAATATATAAAGATGGTGCATTTTAAAGACGTAGTCCTTCCCCCATCATATATTACCCCATCCAACCAATCTCGAATTATTAACTATTCTCTGTAATTAGATCTTCCCTTCCACGCCTCCCGTGCCAGCCCCTTCTCTTAATGGCGGCCCCCTCGCCGCCTTCACGCCCTTCCCTGGCAGACCACGTGATCTCCGTTTTCGCAGCCATTGCATCAGCCGGCCCAAAGCATCAAATCTCAGCGTGCGGTGCGTAAATGACTTTCTTTTTTAAGATGATAGACAAGACTTGACACCAATCGCCACCCACCTTTCAGCCTCCAGGCCAATAGGACGCGCGAGTTAAAGAAAGGCCCGCCCTTTGACTCGGCTGCGTAGTGAGAGCGCCGCCGAAGCGACCTCGCGGGTTTGTGGGGAGCGGCGGACGAAGGTAGGTAGGCTGTTGTGGGGGAGGGGTCGTGTGAACGGGAAGAAATGAAATAAACGCGTTTCTTCCACTCCGGCATCTCTTCTTGACTGTTTTCCAGGCTCAAAAGGCGGCGTCCTCCTCCTCCTCCTCGGTGGTTCTCTCCTCCTCCCCTCTTCCAGTTTACCCGGCACAACAACCCTGCAAGGTAGGCTGGGCGGAGAAAAACCGGCTCTGAGTCCTCAAGCGCGCAATAAACGGGGTGACGAGACGGGGTGCTTGTATGTTGTATGCATGTTGGACGATGGAGCCTCCTTTGCATTTTTGCCCCTTGGCTAAACTAGCTTCCCGCCTGTAAAAAGGATCTGGGCTTAGGTTGCTGGTTTGGGGTGGTCAGTTGCTTAAATACCCCATGCTGGGTGTGTGTGTGTGCATGTATGTCCAGCCTTGTGTGTCTACAGAGCTTCTCAATCCAGGTCACGGTTGTCCCAAAAGTTGTGCTTTTTCCCAAAAAGATAAAATTGGACTTTCTTGGGTTTTTTATTTATTTTGTCAAAAGCTTGCAATACAATAGAAATAAGAATAAGCATAAGTTTAAATATAAGAAATAGGAACTAATAATTGGGGACAATAGGAGCACAACATTGACCACTCTGTTGCTGAAATCATACTTCCAGCAATCAAATTTGTTTGTTTTTTCGCCCTCCTTTGAAAACATTTCACTTGTCATCCAAGAAGCTTCTTCGGTTCTTACTGACCGGTGGGGAATGGAAAGACTTGAGTGTCACACCCTCACATCCTGGACATAAACTGTTTCAACTCCTACCCTCAAAACGACGCTATAGGGCGCTGCACACAGAACAACTAGACACAAGGACAGTTTCCCCCCGAATGCCATCACTCTGCTAAACAAATAATTCCCTCAACACTGTCCCACTATTTACTAAGCGTGCATTACTATTACTATTAATCTTCTCATCACTCTTTATCACCCATCCTCTCCCACTTTTGACTGTAGGACTGCAACTTTGTTGCTTGTATCCTTACGATTTATGTTGACTGTTTCCTAGCATGATTTGATTGCTTATTGTACCCTATGACTATCATTAAGTGTTGTACCTGATGATTTTTGATGAATGTATCTTTCCTTTTATGTACACTGAGAGCATTTGCACCAAGACAAATTCCTTGTGTGTCTAATCACACTTGGCCAATAAAGAATTCTGTTAAACAAACAAATGGCTGCAAAAGATATAAATCTTTCCATTCTCCAGCGGTCAGTGATAACAGAAGAAACTCCTTGGATAAGAAGAGAAACGTTGTCAAAGGAAAACAAACAAGAGAGTCCAGTTACCATTTGAAAAGAAAGAAGGAAAAAAACACCTTTTTGTAACTCCAACCCTGAGGCTCAGGGTGTCCAAGGTGAATTTGATTGATGGCCAGCAGCACTGCAGCCATGGGTCAAAGTGACATACTGTATCTTAAGACCCATTAAGGACCCCTTGTCCTAAAGTGGAATCATGGCTTCTTCTTAGCCTGTCCTGGGAACTTCGCCATTGTGGTTTGCAAATAGTTTAAGGGGTATCATCTCTTGTGAAGGGGTAGTATTTGCTATGTTACGGAGGAACGAATCCTCAGTTGTTGGCAGTTATGTGTTAAAGGGCTTTGGCTTTTGTTCTAAGATTGATTAGAAAAAACGAGTTTTAAGTTTATGTAAAATTTGGTATGGATGGTGAGTTAATTTCTGAAGCTGGGTGGTCTTCTGCATTTCTTAGAGGAATAAAAACATATCAGAGTTGGTAAGTCTTAAATATCCTCTGGGTGGTGAATGGAACAATGGTGGAAGATTTGTGAGCACGTCAGAGGCTCCTAGATGGCATTGTACAAAAAAAGCCAGAACAAGGGAACACCCTTGCCTGGAGCAGAAGGACGGATCTGAAACCCAGAGGATTACAATATTCCTGAAGAACACTAGATTGTGGAAAATGCTGGCTGCCATCCACTTCGGCCAGTTGGACATTACTCTTCTTTGGCCTGTTATTTTGGAAACTGCATTTGCGTAAGCTGTTGGCAAACTGATCATTTGCTTTGGCCTGCTGTGTAGGGAAGAGAGTGTTTTACCTCAAGTTTTTAACCTTCCCTCTGAAATTCAGAGGTTGCGTTCATACAACGCCCTTAACTTGGAGACTGGCTGTGGATCCATTTGTGGTTTGCCTAATACACTGAATCAAAAACTAATCAATTAACTAATTCCCCTCTCAAAACCTTCCGCACAATATCCTAACTCTTAGCTCACCATTGGTAGGAGAGGGATGACATTGTGCACGATGAACTTGAATGTGCAGCTGCCAAATCTTTTAATTCGTCTATTAATGATTTTGTGCAACCCTAAGCAGGTGGTTGATAAAGGTTTTGTTTTCTGCTTGACCCATTAATATCAACTACCGTAGGAGTTCTGATTTCAGTCAGTGCCGGCTTCAATTTGATCACAAGGCCAGCAGCCATTGACAACTCAAGGTGGCAAGTACAGGTAGTCCTTGACTTAACAACAGTTCATTTAGTGACCGTTCAAAGTTACAATGGCACTGAAAAATGTGACCACCATTTTACACGGTTATGACATTGGCAGCATCCTCATGGTGATGTGATCATAATTCCGAAGCTTGGCAGCTGGTTCATATTTATGACTGTTATGATGTTCTAGAGATCCCCTTTTGCGACCTTCTTACGAGCAAAGACAACGGGGAAACCAGATTTACTTAACAACCAAGTTACTAATTTATCAACTGCTGTGACTTCACTTAACAACTGCGGCAAGAAAGGTTGTAGAATGGAGCAAAATTCACTTCGCGTGTGTCTCACCTAACAACAGAAATTTTGGGCTCAATTGTGGTTGTAAGTCAAGGACTACCTGTGTATCTAATGCTCCCTCCTCATCCTATTTTCTTCACAAAAACAACCTTGCGAGGTGGGATGGGCTAAGGGAGAGTAACCAACCCCAGATCACCAAGCCAGCTTTCAGGTGGGACTGACGTTGGATAACTTTTCCTTACTTTCTTCAATCTGGTGTTTCTCTCCTCTCCCTCTCTCTCTCTCTCTCTCCCTCTCTCCCTCCCTCTCTCTCTCTCCTCTCCTCTCCTCCCCCCTCTCTCCTCTCTCTCTCCCTCCCTCCCTCCCCTCTCCTCCCTCCCCTCCTCCTCTCTCTCCTCTCCCTCTCTCCCTCTCTCCCTCCTCTCTCTCCTCCCTCTCTCTCTCTCTCCCTCCCTCCTCCTCTCTCCTCTCCTCTCTCTCCCTCCTCTCCTCTCTCTCTCTCTCCCTCCCTCTCTCCTCTCTCCCTCTCTCTCTCTCTCCCTCCCTCTCTCTCCTCTCCCTCTCCTCCTCTCTCCCTCTCTCCCTCTCTCTCTCCTCCCTCTCTCTCCCTCCTCCTCTCTCTCCTCTCCCCTCCCTCCCTCTCCTCTCTCTCCTCCCTCTCCCTCTCTCTCTCTCTCTCTCCCTCCCTCTCTCTCTCTCTCTCTCCCTCCCTCTCCCTCTCTCTCTCTCCCTCCCTCTCTCTCTCTCTCTCCCTCTCTCTCTCTCCCTCTCTCTCCTCCCTCTCCTCTCTCTCTCCTCCCTCCCTCTCTCCTCTCCTCTCTCTCTCTCTCTCTCCCCTCCTCTCTCTCCCTCTCTCCTCTCTCTCCTCCTCTCTCTCCCTCTCTCTCCTCCCTCCTCTCTCCCTCCTCCCTCTCTCTCCCTCTCTCTCTCTCTCTCTCCCTCTCTCCCTCCTCTCTCTCTCTCTCTCTCCCTCTCCCTCTCTCTCCTCCCTCTCTCTCTCTCCTCCCCTCCCTCCCTCTCCCTCTCTCTCTCTCTCTCCTCCTCTCTCTCTCCCTCCCTCCCTCTCCCTCTCTCCCTCTCTCTCTCTCTCTCCTCCTCCTCTCCTCTCTCTCTCTCCCTCCCTCCCTCTCTCCTCCTCTCCCCCTCTCTCTCCCTCCTCTCCCCTCCTCTCTCCCTCCTCCCTCTCTCTCCCTCCCTCCTTCTCCTCTCTTCCTCTCTCTCTTCCTCTCCCTCCCTCTCTCTCTCTCTCTCTCTCTCTCTCACCAGTGCTGGGCGGAGATCTCGCAATGGAGACCCTGACAGCCAGTGAGATCCGTCAATGCTTCATCAATTTCTTTGTGGACAACCAGCACCGTTACGTCCACTCGTCTTCTACCATCCCCCTGGATGACCCTACCCTCCTCTTTGCCAATGCTGGCATGAACCAGGTCAGTGATAACAGATGCCTATCAGTCGGAGGGAATTGTACTCTCTTTTTCATATTCCAGGAATTTGACAAAAAGAAAATAGCAATAGCACTTAGGCTTATATACCTGTTCTGACTTGAGCTTCACAAAATCAGGAAACGACTCCTTGTCGCTTGACGAAACCCCTTTTTATTTAATTCCTATCATTCACATCCAGCAAAGTCCAGGCAAACAGTCTCTCAAGGGTGAATTGCAATCACAGACCTTGTCAGGCTTGGAGAGTTGCCAGACCGATAGCTTCCAAGCACAAGCTGTCCAAGGAAATACTAGGAGTCTCTCAGAGTCACAAACAAATCTTCACCCTACTTAAATAAACAAATTGTCTCCTGCAAACACCACTCCCCTTTCGCTCCTCTTTATTCCCTGTGGGAGGGGCCGTTCACCGTCCACCTGTGCATTTACTCCTGAGTCAACCCTTGTTCCTTAACTGTTCCCTTCTCCTGGCAGCTTTGTGCATGTGCACATTGGGAACAGGCTCCAGCTGTTCTTCTGCCCCACTGATCTCTGACTCTGAAGGCAGCTGATAACTGTCGGACGGTCCTGGCCCCATCTCTGCCTCCAATGCAGATCACTTGTCAGAGCCGTCCCCAGACTCTAGGACTGGCCCATGTCCCTCCCCAACCTCCTCACCGTCCGAATCTGCTCCTAGCTCCAATGGCCGCTGGCGGGCCTCTCTAAGCAGCTTACAGAGTCAGCCTATTGGACCCAACAATCTGGGTCTCATTTTACCCACCTCAGAAGGACGGAAGGCTGAGTCAGCCTTGAGCCTGGTGAGATTTGAACTGCCAAATTGCAGGCAGTCAGCAGAAGTAGCCTGCAGTACTGCACTCTAACCACGGCGCCACCGTGGCTCACGTTTTAAAAATGTTTCTTAAAAGCTCTCAGCCTACTTTGCACGGAACTCCAGAACTGAGAATTGTTTCCTTCTTTGTTATCCCAGTTCAAGCCCATCTTCCTCAACACGATTGACCCTTCCCATCCCATGGCCAAACTGACGCGGGCCGTCAACACCCAGAAGTGCATTCGAGCTGGTGGCAAACACAACGACTTGGACGATGTGGGCAAGGATGTGTATCATCACACTTTCTTTGAGATGCTGGGCTCCTGGTCTTTTGGCGATTACTTCAAGGTATGGCGGGAGCACAGCAGGAAGCTCTCAACTCGGGGATACGACGTAGGGTGGGTTGGGTTTGTGGGGTGGGGAGTTATTTTTTGCTTGTGGCACACAGAATTCCTGCGTCGTCGGCCTCTTCAAACAAGGTTGGGAATTCTCTTGTGTAAATCTAGGAGAATTCTTTGAAATCATAGTCAGCGCTAGCCCAAATGGAACAGTTCCCTTATCTTGCATGTTTGGGATGTTGGTTTGGTTACTGCTCGATCATCCAAAAGAACAGAGGAGGCAGCCTATTCCTATTTCCAGACCCATCAAATGCAGGTAGTCCTCGACTTAATGACCACAATTGAACCCAAACTATGTTGCTAAGTGAAACGTTGGTTAAGTCAGCTTTGCCCCATTTTACGACTCTTCTTGCCACTTGTTAAAGCGAATTATTAAATTAGTAACGCAATGGTTAAGTCAGTGGTGGGATTCAAAATTGTTTGCTGCCAGTTCTGTGGATGTGGCTTGGTGAGTGTGGCATGGCTTGGTGGGCATGGCAGGGGAAGGATACTGCAAAATCCCGTTGCTAAAATGTTTGAATCCCATCCCTGGCTACCTGTCTCTACGTGGCTTGGTGTCATTATTGCCGCCTTTAGAAAAAGGTGACGTGTGAAAAGGAAGGCGGTAGATCGTTCTGTCTGGCAAGACTTTCACAGCCCTGTTTTCTCTCTGTCCACTCAGGAACTGGCTTGCAAGCTTGCCCTGGACCTGCTCACCGAAAAATTTGGCATCCCCATCGAAAGGCTCTATGTGACTTATTTTGGTGGCAACGAGGCAGCCGGCTTGGAGCCTGACTTAGATTGCAAACAAATTTGGCTGGATCTCGGGTGAGTTGGGGGTTACCCAAGAAATTCTTCCTTAACTGTCAGAAATCAAACCCCCCCCCCCAATCCCTCCCCAAAGAAGCGAAGGGGGGTTAAAGACCAGGCAAGGAGGTGTAAGAGAAATCACCTGTCTTAGTCTTTCCAAACTAGTCTGTGCTTTAAATTTCCCCTTTCTTTGCATCATGCAAAATCTCTTGTGCTCTAAGAAAAAAAATAAACATGGAATAAATTTAACGGATTCCAGGTTTGTTGTTACTTTTGAATTAAGAATTGTGATTTAGAAACAAGTTTACTTTAGTACAGTGCTTCTTAAAGTGTATTCCCAGGACCTCCAAAAAGGGTTTGTGAAATTGAAATGATTTGCTATGTTTAAAAATAATAGTGCCTTAAAATCCCATCACTACTGTTTTTAGAGTCCTCTGTAATTTTTGAAAGTGGGAAGGGATCCTGAAAGAAAGAAAGAAAGAAAGAAAGAAAGAAAGAAAGAAAGAAAGAAAGAAAGAAAGAAAGAAAGAAAGAAAGAAAGAAAGAAAGAAAGAAAGAAAGAAACAAGCAAAGAAACCTTAAGAAGCTTTTGTTTAGTGGAAAGCAGGCCATTCAGAAACCACATCTTGATCTTCTGGCTTGCTTCTCATATCGGATGTTTTAAACCACCATTTTTATCAAGAATCTTCCAAAGTGGTTTATTATTTGGCTGTACAAAATAAAAAGAAGGGAGCATTATCCCAGCTGATGGGGTGTTCCTTGTCAGTATTTATAGTTTTGAAATAGCACTACCTTAGATTTGCTAGTGTAATAACAATATTCTTTTTAAAAAACTTGCTAGGTGGACTATAGACACCAACTTTCCTAACCTTACACCGTCCATTTGTGATGGGACTACTGTTCTTGGAGTTTTATATGTTCCCAGGGTCACATCTGGAGAGCACAAAAGTGGGGGGAAATAGCAATAGCATGTAGACTTATATACTGTTTTACAGCCCTCTCAGCAGTTTACAGAGTCAGCATATTTCCTCCAAGGATCTGGATCCTCATTTTACAGACCTCGTAAGGATGGAAAGCTGAGTCAACCTTGAGCTGGTCAGAATCGAATGCCTGGCAGTGAGCAGTTGGGTTAGCCTGCAATACTGCCTTCTAACCACTGCACCACCACGGCTCTTATGCCTGGAATGTCATCCCATTCTTTTATTTATTAAAAGCAACCAAGTCCGTTTATTGCATGGACACACCTGCTAGATTTTTGGCCTTTTCTCAGCGTGATTATGTAGAATTGAGATCAAGAAGCTGCTCACCAGCTATTGAATGATTTAAAAGCTACTTGAAAATATTGTGATCCACCTAATTAATCCAGAGTGTTGTGGCCCACTGGAGGCTAGCGGAGCTGGCCGCAAAGTCAGACAGTGAGATGGTTGGGGAGGAACATGGGCCAGTCCTGGAGGCTGAGGAAGGCTCAGACGAGGGCTCTGCGTCAGAGACAGGGATGGGGCCAGGGCAGTCTGGCAGTCATGAGCTGCCTTCAGAGTCAGACTGCAATGAGGCAGGGGAGCAGCTGGAGCCATTCCCCAGTCTGCACAGGTGCAGAGCTGCCAAAAGACAAGCACAATTATGAACTAAGGGTCGACGTGGGAGTAAAGCCACAGGTGGACAGTGAATGACCCCTCCCATGGGGATGAAAAGAGGAGCCAAAGGAGAGGGGGCTTTTGCAGGAAGCAATTCGTTTGTTGCAGCAGTGTGAAGATCTGTCTGTGCATCTCAGAGACTCTGTGCCGAGTCCTTCCTTGTCAGCACTGTGTTTGGAAATATTCACTTGGCAGCTCTCCAAGTTACAGACATGATATTCTTCCGATTAAAATCGGAATTCCGAATTTTTGGGGAATCGCCCCCCCCCCTTTCCCCCCCTTCTTCTCCTCCTTCCCTCCCCTCGAGGCCCCGAGTCAGGAGTTGCTACCGCTGGCGCGGCTCTGCGTGGCTCCAGTCCGCGTTGCCTCAGGAAGGGAAAGGCAAAAGGAAGAGCCGCGGCGGCGCTTGCAACGGCAGCAGCGGCTCCTGGTTTTGCCTTTCCCTTCCCGAGGCAACGTGGGACTGGAGCCGCGCGGAGCTGCGCCGGCGGTAGCAACTCCTGACAGCCCCAGCTGGATACCTGAGCGGAGCCCGGGCGGGCGGGCGGTGTGAGCGGAGGCCGCTGAGCGGCAGGAAAAGGGAGCTGGGCAGCGATTTCTTGGCGCGCGGTGGGGGGGTCTCTTTTGGCCGGCCCCGATTTTTTTTTCAGAGGGGAATATCATGCCTGAAGTTAGATAAGGTCTGTGTTTAACAAACGGGGTTTTGCTGGGACAAAGAGTCTGCTTAGTGCTTTTTGGGGAAGCCAAGGCCAGAACACAGAACACTGAAGTTATGACTTGTGAGCTCTTTCCTCATGCTTGTTACTCATGGAGTTTTTTTTCTCCTTCAGTCTGGCAGCGAGCAAGGTTCTTCCAGGTAGCATGAAGGACAACTTCTGGGAAATGGGAGACACTGGGCCCTGTGGCCCCTGCAGCGAGATGCATTACGACCGGATTGGGGACCGAGACGCTTCCCACCTTGTCAATCAAGATGATCCCAACGTGCTTGAGATCTGGAATTTGGTGTTCATACAGTTCAACAGGTGATGCAGGAATTGGTTTCTTTTTGCTTGACATCTAGCTGTGGGCTTTCCAGTCAATTGGAGGAAAAGCATTGAAGAATTCCATCCCCACTTTTATATTGATGCATATATGTGCATGATATATTTGTTCTATCTACGTACAGGTAGTCCTCGACTTTTGACCACAATTGAGCCCAAAATTTCTGTTGCCAAGTGAAACATTTGCCCCATTTTGCGACCTTTCTTCCCGCCGTTGTTAAGTAGAGTTAACAATTGTTAAGTTAGGAAAACGGTTATTAAGTGAATCTGTCTTATCAAAAGCCACAAAAGGCAATCCCGTGACCCCGGGACCAGTGGTGGGTTTCAGAGCACACACTTGGCACGCATGCGCCAAATGCACGCTTCACGCACGTGCAGTGGCTTCCCTACTTACCTCTTGCACGCTCCTTGTGTCTCCCACAGCTGACGAGAGAGAGAGAGAGAGAGAGAGAGAGACTTTTGGCTTCATGCAAGGAAAGCAGCAGAAGCCTTTCTTTCTCTCCCCCAAACTCCACCAGAAATGAGTCTTTGTGAGATTTATCACAGCCTCTTGGAGCATGAGGCCTTGCAGGGTCCCAAAGACTCATTTCTGGCGGAGTTTGGAGGAGAGAAAGAAAGACTTTTGCTGCTTTCCTTGCATGCAGCCAAAAGCAGGAGAAGAAAGAAGGGGAAAGAAGCATCCCAGTGGCCAGGCCAGGCGTGTGGGGCAAGTCCCCCACTCCATCCTTTTCCCCCATCCCTTCACTACCCCGTGTTGTTTGCAATGCAAGCAACGCAAGCCTTGTGTTCCCATGAGCCATGTGGATGGCGCAGCCTTGTGTTCCCGTGCAGCCTGGATTAATTGCTTTTGGAGGGGACATTTCTCTGTGGACATCAAAATTTTCTCACGGACCACCAGTCCCCGGCCCACTGGTTAGCGGCCACTGGTTTAGTCTACTTTACTGTCATTGCACCTCGTACAACAAAATTAAATACCATCTTCAGTGTGCATTATGACTATGAAAATAAACAAACACACCTCCTTCACATTCTATACCCAGGATGGCGAACCTATGGCATGTGTGCCAGAAGTGGCACACAGAGCCGTTGCCCCAGCTCAGTTCCACTGCGCATGCGGGCATGCCTCCCGCCAGCCAGCTGATTTTCGGGTATCTGCCACGCATATGCGAAGGGCGTGGCGCATGCGGGAGATGCGTGCGCATGCAGAAGGGGGCGTGGGGAGCACAGGGGGGTCCTGCACACATGTGCGGGGGGTGCGGGCATGCATTGCATTATGGGTGCAGGCTTACATACGCACTTTTGACACACAACAACAAAAAGGTTAGCCATCACAGTTCTATACGTTGAATGGAAAACCCCTGATACTGCATTAACATTGCACTATACAGTAGAATTCAACAGAGCTGCTGCCAGTGGTGGTATTTGACCGGTTCTGCCCGGTTCTGGAGAGCCGGTAGCAGCGATGAGCACTGGAGACCGAACTGGTTCTCTTCGCTGCTCTGTGGTTGGCCCACCCGCCCGCCCGGGCTCCCATACTCTTACGGCCAGAATTCAAAGTGCAGCAGCTTTGCGCAGCGCAGAATAGCGCCGCACGGCAGCTGCTGCAGCGACCACCATCGTGCAGGCTTGCAGGAGGTAAGTTAGGACGCCTCTGCGCCTGCGCAAAGTGTGTGTTTGGCGCGTGCATGCAAAGTGTGCATGCGCGCAAAGCGCGACTGCCAAGCCACGCCCACTGAACCGGTGGCAACTTTATTTGAATACTACCACTGGCTGCTACCCTGGGATAGAAGCTGTTTTTCAGCCTGTTTGTCCTTTTTTTTATTATTATCCTGTACCGTCTGCCAGATGGTAATAGTTAAAAAAAAAAAGGGTTCCCAGGACGAGATGGATCTTTGAGAATGTTTTGAACTTTCTTAAGGCAGTGGGAGCTATAAAGCTCTTCCAAAGAGAGGTAAAAAAAAAAATCTTTCAAAGATTACTTGAACATAGGGATCCTGCAATGGTCATAAGTGTGAAAAACGGTCATAAGTCACTTTTCAGTGCTGTTGTAACTTCGAGCGGTCACAAAAAGAACCATGTTGTAAGTCAAGGACTACCTGCATTTCATTGCTCTATATTGGTTTTAATTCGCTTTTAAATACATGGTTTAAAATTGGAGTTTCTGGTTTGCATGAAGTTGGGATGAAGGGGAAGGACTGGACTTCTGCTCATGTTTCCTAACCATTATTATTGTTGTTGTTATATATTATATATTATTTGTTATTTTCTTCTTCTTGGCTCAGAGAGGCTGATGGGACCTTGAAACCACTGCCGAAGAAAAGCATCGACACTGGATTGGGGCTGGAACGGCTGGTGTCCGTGTTGCAGAACAAAATGTCCAACTATGACACCGATCTTTTTGTGCCTTATTTTGAGGCTATTCAGAAGGTAGGCCCCTAAGTTGAGGGTGGGTCAGTTTGTCAATACATGGTTCAGCCTCTGGACAGCTTAGCTCGGGCTGCCCTGAAAGCCTTTTGGAAAAATGGGAGTGTAACAGAATAGCAGAGTTGGAAGGGACCTTGGAGGTCTACTAGTCCAACCCCCTGCTTGTTGCGGTTCACCGGCAGCAAGTGCGGATGGCTGAGGTCTCAGAGAGCGAGGACTCCGATGAGGGGCCTGCGTGCGATGCATTCCCGTTTTCGTTTCTTTTTTTTTCCGTAGGGGACTGGCTGCCGACCGTACACCGGGCAGGTTGGTGAGGAAGATGTCGATGGCATAGATATGGCTTACCGAGTCCTGGCTGACCACGCCCGAACCATCACCATAGCCCTTTCAGACGGGGGGAGACCCGATAACACCGGCAGAGGGTGAGGCTTCCCCTTAATCCCCCAGGGTGAAGCCTGGATAAAACCAAAGGGAATTCCTTGAAAGGGCACTGAAGTTTTTTTCCCCCTAATGCAGTGATCCCCAACCTTTCCAGCTTGACAGCCCAGTGGGGGAGGGAGAGAAGGGGTGGTTCCGTGCAAGGGGCAAGCGAAGGGCAAACAGCTCTGTGCTGCCCAGACAGTTTAGAGTTAATGGGATTTGGGCTAATTAGTTAGGAATTGTGAGCTGTCCCCTTAAGGGAACGCATCATGGTAAATGTCATTAAGGTATCCTGGGAAATGTAGTCCATGTCTAGTGGCCACATCTGTAATCCTGATTGGTCACTAAGTTGACCCTTGTTGGGTTGGGGGAGGCTCCCTCTCTCTTTGCCTGAACACACAGCCTCGTAGCAGCTCTACCCCCCTACCTCTACGATTTATGGGATAGAAAGGTTAATATCATTTACACTACGATTTCAACTGTGCAAAGAATTGGACATTAAATGCATCTCGACATAACTCTGAGTCACCTTGAGGATACCTAATATAATCCAATAAAAGAAACTTTGCATGGAAGGATTTGTAGAGTTATTCTTATCTGTCTTTATATTCAGCAAGTGAATCGTAAGACAGAATAAGCTCCGTTTTTGTGGCCAGCGGCCATGGCTGCTCACAACAAACAGCGGTTCATGTA
Source organism: Notechis scutatus (assembly GCF_049901735.1). NCBI lineage: Eukaryota > Metazoa > Chordata > Lepidosauria > Squamata > Elapidae > Notechis > Notechis scutatus. The sequence goes on along the minus strand of NC_142017.1, from coordinate 10,327,765 downwards.
AGTGTCAAGCTCCTGCCATTTATGCAAAGGGAGCTGCTCACACACACACACACACACACACACTTTGCCTTTCGTGGCCCAGTTCCGAATGAGCCACAGCCTAGTATTGGACTGTAGCCCCTGGATTGGGGACCTCTGCCCTAATACACTCCTCGTCAGTTCTCTCTGCGTCTCAAATGTTTTCAGAATTATGACTGGTCAGAATGTAAAACAGATGTTTGTTTACCTCCTGTTCCTCACTGCAGGTATGTTCTGAGGCGCATCCTCCGACGTGCTGTGCGCTACGCTCACGAGAAGCTCAATGCTCCCAAGGGATTCTTCGCCACCCTGGTCGATGTGGTGGTTCAGTCCCTGGTAATCCTACTCTTGCATTTTGCTCTCGAGTGATTCTGCCCAATGTCCTGGCCTGTAATTAAAATAGAATCATCCAGAGCCACTGGAATTCTGGGAGTTGTAGTCTCCACATTAACTAGAAAGCACTCCAGAGGGTTAGCATCATTGCCCAGAAGATCATTGGTTGCCCTCTCCCCTCTTTGGAAGAGCTTTATAGCTCCCGTTGCCTTAAGAAAGTTCAAAACATTGTCAAAGATCCATCTCATCCTGGGCACCCTTTTTTTGAACTGTTACCATGTGGCAGACGGTACAGAATAATAAAAACAAGGACAAATAGGCTGAAAAACAGCTTCTATCCCAGGGCAGTAGCTCTTTTGAATTTTGCTGTATAGTGCAGTGTCGGTGCGGTGTTGGGGGTTTTAGGTTCAACGTGTGGAATGGGAAGGATGTGTGTTTGTGTTTTATTTTCATGGTCACGATGTGCGCTGAAGATGGAGTTTGATTTTGTTGTACAAGGTGCAGTGACAATAAAGTAAATTAAACTAAACTAAAAAGCATCAGGGAAGGCTGCTCCTCACCCTTCTCTGTGATGCATGGATGGCTGAGCAGAGGAGATGGCCTTCCTTCACTGAATCCTGTTCCTCTCAGGGTGGAGCCTTCCCCGAACTGACAAAAGATCCAGACATGGTGAAAGATATTATCAACGAGGAGGAGGTGCAGTTCTTGAAGACACTCAACCGAGGACGCCGCATTCTCGACAGGAAGATACAGAGCTTGGGAGACAATAAAATAATCCCTGGTATGTAACATGTTACCCTTCCTATTAATAGTCCTTATTAACTCAGAAGATCAGGTGAAGTCATACATCTCTCAGGATAATCTTACTTCTCTTAAAAGGTCATTAGGTTGGTAGAACATACGGTAGGGCTGGATAGGAATCTGTCAGACCCGCCCCAGTCTGATCCCTTAGGAAAGAAAAACCCTGGACTGATTGAAGTGAAAGGTATTTTTACTAAAAGATGCTAGTGGCAGTAAAGTCGGGTGGAATCTGAGTTTCTTGGGCATCAATACAGAACTGTTTTCCTTCACTCCCCATCTCTCCCGCTGTGACCAGTCCAAATCCAAAGAATGCAGTGCCGCTGAGGTGTTTGGGGAACGCTGAGGAGTTTAGGCTGATAACTTTCCACAGTCAGGGTAATCAACCTTGAAGATGCCTGGCACGAACTGGTTCTTGCATAGAGAGCATGAAGAGAAAGGAAAACTCAGCTATGAGACAGGATGATTCAACAAGGAGTGTTCCTTTTGCAGATCGAGATGTTTTCATGGCGCTTTGACCGTTGGTTCTTTCTTTCTGGTCCCTGTCCAGGAGACACGGCCTGGCTGCTATACGACACGTATGGTTTCCCTGTGGATCTAACCGGGCTAATTGCAGAAGAAAAGGGGTTAAGAGTTGACATGGAGGCCTTCGAGGAAGAAAAGAAGACCGCTCAGGTAGGCCCGTGTTACTGCCAACCTAATCTCAATCTTATAGGGCATCTGTTTCCCTGAAAATACAACCAATCCTGGAAAGTAAGTCCTAGCTTGATTTTACATGTGCACCCAATATAAGCCCTACCCCCCCAAATAAGCCCTAATTAAAATCCCACCCACTTCAGAGTGGACAGGTAAAAACCAAGTTAGGGTAGGAATTGCGGGGTGGAGCTGCCCTACTACTTAGCTTTAGGCAGTTGTAGCCAGGCCTCACACACTCCTACACCTGTCTTGTCAGCCCATTTCTTCTGCAGCCAGTAAGGCTGGCCAGGCTTCCTGAAGGCCGCTGTAGCGGATAACGAAGCTCTGAATTGATCCTGAGCTCTGTTAGCGGCTACAGAGGCCTTCAGGAAAGCCTTGCCAGCCGCAGAAGAAGCTCCTCTGACAGCGAAAAGGAGACCGGGGGCGACATGCACAACTGAGGTTAATCATTGGATGACATCCCCCCCCAAAATAAAACCTGGTGCCTTTTTTTGGTGGGAAAAAAAATATAAGACGGTCTTATTTTCAGGGAAACACGGTAGGTGGTCCTTGACTTACAAATATTCGTTTAGTGACCAGTCAAAAAGTGGAAAAAGGTGGCTTTTTATTCATTTATAATATAAAATACAAAAGAAAATAGTGGGAAAATAAGGGAGGGGGCAAAAGGGAAAAAGAAGAAGAAAAGGTGTTGACTTCCGACTTCCTTTGGTGCAGTAGAATAAGATAATAGCACCGAACCTCAACTTAGTCCCTTAATCCAGCCTTCACGCTTAGGTTTGTTACATTTCCAGCTGAAGTCCCAGGGCAAGGGAGGTGGCGATGAAGATCTCATCATGTTGGACATCTATGCTATTGAAAGTCTCCGTGAGAGAGGTCTGGAGCCCACCGACGACTCCCCAAAATACAACTACCGGTCGGATCCAGAAGGCTTGTACGGTGAGTTCCAGGCTGTTCCTTTAGTGCAGCATCTTCTGCCTGTCCCAGGGCCGGCATGTTTTCCTAGGTATCTCATACACCTTCAGATGAGGAGGGACTCGCAGGCAATAAATTCTGGGGGTTGTGTCCCAACACGTTGAGTTCAGGAAGGCTGGCCTTGAATGGTCTCTTCTGCCGGGGTCAAGGCTGTCCTTGCCCATCTTTTACAGGGTCCTTGTTGCTTCCTGATGGGATACGAAGTTCACCTGTCTTTTTTTTTTTTTTTACCCTATTGGGGGTGTTTCGTTTTGACCTACAGAATTCGGTAACCCTGGGGCCACGGTGAAAGCTCTCCGACGGGAAAACACCTTTGTGGAGGAAGTCCATACAGGCCAAGAGTGTGGGGTTGTACTGGACAAGACCTGCTTCTATGCTGAGCAGGGTGGACAGATCTACGATGAAGGCTACTTCATTAAAGAAGACGATGGCGCTGAAGATGTAGGTTGGCCAAGTAGATTTGGTGGGAACCTTGATGTCAACTCATAAAACGTCCCTTTGCCTGTTTTAGTAGTTGCCATGAAAAAGGGGGGAGGAGGAAGGAAATCTGGAAGAGCAGTGCAGCAAAGGGAAAGTACCTTCCAACACTTATCTTTAAAAGATTGTAACTAAAATACCAGAGCTTTTGCCCACGAATATATTTAATTGGAGAACGTGAGTGATGACACCCAGCCCTTGAACGTCCTTAATTGGAGAATCTGATTGATGACACACCCAGGGGGGGAGGGGGGAAACAGGGTAAGAGGTGACTGTAAATTATGAATGCCAGAGTTGGCTTCATACAGGGCAGTGCCAGCATGTCGCCTCTAATGAATCCTTTGAAGTTTTTTGAAGTTTGGCTCGAGAATCATGATTTAATTAGAGCGATTGCTGGAATCCTGACAGCATCCCTTTCAGGATGGAGAGGGGCTTGGTGGACAAATGCGCCATCCTCCTCCCCCTTAATGCCTGCTGACTAGCAAGTTGGAGGATCACAACCGGCTCTTCGGTCTAGGAAGAGACGATCAGAACCAGTTCTAGGATCTAGCCTGCTCTCCGTTCGTTGGGATCGGTCTTGCTATCAATCTCCTTGGTTGATGCGATGAACCACGTCCGCTGACTCTGCCCTTTGCTTTGCAGAAGACGGAATTTACGGTGAAAAACGTACAAGTCCGAGGAGGTTACGTGCTCCACGTGGGCACAGTCTATGGGAGCCTCAAGGTGGGAGATTTTGTGCGCTTGTTTATTGATGAGGTGAGTGGCTCGCGGAGGGAAGAAGGTAAAAGAAATTTGACTTGGGTTCTTCCATCTAATCCTTTTCTTATGGGTCACACCAGGATTAAAATTCGACGCATTCGCCCAGAATTCCCAATCTTTCCAGCTTTGAGGGACAGGAGAGGGTATGGTTCCATGCCAGCGGCCAGCAAGTGTGCATGTGTATCTCCCTTTGCGTGAGTGGCAGGCATACATGCTCATTGCTGGTGCAAATTTGTTCTGACTCAGCTCCCCAAACACGACAAACCCCCTGAAATTAACCCAGAGATTCCTTTGTTAGGAGCACCAGCAGCCCAGACAAAAAGTTTCTGTCTTAACTCAGTCTAACAAGTCCATCCAGCCAGAAGATGAATAGTTTTCTGCCACACCGATTCATCTTCATCCCCTCCCTTTTATCCCAGAGCTAGGGTGGGGCTTCGCTAGCAGCGGTGGCTCTTCCATCCCAAGGACCAGCCCATAGATTTCCACTGCTCTCCTCTCCTCTGCCTTCTGAGCATCTGCAGGTCAGGCACTGGACCAAGCTGCTCCTCCTCCTTCTTCATCAGTCACCTCCAGACCTGGGGACTGTTGACTCTCCTGAGGGCTGACGGATGGCCCAGGTTCCCCCTCTGTCTCTCTCTCCGACAGCTTCCTTCCCTTTTGGAGATCTCGGGTTGCTTTGATGCTGACCCTGACTCCCAAGCTGCCCGTCTCCTCCTCTGATTCGGCTGCTGGACAGGCCACAACAAAATTGAGTGCTCATGCACGCTCTCGCCGGCTGCTCGCATAAAGTAGAGATGCTTATCGACCGCTTCTGCAGCTCGGTTCCGGACAGCTCACAGCCCAGTAATGGGCTGCAACCCCGGGGTTGGAGACCCCTGCACTAACCTATTGCCCAGATCGCTTATGGTGTTGTGGTTCGCCGGCAGCAGGTGCAGACGGTTGAGGCCTCGGAGAGCAAGGACTCGGATGAGGGGCCTGTGTGTGATGCAGGGATGGGGCCAGGGCCATCAGGGAGTGGAGTGCTGCCTTCGGAGATTGTGCAGGCTGGCAGCAGTGATGAAGAGGTCCCCGAGGAGCCTGTGCCCAGTGCGCGTGCACGCAGGGCTGCTTGAAGGAAAGAGCAGCTGCAACAGCACAGGCGACTTGGGAGTAATGCTGTAAGGTAATGGCTCCTCCCTTAAGGGATAAAAGCCAGCCTGAGAGACCGGGATTCTTTGCAGGAAGCAAAGAAAGTCTTGCACTTCAAGCCTTGTGGAAGTTCGGACTATCTTGGTTGGTGTTTGAAGACTTTGTGTTTGGAATATTTCTTAGTAACTTTATCTGGTGTTTTTGGCAGCCTTGCACAACCTTGGCAAGGCTCGTTCTTATCAGAGACAATTAGTTTTAATAGCCTTTTAACCCTGAGTGAACGGAATTTGCAGAGAAGCATTAAAAGGTTTTGCTTTTATTTCTGTTTGGCGTTTGTTTCCTTGGAACAAGGTTTGGGTCAGAACATATGATCCCCAGCTGGCTGTCTAGAATTGATCCTGGCTTTTTTGGATCCTTGATGAGACTGGATCCTCCCTTCCCTTGCAGATCCTCTCATCTCCAGTCACGTCTCTCTTACCTTTCAGCCAAGGCGAAGGCCCATCATGAGCAACCACACTGCCACCCACATCCTCAACTTCGCTTTACGTTCTGTGCTGGGCGAAGCCGACCAGCGAGGATCCTTGGTGGCTCCGGACCGATTACGGTTTGACTTCACCGCCAAGGGAGCCATGTCTACCCAGGAAATCAAGAAAGTGGAAGAGATTGTTAATGGAATGATTCAAGAAGCCAAGGTAAAGTGAGACAGAGTGCCAGTGTCCTTGCGTTGAATCCCTTTGGAATATAATTACTTCCCCAAGTGGATAACTGGAGACAACTGGATTTCTCTATCCAGATGCATATCAGGGTATACAGAAGACAGGTCAGTCCCTACTTTCCCTACCGACTGGCTTTAGCAATAGACTTATATACTGCTTCAGTGCTTTTACAGTGGTTTACAGAGTCAGCCTATTGCCCCCAACAATCTAGGTCCTCATTTTACCAGCCTCGAAAGGGTGGAAGGTTGAGTCAACCTTGAGCCTGCTGAGATTCTATTTTGTCTAGTTTGATGAAAAGAAGGACTAGGGGAGACATGACAGCAGTGTTCCAATATCCCAGGGGCTGCCCCAAAGAAGAGGGAGTCCAGCTATTCTCCAAAGCACTTGAGGGTAGGACAAGAAGCAATGGGTGGAAACTAATCAAGGAGAGAAGCAACTTAGAACTAAGGAGAAATTTCCTGACTGTTACAACAATCAATCAGTGGAACAAGTGGCCTCCAGAAGTTGTAAATGCTCCAAAATTGGAGGTTTTTAAGAAGAGATTGGATAACCATTTGTATGAAGTGGTGTAGAGTTTCCTGCCTAAGCAGGGGGTTGGACTAGAAGACCTCCAAGGTCCCTTCCAATTCTATTATTGTAAGATTCGAACTGCTGGCAGTCAGGAGAATTAGCCTGCAATGCTGCATTCTAACCACTGCGTCCCCATGGCTCTTAACACCTAGATTTTTTCCCCCTTCTTTTATTTATTAAAACCAACCAAGTCCATTTATTGCATGGACACAGCTGCTTGATTTTTGGCCTGATCCTAACTTGTCTCAGCCTGATTATGTAGAGTTGAGATTAAGAAGCTGCTCACCTGCCTAAAGGAAATCAAACTGAAGCTTGGGTTGGGATCTTCTGGTATAGTTAGGGGGCCAAATTTGGCTCGCCTATACTGGGGCCTTATGCCTTGGCAGAAAAACAGAATGATCTTGAGATTGTTGCACTAAGAAACACTAGGTACAGCAACTGGATCCCCTCTGCTGGAATTTATTTGTCAGGGTAGTGATTTAAGAGCTGACCAGCTGCTGCAATGATGTAATGATGGGAATGAGTCAGCAAGATTTTTGGCTGTTATCCCTTTAAGAGCCTGTATAATAAGAAGAGGCCCTGTTAGGTCGTATTTCTCTCTCACGCGCTATGTGCTCTTCCCTGCTGTAACTGCTGCTTGTTTGACCTCTGCCTATAGCATATGTATGTATAGTATATATTCTTTTGTAGATAAAACCACTTGTTTATTACAAACCTCTGTTTGCTGTTATTGCTCCTGGGTTGTCTCGCATAGTAAAGCTGGCCGCACTCTGACACTGCTAATCTTTGGTGTCCCTGTGATCAATTTCCCAGGTTGTGTACGCCAAGGACTGTCCGCTGGCAGATGCCAAGGCCATCCAAGGCCTCCGAGCCGTATTCGATGAGACTTATCCTGATCCTGTACGTGTTGTCTCCATTGGCATACCTGTTGAGGACATGCTGAACGATCCTTCCAGCGCAGCAGGTGCCGTCACATCAGTCGAATTCTGCGGGGGCACGTGAGTACATCTGGGTCGCGAGGGGAGGCAGGGGAAGACCTGCATCGGGAAACCAAAACTACAAATCATGCATTACCTAGCAAATTAGGACTTCAAATCCAGACATTGATGCAGTTGCTGAGACGAGAGGTATTAAAAACTCGCCGTCAGCCTCTGAACTTGCCACCTGCAGTGATTCTCAGTCATCCAGGTCATGGTTATCCCAAGGTGTTTTTTTCAGGAGGCAACCTGAATGGTGTGGGACAGTCAGTGGTGGGATTCGAAAACTTTTACTACCGGTTCTGTGGGCCTGGCTCGGTGGGCGTGGCAGAGGAAGGATACTGCAAAATCCCCATCCCCTGTCCACCCCACTAACCTGCTTTCCAGCTCCGTTCTCCTGCGCAGGGCAACCAAGGAAGACCCAGCCAATCAGCTGGGACTCGGGAGGCGGAGACTAGATGGGGGCGGGGCCAGTCAGAGGTGGGATTTTCTGGTTCTCCGAACTACTCAACATTTCCGCTACCGGTTCTCCAGAACTGGTCAGAACCTGCTGAATACCCCCTCTGGTGTGGCAGTAGGAATGGATTTCCAGAGGAAAAATTGCAGACTCCAGGAACCAGGAGCACCAACTCAGGTGACCCTGAGGATACAGATAAACCCCCAAGTGCTTCAACGACTTTCTAAAACAGGGGTGTCAAACACGGCCGGATGCGGCCCACGGGATGCTTAGAACTGCTCCGCAGGGCCGCCCTTGCAGCAACGAAGGACTGGCCCGTGGTGCCTCTGCTAGCAAAAACAGAGCTCCATTTTAGTTGGCAGAGGGTTGCAGGAGCCCGTTGCAGGCGGAAACTGAGCTCAGGAGCCTGTTTTCTCTGGCAGAGTGCTTGGGCCATCACAGCCCCTCTCCCCAACACGAGTGACGTTGAGCTGGCCATGCCCACCCTGGCCTCCCGAGGTCAAGCAACCCTGATGCAGCCCTCAATGAAACCGAGTTTGACACCCCTACTCTAAAAGGATGCAGATGACCTGCTGTCTGCAAGGAATATAAATCCTTCCCTTCCCCACCGTCCTGTCAAGAGCCGAAGAAGCTTCTTGGATGAGAAGTGAAATGTCTTTAAAGAAGGAAAAACAAGAAAGTCCTGGGGGGAAAAAGCGCCTTTGGGGCTGAACTTGCCATGTTTTTTACAGGCATTTGCAGAACTCAAGTCACGCCGGACACTTTGTCATTGTGTCGGAAGAAGCCATAGCGAAGGGCATCCGGAGGATAGTGGCCGTCACTGGGGCCGAAGCACAGAAGGTCAGTGGAGAAGAGAGACAGGTGCTCTGGGGAAGCTGAGCGAATTGAGAACCTGACCTGTTTAGATAACACCAGGGCTGCTGATCCATTGGACACCTGTTTAATTTTAAGTGAAGAGACCAGTCCTTGCTCTCGTCAACCTGATTGTTTTCCTTTTAGGAGTGCTGGGGTCTCAAATGGTCTCTCTTCTGTAAACCTTACCACATTCCCTTTTCTTTTCTTTCTTTCTTTCTTTCTTTCTTTCTTTCTTTCTTTCTTTCTTTCTTTCTTTCTTTCTTTCTTTCTTTCTTTCTTTCTTTCTTTCTTTCTTTCTTTCTTTCTTTCTTTATTTCTTTTTCCTTCCTTCCTTCCTTTCTTTCTTTCTTCCTTCCTTCCTTCCTTCCTCTTTCTTTCTTTCTTTCTTTCTTTCTTTCTTTCTTTCTTCCTTCCTTCCTTCCTTCCTTCCTTCTTCCTTCCTTCCTTCCTTCCTTCCTTCCTTCCTTCCTTCCTTCCTTCCTTCCTTCCTTCCTCCTCCTTCTTTCTTCCTTCCTTCCTTCCTTCCTTCCTTCCTTCCTTCCTTCCTTCTTTTCCTTCTTTCTTTTCTTTTCTTTTCTTTCTTTCTTTCTTTCTTTCTTTCTTTCTTTTTCTTTCCTCCAGGCCTTGAGGAAATCAGAAGGTCTGAACAAACAGCTGGCTGACCTAGAAACCAAAGTGAAGATCCAAACGACACCCAACAAAGACGTCCAACGTGAGATTGTGGATGTTGGCGAGGTAAGGAAAGAGAAAAGAAAAGGCCTTTGTAGTTCCTCTCTCCTAGGATCCTCTAGTAAGGCTGGTCATCTCCAAGCTAGCTAAAGAGTTGCAGTTTACACTTTGCTGGCTGGGTGTGTATATATATATATGAAAGACTTTACATATCAGTACCTAAGTAACTTCCGGGTCTGTGCATAGCAAATGCAAATTCAGTAACTGTCATATTTGGAGTCCTGGTGGTACAGCGGTTAGAATGAAGTATTGCAGGCTGACTTTACCCACTGCCAGGAGTTCAGTCCTGTCCAGCTCAAGGTTGACTCAGCCTTCCATCCTTCCAAGGTCGATAAAAAGAGGATCCAGATTGTTGGGGGCAAGAGGCTGACTCTGTAAACTGCTCAGAAAGTGCTGTGACGCACTATGAAGCAAAATAGAACAGGAACAGGAACAGGAATAGCATAGCATAGAATAATTAGAATTAGAATTAGAATTAGAATTAGAATTAGAATTAGAATTAGAATAGAATAGAATAGAATAGAATAGGAATTCAATTCTTTATTGGCCAAGTGTGATTAGATACACAAGGAATTGGTCTTGGTGCAAATGCTCTCAGTGTACATAAAAAGAAAAGATACATTCATCAAGAATCAGAAGGTACAATACTTAATATAGTCATAGGGTACAAATAGGCAATCAAATCATACTAGGAAACAATCAGTAAAAATAGTTAGGATACAAGCAACAAAGTTACAGTCATACAGTCATAAGTTGGAGGAGATGGGTGAAAGGAAGGATGGGAGGATTAATAATAATAATAGTAATGCAGGCTTAGTGAATAGTTGGACTGTGTTGAGGGAATTATTTGTTAAGCAGAGTGATGGCGTTCAGGGAAAATCTGTCCTTGTGTCTAGTTGTTCTGGTGTGCAGTGCTCTCTAGCGTTTTGAGGGAAGGAGTTGAAACAATTTATTTCCAGGATGTGAAGGGTCTGTAAATATTTTCACATATAAGCCTAAGTGCTATTGCTATATGCTGGGGTGGTATGTGTTTGGCTAATAGCGGAGGGATTACTTTCTTGAACGTTCCAGTCCCAAATGAAAGAACTTTGATTTTACTGATGGGAGCCCACCACATCTGAAGTTGTACCATCAAGATGTTGCTCCTTTGCAGGCCCTGGCTACAGCCATCATTCCCCAGTGGCAAAAGGATGAACTCAGAGAGGCCCTCAAAGCACTGAAGAAGATTATGGATGATTTGGATCGGGCCAGCAAAGCCGAAATCCAGAAACGAGTGAGCTCATCGCCTGATTATTTTTCCCCACGCTGTTACTCGTGAAGAGCTTAGAAATTGTTCTAAAGTAGCCCTTGACTTATGACTAGCCACCATTCAGAGTTAATGGCGGATCTCCCTGGAGGTCCTTAACCTGGTTCTGAAGTTCCAACTCTACCCTCACCCCATCCTCACGTGAAAGCACTTTAGCTGCTCGGCATTCCAGACTAAATTTATGGCCCTTTGCAGTGTCCCACAGTTCATGGACCGTCTTTCGCAAGGTTTTTGGTGAAAATTGGCCTTTCTGGTTTTGCAGAAAAACCAGCCCAGTTAATAACCCTGGAGGTTGCTTTATTACTGCAGTTTTCGCTTAATGACCACTGCACAAAAAATCCTAAGCTCAGGAGTTAGTCATGCTAGTGACCTGTTTTATGACCATCACAAATGATGACCCTGACGGGCAGGCCATAAGCTAAGGACTATATTGCAGTCATAAGCTGAGGGCTCTGTATTTTCCCTTTGAAATCTAGGCAGATGACGAATTGCAAAGAACTGCTGCTGCTACTGCTTGCATCATAAAGAGCAGCATGTAGCTGTTCCTTTTATCATGTGGTGTCGTCTTCTTTCTCATTCTGGACCTTTAACTTTAGAAACAAAAGTCTTTAGAAATAAAATCCTAAAAGAACAATTCCCAATCTGGGAGGTTTTGAGTGTGCATAGACTAAAACTTCCAGAATTCCTAACTGTTGCCACACTAGATAGAAATTCTGGGGATGTGCAACTCTTAAAACATCTGGGAGAACCTCACATTGGCAAAGGCTTGTCATAACTCGTCCCACCTTCTGTCTTGAATCTTAATTTTTAGCAAGCCAGACTTGGCTGAGAAGTTGGCACATTTATTTGTTTTCTCGTGCATGTGCCTTTGCACCTGGCACACTACATAGACCCCAGCTAAGTACAACATGTAGAGTAAGGACTCTCTATGTCTCTGCAAGGAGCATCAATGTTCCATCCTGCACGTTTGTCTCATGCTTCTCTTTCTTCTCCAAGGTGCTGGAAAAGATGAAGCAACTCATTGAGGCTTATCCCAACCAGCCTCTGGTCATTCTGGAAATGGAGAATGGGGCTTCTGCAAAGGTACTTTCCTTTTTCTAGCGCAGCCATCCTTTGTGAGGCCGTGATGGCGCCGTGACTAGAATGCAGCATTGCAGGCTAATTCTGCCGGATGCCAGCAGTTCGATCCTGACCCAAGGTTGACTCAGCCTTCCATTCTTCCGAGGATGGTAAAATGTGGAGCCAGATTGTTGCAGGCAAGAGGCTGGCTCTATAAACCACTTACAGAGCACTGTGAAGCACTGTGAAGCAGTATATAAGTCTTAAGTGCTCATGCTATTGGGAAATGGGCAGAGGTGCACAGAGAGATAATGGCTGATGGGGTCGCAGAGATTGATTTAGCTACCGAACAACAACAAAGGACAGAGAGAAGGTTGCAGGTTTGGTTCCCATCTGGAGGACAAGAAGTGGTTGCGCGCGCACACACACACACACACACACACACACACACACACCTTGGCATGAAATGATCTGCCTGACCTAGATTGCCAAATGATTGGGGGGGGGGGTATTTCAGTTTTTCACTTCTTTCCTGGTCTAGCTTCAAAATGCCAGTTCACGGCATGCTCTTCCTCTACAGGCCTTGAATGAATCCCTGAAGCTCTTGAAGACGCATTCTCCTGAGACAGCTGCGATGCTTTTCAGCGTGGATAATGAAGCGGGCAAAATTACCTGCTTATGCCAAGTTCCTCAGGTGAGTAAGATTGGGAGCACCTCTGAATCTGGGTAGAATATGGATAATTCAAGAAGCAGAATTTCCCTTCTTTTTTTTTTAAAGGTATAGATCTAGATCAGGGGTGTCCAACCTTGGCAACTTTAAGACTTGTGGACTTCAACTCCCAGAATTCCTCAGCCAGCTTTGCTGGCTGAGGAATTCTGGGAGTTGAAGTCCACAAGTCTTAAAGTTGCCAAGGTTGGACACCCCTGATCTAGAGCAATGATGAAAAGCCCGTAAGAATTCCCCAGATGTGACTTGAATCTTAACTCCCAATAGGCTCAGCCTATCCGGCCATTGATGGAGGTTGCTGGGGATTGCATCCGGCTTTTGTTGATCATGGTTTTGTTTCGTTGCAGATTTGCAAGTGTTTTGTCTTTCAGGAAGTTGTGGCGTTCTTGGTGCTCTCTGGGCTTGGTGGTTTCTGTTCTGACCTAGGCTTTCCCCAAAAGCACTAAGGCAGACTCTTTGTCCCGGAAAAAAACCCCTTTTATTAAATGAAGGTGACTTTCGTGTATTCACCGTCAGCCAAAGGCCTGGCAAACAGTCTTTCAAGAGTTGTAATTAGGAGCACAGGCCTTCTCTAGCTTGGAAAGCTGCTCAGTAAATATTTCCAAACGCAGTGCTGACAAGGAAGGACTCGGCACAAAGTGTCTGAGATGCACAGACAGATCTTCACACTGCAACGAACTTGTTTCCTGCAAAAGCCCCCTCCCCTTTTGCTCCTCTTTTAATCCCTATGGGAGGGGCCATTCAGCGTCCACCTGTGGCCTTACTCCCATGTTGACTCTTAGTTCGTAATTTTCTTTTCTTTTGGCAGCTCTGCGCTTGCGCAGGCTGGGAACCGGCTCCAGCTGCTCCCCTGCCTCACTGCTGTCCGACTTCCGAAGGCGGCTGATGACTGCCACACTGCCCTGGCCCCATCTCTGCCTCTGACGCAGAGCCCTCGGCCGAGCCTTCCCCAGACTCCAGGTCTGGCCCTGTTCCTCCCCAACCTCCTCACTGTCCGACTCTGCTGCCGCCTCCGCTAGCCGCCGGAGGGCCACAGCACTTCCCTTGCAGGCGTTTCATTCCCACACTAGATCACAAATTCGATCACGAAACGTCTGCAAGAAAACATCCAAGCTCAGGGGAGCACCGAGAGACCTCACAGTTCAACCCGGGGCTACAAACACTCCCTTCTCTCGGTTTCAGGAAGTTGCCGGCAAAGGGCTGAAGGCCAGCGAGTGGGTGCAGCAGGTCTCCGTGCTGATGGACGGCAAGGGGGGGAGGGAAAGACCTCTCGGCCCAGGCGACGGGCAAAAACACCGATTGCCTCGAGGAAGCCCTGCAGGTGGCCACCGAATTTGCCAAGCTGAAGCTCAGTGAGTTGAAGAACTGAAGCCCCACCTGGGATCAAACTCGGGAAGGATGTTCCTGGCCTGCAGGCCAATAGCTTAGATGTTTTCTTTTAGCCGCATCGGCTGGAGGACTGGACCCTACGTAGTTGTCCTATATTCCTCCGGCATGAACTCAAGAGAGAGGGTTGGAAAAGTCGATTATCTGGATACTTGGCCATGAAGCCAGAGCTGTGTTACTTTGAGCCCCATCTCCTGATAATAGCCATGCCCTCTCAGGACGCCTGATGGTAAGGAACTGACCCTCCAGTTGTCACATAAGTGTATCATTTTAATGCCACTGTGCAGTTTAAAGGGAATTGTGCAATTTCCTTTTCACCTGTGATTAAGCACTAAGTTCGGGGTATTATAATGTGAAAATACGCAGGGATGAGCCTGACCTGCCATCATCGCATTTCTTCTTTCTAACCGTAGAAACCTCCCTCCCTTCGTTGCTTTAACCTCCGTTAGAACAAGCCTGCCCTACCTCTGAAAAATTGGGGGTCAGATAGGGCCAGTGCTGAATAAAACAAGCAGACTCTTGTGTATCGCACAGTGGAAATAACAAGTGTGTCATTTTATGGCGCGTTGCGTGCAGAGGTTCGAATTCTCCCATGTAAGCACTAAGCTTGGTTGATCCTGCTTAGCTCTGGAGAAGGACTGATCATAAAGTCCACTCGCCTTAATTTTTACCTCCATCTTGTAGCTGCATAGCATCGGGCGGTTAAGAAACGGTAGAAGTTGCGACCTTAAATTGAGGCCAGGAAAACCAGTACTATTAGAAGTAGGGCAACTATCCTTGTTCGGGTTTTTTTTGCATTTCTAAATGAATGGCCCTTGTATGGTTATATTGGCCATTTCAAAAATATCGGCAGATAACAAGCAGTGAAAACACTGTGGGGTCCCTGGTGCTCTCGAGTTTGATAGTTCTCTTGCAGACATTTTATTACCAAACTAGGCAACGACATCAGTGCGAAATATTTGCATGCTGTCCTCCTGGGTCCTAGTTAGTTCACAGCTGCATGTAATTTACAGGAGAAGCACTTAAAAGGAAAAGGAAGTGACCCGCACCATTTTAGTGCTGGCATTCAGCTTGAGGGACAGTTCTTGAAAGCTTGCCCATCATTTGTAGAGTAATAAAATGAGACTAATAAAACTATTGCTATTGTGGGCAATAGGCAAATTTTATAATGAACAGAATATCATGAGTTTTTTTCACTGTGAATTAATTTCCCTGCTTTTGAAATAAGCAGCCTGCATGATTTCTAAATTCACCACTCCAGCAAAGTTGGGGGTAGAGTTTTTCTGCTCTCAGACAGACACCTACTCATCCAGTGCACCATTAAACTCACTACTGGCTACCTAAAGTCACTCTGAAGTTACTCTGTGTAACTTATTGGGGTTGTTTTTTTTTTTGGAAGACTCCAAGTCATGGTTGTCCCAAAGGTGTTTTTTCAAGAGGCAACTGGACTTCAGCTCTGGCTGGATGGTGGGGAATGGAAGGATTTATATTCCTTAGGTCAGTGGTCCCCAACCTTTTTTATGCCGTGGTCCGGTACCGACATCAGCTGGGTGCCGCCATCTTGTTTTGATGAAAAAGTGCTTCCGGTGAGCTTTCTACCCGGAAAAGCTCACCGGAAGCACTTTTTCATCAAAACAAGATGGCGGCGCCCAGCAAACCAGCGGCCTGGTAGGATTTGTTCCACGGACCGGTACCGGTCCACGGACCGGTGGTTGGGGACCCCTGCCTTAGGTCATTTGCATCCTTTTAGAGAGAGAATGCAAATTGCCAGCTGTCCTTCCATTCCCCACCATCCAGTCAGAGTTGAAGAAGCTTCCTGGACGAGAAGCAAAAGGTCTTCAAAGAAAAACCAGAAAGTCCAGCTGCCTCTTGCAAAAGCATCTTTGGTTTGATGAAGTGTGTGTGTGTGTGTGTGTATATACATATGTACACACACGTGTATATGTATATATAATTAAAATGTCTGGTATTCAGCTTTGTTTGGGTATTTTCCCACGTCATTATAGTTGTAGCTTTAAAAGTTGTAGCTTCTGTATGAACCCAATACAGAAAGAAGCCTGATGATGGCAGATGAGATTCTGCCGAAACGTTGCTACAAAACTTTAAAAGCACAACTATAATGACGTGGGAAAATACCCGAACAAAGCTGAATACCATATATATAAATACCTGCGAAAACTTAAGAAAACAATTAAAATGTGTGTGTGTGTGTGTGTGTGTGTGTATAATTAAAATGTATGTAAACTAGATATAGATAGATACAGACACACACAGAGAGAGAGAGATACCGAACAGTTGCAAAGAATGAAAATGGTGTTATAAAATGAGGGAAATTGTTTAATAAAAATATTATTTAAAGAAAGAGCACCTTTGGGACAACCATGGCCTATTCATCTCCACGGACGGTCCCCGCAAACGGAGCGGCCCCTGCAATGCAAGCAGGCAGGCCAAAGCGCTCCAGCCGGGCCCCCGGAAACCACCTCCGAGAAGCAGCAGCAGCAGCAGCAGCAGCAGCAGCAGCGGCCGCCTTGGAGAGCCGAAGCCGGCAGGGGGAGCTCCCGGGGAAAGTTTTGTGGCCGCCTTCCTCCGCCGCCCTTCCCCTTCCGGAGCCAGGCGCGCCAAACCTGGGGCCATGCCGCTGGATCACCGGCGTGTGCCGGGCCCGGAAGAGTCCCAGTCGCCGCTGCTGTTCGTGCCCGCCGACCCGAAGGCGGGCGAGGCGGGCGAAGGCAGCCGGGACCCGTCGGCGCTGCAGCCGCTCTTCGCCCGCGTGGGGCTGCTGAGCCAAGCCAAAGGCTCGGCCTACGTGGAGCTGGACGGAGGGACCAAGGTGCTTTGCTCCGTCGCCGGGCCGCGCGAAGCCGGTGGCGGCGGCGGCGGCGGCGGGATCGGCGCTCCCCGGCCGAGCAGCGGGGCCGGCTGGTGTGCGAGTTCCGCCGGGCGCCTTTCTCCGGCCGCGGCGCCCGCAGCCGGCCGGGCGAGAAGGAACCCGAGTTGGCTTTGGCGCTGCAGGAAGCGCTGGAACCGGCCGTGCGCCTGGCGCGCTACCCGCGGGCGCAGCTGGAGGTGAGCGCGCTGCTCCTGCAAGACGGCGGCTCTGCCTTGGCCGCCGCCCTGTGCGCCGCCGGGCTGGCGCTGGCCGACGCCGGCATCGAGCTCTACGACCTGGTGGCGGCTTGCGCGCTCAGCCGGGCGGCCGGCCCGTCGTCGGGGGCGAGTGGCGGCTGCAACCCACCGAGCCCGAGGAGCGCGCCGCCGCCGCCCGTCTCACCGTGGCGCTCCTGCCTTCCCTCAACCAAGTGGCCGGCCTGCTGGGCAGCGGCGACGGCGGGCAGGCGACAGCTGGGCTCAAGCGCTCCGCCTGGGGCTCGACGGCTGCCAGCGCCTTTACCCGGTGCTGCGCCAGAGCCTCTTGCGCGCCGCCAAGCGCCGGGCGCCCGATCCACAGGAGCCCGCGGAGATGGACACGGAGGAGCCTCCTCCTCCCGCGGGGACGGCCTGAAAATCGTCCTCGGGGTTTGTTTGGTTTTTCCCCACGCGTGGCGGCGTTTTGCTCAGGATCGGGACAGCCGGGGGACCAGGGCGCACGTCGGGACCTCGATGTAGGAAAGCACCTGAAGGATAGACGGATGCGGAGCGAGACACCTGCCTGATCCCCAAATAGGACTTAAATTTGGACACTGCCCCCCCCCCCCCCTTTGGGGTAACTTTACTGCAACCCCCTCCCAAGAAGTTGTGACTTTTTGACTCCCAAGTTTGCACCGTTGTCTTTTTTTTTGTGTGTGTGTGTGTGTAACTCAAAAAACTCTTCTTGAACCCACAACTGCTGCCCTATTTTAGTGTAGAACTTTGTTGGTCCTGCGGAGGCGGCCTCTGACCTGTTTGTTAATGTGGGCCCTTTGGATGAAGACTTGGTTTCACAGGAGTTTCTTGCAAAGTTAGGTTAGGTTGAAGTGATGGCTGAGTTTTCACCAGAAACCACTATCCGCCTGTCTGTCTGTCTGTCTGTCTACCTACCTACCTATCTATCTATCTATCTATCTATCTATCTATCTATCTATCTATCTATCTATCTATCTATCATCTATCATCTATATTTATATTTATATCTATCTTTATATCTATCTATTTATCTCTATCTCTATCATCTATCTATCTATCTATCTATCTATCTATCTATCTATCTTAACAACGATTCAGCTAAAACAAAATAAGGGTAATGTTTTCAGAAGGCCGTGGAGAATCAGGTTATGACCGTTAAGCAATATCATGGCTTGTTTTGTCCATTAAGAACCCAGTGTAATCCAGTGGTTAACCATAATTTATTTGGTGCTTTGCACAGATGCAGCCAGTAGCTTGTGTAAATGGATGCTTTTAAAAGTCACATTAATTTTGATACCATTTTTTCCATTTTCGCGCAAAAATGGGATGTGGGGGAGGAACCACCAGTCTGTTTTGTTTTTCCTGCCTTCTTCTGTCTCGGAAATAAGCCACATTGTTATCTTTTATTTCTTGTTTTTTTTTTTAATCCTAAATTGACTAAATCCTTGTTAGTACATTTTTTCTCTCTCTTCTTGAGTCTCCTTTGGCATTCTCCTGGCTTTGATTGAATGTGATTTTTTTCTTTGATGATAATTCACTGGAATTTGCTTTTCTGGCTGTTATTTGAACATATCAGTTCAACAGACTGGTTGTCTTGTTTATAATTAAAACACCTCTTTTGTAAAGCTTTGTTTTTTTCCTATAGGTTGCTTTGTATTGAAACATTGACTTCCTCCCGTTGTAGAGAATAAAGATGAAAATAAGCAAAAACTCTACTTAGCTGAAGGGATGAGTATGAAACTTTTAAGTCCAGAGAGATGAGATAACATTCAGAAAGGAGTCGGGCAGAAACCTTCCCCCCAATTCGTATTAGTAGGAGGAGGAGGAAGAGGAGGAGGAGGACAGGATCACGCGCCTTGAAGAGCCTGAGCAAAAAAAAGAAGAGATGCTGAGAATCCCTGGGTTTTATACCGTCTGTTGGGATTTGAATTTGAGCTTGTATTCTGATTGGTTGTCAGACTCCCATGAGGCCATGAAGGGGCAACTCAGTAGGTTGTCCTGAGTCCCAGGCTTGGTTGAGCCTTGCTGGATGATGATGTAATGAAAGGGCTTTGGGCAATTCCTATTATGGGTCTGCCTGAAGAAGGTAGATCTTTGTTATGTAAAATAGACTGACCCAGGCCTTAATGGCCCCTTAGCAAAGGTTGAGTTTCTGCCTCTGAGTTTCTACTTCTCTCTTAGGGAAAATATTCTGCCTTTTTAATATATCCTAAAATATTTCATTTATCTAGGAGAGGAGTGGGTTTTAACTTCCAACAATAGCCTGTTTCAATCACAGTAGTTTTAA
Source organism: Notechis scutatus (assembly GCF_049901735.1). Taxonomy (NCBI): domain Eukaryota; kingdom Metazoa; phylum Chordata; class Lepidosauria; order Squamata; family Elapidae; genus Notechis; species Notechis scutatus. The sequence continues at coordinate 10,308,413 of NC_142017.1, read as the reverse complement.
ACCTTGTGTGGAGGTGATTTCTTGGTCTGACTTACCTAGTGTGCTGATACCCATTCTGAGAATAAAGTTACTCTCTAAAACCAATGGGCAGAGAAACTAAAGGAAACATATTCAAATGACTAAGATGTGGCATTTTGAGTGACAAGGTAAAAGGGTGGCACTGGCTTTGGTTTCTTAATGGTCTGCAGTTATTGCATGGCTACATCGTACGTCCATAGTCCAGTTCTATTACCATTTGGTGGACAACTTTGTGAATTTTGCAGAAACATCTAATTGGTCCTATTACACCTGATCTGGTAAGATTGATTCTTATGATAAATTTGTAAAGTGCATTAAGTCAGAACATGAATTCATTCTGCGTGTTGTGTAAATCCAGATGATGATGTGGAGCAGGCTACAGTCTATTCCCATTCCAATTCCTATTCTATTCCTGTTTTTATTCTCTAGCTATTACCAGACTAATGCATTTTCAAACCTCAGCAAATTTTAAGATGTGTGGACTTCAACTCCCAGAATTCTCAACCCAGTTTGACTGACTGGGGAATTCTGGGAGTTGAAGTCCGCACATTTTGAAGTTGTCAAATTTCAAAAACGCTGATTTAGTATGTCCGGTAGCCCCAGCCATTGTAGTTAATTCAGTAAACTATGGTTAAAATAAGCTATGGTGAGTACAACGACAGACGAGCATTTTCAAAACATTCCCGGAGTAAGCAGAGCAAAAAATGTGTACAGTATGTGCAGTTTTGATGGAGTTTCTTGGACACCTTTTACCCCTTAAACCACACAGATCCAGTCTTTCTTGTGAGGGACTAGAGGAGGGGTGTCAAACTTGTATCATCAGGTGACGTATCGCGACTTTTTTCCCCTTCGGTAAACCGGGCATGGGCGTGGCCAGCACATGACACATCCGGCCCGAGGGCTGTGAGTTTGACAGCCCTGGACTAGAGGAATTTGCACGGAAGGCACCCATGGCATCTATCATTAATCACCCAAGAGCCCCCCTTTGAGGGAGATGGGTGGTTTAAAAATACGAAATATTATTTTTTCACGCTGTTGGAAGTTAAAACCCACCCCTCTCCTGGGAAAATGAAATATTTTAGGATATACTAAAAAGGCAGAATATTTCCCCTAAAAAGAGAAGTAGAAACTCAGAAGCAGAAGCTCACCCCCCACCACACACACCTTTGTTAATGGGCAGGCTATTGAGGCCTGGGCCAGAGTATTCTACATAACAAAGGCCTCTACCCATCTCATCACCTGGCCTGGGAAGATTGCATCAGTCAGCACTCAGGTGATTCAGACAAAGTCTACAAAGTTAGCTAAGACCCTCCTGCCCCGGGGAGTCTGACAGCCAATGGGATACATTTCTCTATTGGGGCCCAACCAGAGAGTATAAAACAATTGCACTCTCAGCATCCCTGCCCCTTCTTCTTTTCCTTCACCCAACATCTTGAAGCGTGTGAATTCACTTTGAAGCTCCAAGCCATGTGGTCCTGTCCACCATTAAATCATCTTTCCAAGCAATCATCATTTTTCCAATGTCTTTCTTCCCCACTTGGAACTGAACCCAGAAGGTTATTTCTTCCAACGCCATAAAATCTTCATCCTGCCTTGCTTAGAACAATGTGTGCAACACAAGTCCCAGAACGACATCCTTTGATGCCTGGAGATTAACCTGGACTCGAAGCATCTTAGACCTGACGTGCAATTGCTCTTTGGGTACCCATAAAAGAATAAGAACAGGTTTGATCTGTAGCACATCGCTACTGTTTATTTCGGAGCCACAATGATTGGTTCAAATGTGCAGTCACGGTGCTTGCCTTTCCTCCCCTCTTTCTCCCATCCTGGACCTGTATTTAAGGTTGCTTTCTAACAAGAACACACAAGATCCTTAAATTGACAAGAGGAAGCTCTTCCACCAGCTTAGGGGCAGCAGCAAAGCTGGACCTCTGTTCTCCTCTGTACCACCACGGATTGCAAGGAAGCGACGTCGGAGGCTGCACAAGCTGAAGTCATGGGAAGGAAACGCAACACAGAAGAAAGGAGGTGCTTGGAGAGGGATCCCAGCAAGGTAGCCCTCCTTACTTGCTTCCTTCGGGATCCGGTGTGTGATTTTTCACCTGCAAGGGAAGAAAATATTCATATGGTAACTCTGAGCTTGTCCAATTGCAGCTTCTCTGTTTTCAAAGTAGATTGGCTTGATTTAGTGCTTGATTTAAGTCAATCATGGCTTCCAATGGCATCTGAACCAAGTCCCCATATCTAGAGCTGTAAAAATATTATATTTCATAGTTCCCAAATGTTGGATGCTGTGGAGAGAGCCATCAGAAGCTGGAAGAAAAACAAAATACTTTCAGTGCTCAATGTATCTTCAGAATTATTTGGGTGAGCATCTGATACGGTTTAAATACGTAGCCTCAGTATAGATTTATTGCAGTAACAACCCAACGTGGGCAGTGTATACTTCTAAAGGCTGCAATCATCAAATGTGTTTCCTAGCACAGGGGTCTCCAACCTTGGCAACTTTAATAAGACTTGTGGAATTCAACTCCCAGAAGTCCACAAGTCTTAAAAGTTGCCAAGGTTGGAGAACTCTATCCTAGCATAAGAAGCTACACAGGCTGAGTCAGGTCAGTGTTGGTCCCAAGTTCATCATCTGGCACATCTCATGAATCTGCTGGTTTTCCCATCGGATTCTGAGCCTTTCGCAAACAACGCAGGTTGTTCTGCCAGGGAACCAGGGCAGGGAACCAAGGCCTTTTTCCAGAATGCTTAAGTTGAATTTAATTGCAGTTAAATCAATTGCCTTATTTTCTTGGTTCTGCTTCCCTTTTTGTGGTCTTGCCCTTTGGAAGCACCTTCTCACTCTTGTGTAGTCCTTAAGTCTAAAATAAATTGGGGACCCCATGCCCTACATTACAGGGCCCCTGATTGTCCCTCATCAATCTCTTGACAAATATCCTCGTGGTGCTTTTTTCAAAAGGCAACTGGGACTTTGTTTTTTCCTTGAAGATATTTTGCTTCTCATCCAAGAAGCTGCATAAACAGAGGGATGGAATCAAGATCACGTGAAGTGTTCATACCACTTTATCATGCCTTGGGAAGGCCACACTTGGAATACTGCATCCAGTTTTGGTCTCCACAATGTAAAAAAAAATAAATGTTGAGACTCTAGAAAGAGTGCAGAGAAGAGCAACAGAGATGATTAGGGGACTGGAGGCTAAAACATACGAAGAACGGTTGCTGGAACTGGGTATGTCTAGTTTGATGAAAAGAAGGATTAGGGGAGACATGATAGCAGTGTTCCAATATCTCAGGGGCTGCCCCAAAGAAGAGGGGGTCAAGCTATTCTCCAAGGCACCTGAAGGCAGGACAAGAAGCAACAGGTGGAAACTAATCAAGGAGAGAAGCATCTTAGAACTAAGGAGAAATTTCTTGACAGTTAGAACAATTAACCAGTGGAACAACTTGCCTCCAGAAGTTGTAAATGCTCCAACACTGGACGTTTTTAAGAAGAGATTGGACAACCATTTGTCTGAAGTGTAGGGTTTCCTGCCTGGGCAGGGGGTTGGACTAGAAGACCTCCAAGATCCCTTTCAATTCTGTTATTCTATTCTATTCCCCTTCAGTTCAATTCTTCTGAAGAACTGAAGGAGCTTCTTGGATGAGAAGCGAGATGTCTTCAAGGAAAAACGAAGTCCATTTGCCTTTCAAACAGCTGCGGCCTGAATGACTTGAGAATCTCCATAAACACTCTTGGCAAATAAATAACCTGAGCAGACTCCACCCGGACGTTAATCCGGCGACCAAATCTTCTTCGCAGCTCTCTGTTTTCCAGCTAACCTACTTTCCACAGCAAAGCACCTCTAGAACGGTATCAAAACACTTCCACCCTGAGCTTCTGCCCTCCCTTCCCTTCTCTTCCCTTTCTCCCCATCTCAAGGCTTCTGAGCCATCTGATAATAGGAGGAGGAGGAGGAGGAAAAACAGCAGCGTAAACATGCCATTGAGGCAAATGGGGATGGATGCTCTGATGTGTGAAGGAAATGCAGTAAAATCCCATCTGGTGGGATAAACTCTGCTGCTCCCTTGGCATAAATCTCAGAGGCCCACTTACCGCAGCTTCTTCGGTGTCTGTGCTCTCCTCTGCACTATCAACCTCTTGCTGACCCTCATTTCGGACACTTCCCTTCACCCTGGTCAGTTCTCCGGCCGGGTAGGAAGGATCCACGCTGGCAAACGGTTTTCTCTTGTTCTCCTTGGCACCTGCGAGATCAGAAATGCTCACCGTTGGGATTCTCCCATTCCAACAAGGAGCCAGGGCGCTTTGGGGTTCTCCCATGGCAAGGAAGGTCGTAAAACGGGGCAAAATGTACCAGCCTCATTAAGCAACAGAAATGTTGGGCTCGATTGTTGTCATAAGTCAAGGGCTACCCGTACCTCAGGGCCAGGACTTCGAATCAGTGGCGTTCTTGGGTCCTCCTGGCATGTCTAACATGCTAGTGATATTATGCTCAGGGACCATTAAATTCATAATTTTAAATCCTGTGGACCTCTAATATGATCTACCTAATGACCGGCTGGGTGGGCGTGGCTAGGTGGTCATGTGACTGGGTGGGCGTGGCCAACTCGATGTCACTCATATCGAGGGGCGCCTCGCCAGCCTCACCTCACCCCTCCCCTCCCAGTCACTCCTCGCCTACCTGCCTGGGTTCCTTAGGGCCCCAAGAGGAAGCGGTTGTTGGAGCTAAGGAGCCACGAGGAGAAAGAGTTGACAAAACACCTTGGCCCCGTTCACATTGGATATGACCGAGGAGGAGGCTCGGCAGAAGCACCTCACTGAGGACTAGGAGCATAGGCTTTCCAAGCAGAGGGAAGATCTGCTGGAGTGCAAGGCCAGGTACTTATAGAGCCACAGTGGCACAGCGGTTAGAGTGCAGTACTGCAGGCTACTTCTGCTGACTGCCGGCTGCCTGCAATTTGGCAGTTCGAATCTCACCAGGCTCAAGGTTGACTCAGCCTTCCATCCTTCCGAGGTGGGTAAAAGGAGGACCCAGATTGTTCGGGTCAAGATGCCACTTAGGGCTGTTAAAGCATTATAAAGTGGTATATAAGTCTAAAGTGCTATTGCTACTGGCACCTGGAGGATCAGCGGGCTGAGATGGTCAGCCAGTTCCAGGCCAGGATGCAGTCCCACTGGAACGAGGCCCTCCAGCGACCCTTCCCTCCAGCCTTCGCCCAAAGCCTCGCCCCAGGAGGCTGAAGCAGACCCCAAGTCGGAATTCCCTCCGATCTGCACAAAAAGACCCCAAAAGGGGGAGACTCTGCAAGCAACACAAACATTCATTGCACGTGTCTAGCCCAGGGGCCGTCGTTTGAGGATCCCTGATTTAGTGCAATATTAAAAAAAAATGCAAATATTTTTTCTGCAGACCACCAAAATTTTCTCGCAGACCACCAGTGGTCAACCGACCACCAGTTGGTGACCCCCTGCTCCAAAGCACCAGAGGGCGGGACAAGAAGCAACGGGTGGAAGTTTGTTCAAAAGAAATCCAACCTAGAAAGAACTGAGGAGAAAATTTCTCACAGTGAGAAGAACTGGTGATGGAACCGCTTATCTCCCAGCGTTCTGGGTGCTCCATTGCTGGAGGTTTTCAAGGAAAGATTAGACAGCCATTTATCCAGGATGGTATAATATCTCCTGCCTTAGGCAGGGGGTTGGACTAGACCAGGGGTGTCCAACCTTGGCAACTTGAAGACTTGTGGACTTCAACTCCCAGAATTCCTCAGCCTGGCTGAGGAATTCTGGGAGTTGAAGTCCACAAGTCTTCAAGTTGCCAAGGTTGGACACCCCTGGACTAGACTATCTCCAAGGTGCCTTTGGTTCTAAAGAGACCCTTCTCTCCCTCACCTGTGGGGTGTTCCCGCTGTTGATCCATCCTGTTGAGGCTTTCCAGCAAGTTGTCCACCTGTGCTTTGATCTGGCTTAATTCCCCTTTGATGGAGTGCAATTCTTCAGCCCGCACTGCAGGGAGGAGAGGAGGGGAGAGAGAGAGAGACGGAATAATGAGCTACCTTCCTTTTAAAAAGACCCCCTGCAGAAATTGAACCGGGAAACGTGGGCTGAGGAAGGAGTTCGTTCTGGCTTTTATTGCCGGCAGCCATTTGCATCCGTGCTAATGAACGGGATAATTTCCCAGCTTTTTGCCAACAACTGAAATCTGAAAAACAGCTGCTGCAAAAAGACACGGCGATAAAGATCAGGAGAATTGTTTCCCTGTGCACATCTGCTAGCCCAGCCACACACAAATTGGTGCATATTGAGTGTCGTTTGTTTAAAACCCAGAAATCCTGTCCTTCCAAAGAAGCAGAATTATATAGGAACAGCTTGTAGATTATTCCTGGTTTTTCTGGCTTTTATTTGAACCGGCTAGCTAGATGGTTTCAGATCAATATGGAATGCTGATTTACTTTCTAAATATCCACCCTCGTTTCTCTAGGTTACGTTGCCTGTTTTGTCTTTTCCCTTACAGCAACCAAAAATTCTGCTTTCTCTATCTTCATTGTTTCTGCCATATTTGAAGACCTCCTTCTGACTTCTACTTGGCCACAAATGCTTTTTTTTCCTAATTTCCTATTTATTTTTTTTGTCCCCCTAAAAAAGATGAACTGCAAGCAGGTCACCAGCCCTGCTGAGCATCCTAAAGATTTTGCTCTGTGCTCCGCACAGCTGCTCAGCCAACCAGAATCGACTGCTTCACAACAGATGCGCAAAGGAATATTTAACCTGGACTAGATGTCCGAGTCTCTGCATCTGATGTAATGAGCTATAACTCATGAAAGCTTTTGCCTTTGAATAAAACAGATGAGTTGGAAAAGATGCTACCAGAGTCCTGATTTTTGCCACCCGAAACCAGTGCTGCTCAAGTCTTGACAACTTGAAAGATATGTGGACTTCCAACTCTCAGAATTTCTGGCTGGAGAAACCTGTAAGTAGAAGTCCACAGGTATTCAAATTGCCAAGGTTGAGAAACCCTGCCCTAAACTAACGTGGTTCTTATACTACAAGATGGCTCGATAGACCCTCTTGCCACCGAAGCGTCTCTCCAAAACCAAACACTCACATTTTGTACGTCCTGTTGTGGGATTGCTGTTGCTTCTCAAGTCTGTGTGTGGGCTCAGTCTGGTTTTGCTTTCTGCGCCTAGATGGCTTCTTCTGATCTTGATAGGAATGTGTCCAATAAGAGGAGGGATCTTCTGGTATTCATAGATCCTGCAGGAAAGGTGGGTAGGAGAAGTTGATTTACTAAGGTAAAAGTAAAGGTTTCCTAACATACGTGCTAGTTGTTTCTGGCTTTAGGGCAGTGGTCCCCAACCTTTTTATGCGCGGCCGGTACCGGCATCAGCTGGGCGCCGCGACCCAGTACCAGCATCAGCTGGGCGCCGCCATCTTGTTTTGATGAAAAGTGCTTCCGGTGAGCTTTCTACCGGAAAAGCTCACGGAAGCCTGCGCCGCCATCTTGTTTTGATGAAAGCTCCGGTGAGCTTTCTACCGGAAAAGCTCACCGGAAGCACTTTTTCATCAAAACAAGATGGCGGCGCCAGCAAACCAGCGCCCGGTAGGATTTGTTCCACGGACAGGTACCGGTCCGCGGACCGTGGTTGGGGACCCCTGCTCTAGGGGGCCAGAACTTTTCCTTCTCTCTTTCTTTTCCCTCTCTCTCTCTCTCTCTTTCCCTCTCTCAGGCTCACCCCATTGACTTGGTGCACCACTTCGCTCGGACTTGCTTGGGCAGGTCCCTCTGGTGCAGCGGGCTCAATGGGATGGACCTGCAGGGCAAGCACCTAGAACACGGCAGGGGCGGCACGTTTGAAAAGTAGAGCAAAGCCAGTAATTTTTTTGCTGCAAAGAATCACAAAACTTCTGGGCTGTGCACAAGAAGGGACACGCATGCCAGTGCAATTCAGCAGCATAAAATAAAGAAATACAAATAAAACAAATCAACAAGAATCAGCAAAGCATCTCTGATTAGATTCTATTCACTACTAGAATCTAATCAGAGATGCTTTGCGGATTCTAGTGCAATGACCTGCTCCAGCAGGGTTAGAAGGGAGTGTGTGTGTGTGTGTGTGTGTGTGCATGCATGGCTATCAAAACTCCCAAAACAGGTCAAGTAGCTCTGGGGAGGCCAGTCATAAATTAGAACACTTGCTAAACAACTGGACATTAAGTGAGGACCACTTGTATTTGGTTTGCCAGTTACCTGGCCACGCCCACCCAGTCACATGACCACCAAACCACACCTACCCAGACATGTGACCAGCAAGCCACGCCCAGCCAGCAAGCCATGTCAGCTAGTCACATGACCAGCAAGCTCATCTCCATTACAAAGCTGAAGAGCCAGCGCTGTCTGAAGACGCCTCTGTGGTCATGTGGCCAGCATGACTAATTGCTGAAGGCGCATGGAATGCTGTTACCTCCCCACCAAAGTGGTTCCTATTTTTCTACTTGCATTTTTAACATGCTTTCGAATTGCTAGGTTGGCAGAAGCTGGGACAAGTAACGGGAGCTCACTCCATTACGTGGCGCTAGGGATTCGAACCGCCGAACTGCCCACCTTCTGATCGACAAGCTCAGCGTCTTAGGCACTGAGCCACCGCGTCCCTAGTTGATTTACTAGTTCCTTTTTAAAGCCTACATTCAAGATAGAGTAGTGTAGAAATTTAGAACACAATAAAAGCTAAGGAAGCTGCCCTCTCTATGGTCGAAACACAAAGCAAAGAGATGAGATTAAAGCACTAAACTCACCTGTATGGCAAATCATCTTTGTAAAGCTCATAGTCCAGATCACAGTTGCTCCTGCAAAGGAGAAGAAAGGCTTAGAAATGTATATATTCAAGAGCGGGTAACCGACCACCTCCTCAACAGATTTGAACCAGCATCTCCTTAATCTTGATTCCATTCTCCATCTTTTGTTTTTTAGCCAGTCTAATTATCATCCCCAAAAATCCAAGAAGGACTTTGCTAAAAAAAAAAAAAAAAACACTGAAAAATCATTCATATCCATGCACGTCTGAACGAAGAGAGACTGGAACGCGTTAAAGGATAAATCTGCTCTTTTAACCAACAGATACCGCAAAATGGCAGACATGATAAGCTTTTAATATGGTTCCACTTTGGAATTTAGGCTGTTCTATCTTCCTTTGCTTTCAAGGTGTAAAACGCCCTTAAGAGGAAGAGGGGAAAAACGATCCATTTCTTCAAAATTGAATCGAGAAGCCCCCTCCCAATATTTTGCTGTTCTTCAAGACTGTTGATGTCTCAACTGTTAACCACCACTGTGGAATTACGTTTCCAATTTTCCACTTCTTCCTTTGGTTTTTCTCTTCCTAGAAGCAGGAGAGAAAATTGCCTTGCCATTCTGGGAAGGAACCCTGTCATGAATATGCATGTTTCAGTTTTGATATGCCAATATTTCCCTTGTTTTTCCTGCTCTTTCGCTTGTTTTCTGCATGGCCCTAGAGAGCAACAGTGATTGAAGGGCCCTTTAGAGATCCTATTTGAACAGAAGAAACCTTCATGGTTATGCAGAGCAGGCAGACTTTTGCAAACAGTGGCTTTTAGAGCCATTCACTTGGGCACTCTGCTAGAAACTAAGAGGAAGCACGCTGAGCAAGTGGAACTAATATTCTACTTCAGGATGTATTCTTGCCAGCGCTATACGCTGTGATTGCACCAGGGAATAGATGCAGAATGGGAATATTGCTATGATAATAATAATGTACTAAACGTACATGCTACCTGACACTCAATAATGTGCATAGTTCAGTGGAACCATACAAAAATAGGTTTCTAGCCTTAAAATTGAAAGTGGAAGTGGAAAGTACTTGATGAAAGCACAAAAGCTTAATTTGCAACTCTTCTACTAATAGGCAACACTTCCCAATAACTCACGGAGGCATTTGAAACAATCAGGATAGAGCTGGAAGGGACCTTGGAGGTCTTCTAGTCCAGCCCCCTGTTCAAGCAACCTATACCATTCCAGACAAATGGTTATCCAGTCTCTTCTTCAAAGCCTCCAGTGATGGAGCACCCACAACTTCTGAAGGCAAGCTGTTCCACTGCTTAATTGTCTTCACTGTTAGGAAGTTTCTCCTTAATTCCTAGAGATCTCCAAGCCATTCCAGGAAGAACAGCTGCATCGGGTTTTCAGTGTTGCAAACAAGCAGAAAAGCCAGCACAAGGGCTTTGGAGCAGAAGAGGCTGATCAACAGGACCTCTAAACCAGAAAAGGACATCCGCTGGACCAGGCTTTCGTTTGGAGATGCTGGTTGCCATATTAAATGATGACATAATAAATTAAGACGCGATAGCAGGCTTCTAATAGAGTGGTACCTTGGACTCCTTGTGAATTGGTTCTGGAAGGCGTGTTGTATACCAAACCAATTGTCCCCATAAAGAACAATGTTGTGAGTCGCAAAGCAGCTGACATCGACAAGTTCTAGCTTGTGCATTGAGTACCAAACAAACGACAAGTACCTGGACAAAATGTTTGCATCACAATGCATTGAGTACGAAATCTGATGAGTTTCAAAGCAGCTGAATACCAGGGTATTGGAGAGGTTGTAAGAAAAAAGAGGGGTTCGAGCTATTCTCCAAAGCACCTGAGGGCAGGACAAGAAGTGGCAGGTGGAAACCAATCAAGGAGAGAAGCAATCTAGAACTTGTTCTGACCAAGGCTTCCGAGACCGTAATTACGCACACGCTTGTTTTAAAAACAAGCCTTGTTTTATTGCAACGCTGGGACTTATTTTTATTCCCAGTGGGTAAAGAATCTCAAACAGTCCCTCGAGATAAGCACCCACCTTTCTTTCCTGTGAAGTGCTGCCAATAACAGAAGTGTCAAATGAACTAGAAAGAAAACCCACCAAAGTACAAAGAGCTTCAAGAATGAATCTGAACCGAACGAACGACTTCGCTTCCTGCAAAGGTTTCGTCATCTTGGCCTGTCCTTTATACCTTATGGGAGGGGCAATCACCTCCAAGCCTTACTCCCGAGTTGCCCCTTTTGTTTCAGCTGCTCTCGTCTTCTAGCAGCTCTGTGCACACACGCACTGGGAACAGGCTCCCCTGGGTCCTCTGCCTCGCTGCTGCCAGTCTCACTCCCAGATGGTCCTGGCCCCATCTCTGCATCGGACACAGGACCAAGTCCTCTCCAGACTCCCTGACTGGTCCCGTTCTTCCGCTGCCATCTGCACAGGCTGCTGGTGAACCACAACAGAACTAAGGAGAAATTTTCTGATGGTGAGAACAATTGATCAGTGGAACAAGGTGCCTCCAGAAGTGGTGGGTGCTCTGACACTGGAGGTTTTCAAGAAGAGATTGGACACCCATTTCTCTGGAATGGTGTAATGTGAAGGAGTATATGGTCTCCTGTTTAAGCAAGGGGTTGGACGAGAAGACCTCCAAGGTCCCTTACAACTCTGCTTTTCTGTAATTCTGTACATTCTAAAGAGTTGTTTCTGGGTGTGTTTTGAGGTTTTCTTCCCCTTCTCTTTGGCTTCTTCACTTCTTTCTATCCTCGGAGTAGCACACTCAGATCAATTGGTGCCAACTCATATGCCATACCCAAAGACCGAGACCCGAAAACAGGGGGCGTGTTTTGCTAATTCCAAGGATGTCTAACCCTGAAATGGAGCAGAAAGTAAGTCAGGCATCCAGGAGGAATTTACGAACCCCTCACAACGGCTAATAAAAAGCAACCCTCCTCCTTTTAAAGGCACAGAGAGGCAGCCTGCTGGCAACCATGAGGATGGACCAAGCCAGGAATTCCAGAAAGGCTGTGCAAAGAAGCTATTGTTTTCCCCTGGAAGTTATTTTTGGGTTCTTTGTTAAGGCCTTTTGTTTTCCAAGCTTCCATCTGTTGGCTGCTCCACTGGTCCAGAGGGACCGATTTGTGACTGAAATGAGGCCTGCTTGACATGTTCTCTCAAAGGCACCTAGATTGCAGTTTTGTGTATATCCTAGGACCATGATGGCAAACCTGTGGCACACAGAGACCTTTCTGTGGGTACACGTGCTGTCACCAGCTGGTCTTTGTGGGTGCCAGAATGCTGAAAAACGGCCTGAAAAACGTCTGAAAAATGGTCCAGAAAATGGCCTGAAAATGGCTCAAAAAACAGCCTGAAAATGGCCTGGAAAATGGCTGGAAATGGCCCCAAAATGACCTGAAAACAGCCCAAAAACAGCCTGGGAAACAACCTGAAAAATGGCCCAGAAAACAGTCTGAAAAACAGCCGGAAAATGGCCAGAAATGGCCCAAAAATGACCTGAAAACAGCCAAAAAAACAGCCTGAGAAACAATCTGAAAAACGGCCCAGAAAACGGTCTGAAAATGGCCTGAAAAACAACCTGAAAATGGTCTGAAAAACAGCCTCTAAACAGCAAAAAAAAAACAACAGCCACAAAACAGGCATGCGGGCACCCGCCAACTTGTCTTCAGGTTTACGGCTCTCCAGCACATACACATGCACGCAACATGCACACACGTTCCGGTTTGGGCACTCAGTGCCAAAAAGGTTTGCCATCACTGTCCTAGGATCAGGAACTGGGCAGGAGGGGTTTCTTAAATTCCTCCAGATTCTGAGCCATGTAATCTCCTCCCTGCAGCCTCCTTTAAATTCATGTTAGTGTGCTCTGACTATATTCACACAACCGACTTAGCCAGGTTGACTAAACTAGGGGGGATCAGAAATGCCACGCAAAGAAAGCCAACCCCCATCCGTGGGATGCAGGCAGCAAGAGTGAAACCACGTTTCCTCCGGTCCACGCAAAAACCTCTCTCCACGGGAAACGGTCCCTGGTGCCCCAAAGGTTGGAGACTAAACCACCTCTGTGAGTTAATTCAGATCACGCCCTAAAGCTTGGTTAGATTTATGCTTGGTTAAGCCTAACGCATGGCGACAATCCATTTGTTCTTTTGTGATGCAAAGTGTTGCGAAAATCTGGTCATCTGGATTGTCTCCAAAGTCTACCCTGGAAAGGCTCTCAGCTGATCTTGATGCTGTTGGGCTTAAAACGTTATCAGTTTTAAAGATGTGTGGACTTCCAACTCCCAGAATTCCCCAGCCAGCTGGGAGTTGAAATCCACACAACTTAAAGCTGCCAAGGTTGGGAACCATTGTACCCTGTTCCTCCTTCGCTTTGCCAAGGTCTCTTCACCGCTGTGTCCCTTGGCACTGAGAGGTCATCCCAAGGTTTCTCCTAGCAAATGATTCCCAGATGCCACTAGAATCCAGGAAGATGGAAAAGCAGCCTCCAGCAACTGCATTCTCTCTCTCTCTCTCTTCCCCCCTGCATTTTGTTCCACCCTCCCCTTTGCATGCGTTGACTTCCCACTGAAATACTGTTTGCAACCGAGTCGTTTTTCCTCCCAAGCCCTAAATAAATGCATACATAAATACATAAACAGATAAACGCCATCAAAGCCCCCATTCTATGCCATCAACTCCCTTCCAATCTCTTTTATTGACAGCGAAAAGAAGTCCCTTAAGAGGATCAAACTGGAGGAGGAAATCTACGTGTGAGAAAAGATCACAAAGAGTTTGCTCTTTTTATCTGCAGCCATTTCTGAAAGCAAATGGCTGTCAGAGAAAATTGTCTTCTTGCTGATGGACCAATATTTTATTTAGCATGAAAGAGGAGTTGGCCCAAAGGATAAAATCTCTCTCTCTCTCTCTCTCTGCCTAGTTTTATATGCTTGAAGCTGAAACAGGAGTGGAGACTTCCTAAATACAGTGGATATTATGTCAATCAGAATAGAGCTGGAAGGGACCCTGGAGGTCTTCTAGTCCAACCCCCAGCTCAAGCAGGAGACCCTATCCCATTTCAGGAAAGCGGCTGTCCGGTCTCTCCTTAAAAACTTCCAGTGATGAAACACCCCCAACATCTGAAGGCAAAGCTGTTCCACTGGTTAATTGTCCTCACTATTAAGAAGTTCCTCCACAATCCCAGGTTGCTTCTCTCTCCTTGATTAGTTTCCACCCGTTGGTTCTTGTCCTGCCTTCAGGTGCTTAGGAGAATAGCCTGGCCCACTTTTCTTTCTGGCAGCCCCTCAAATAACAATAGCACTTAGACTTATACACCGCTTCATAGTGCTTTACAGCCCTCTCTAAGCGGGTTACAGAGTCAGCCTCTTGGCCCCAACAATCTGGGTCCTCATTTTACCCACCTCGGAAGGATGGAAGGCTGAGTCAACCTTGAGCCTGGTGGGATTTGAACAGCCGATAGCCAGCAGAAGCGGCCTGCAGTACAGCACTCTAACCACTGCACCACAGAGGCTCTTAATATTATTGGAACACTGCTATCATGTCACCCCTAGTCCTTCTTTTTCATTAGACTAGCCATACCCAGTTCTTGCAACCGTTCTTCCCATGTTTTAGCCTCCAGGCCTTTAATCATCTTAATTGGCATTTTTTTCCCAAAGTCTCAACATCTTTTTTGTAATGTGGTGACCAAAACGGGATGCAGTATTCCAGGTGTGGTCCTATCAAGGTTTTATAAAGTGGCACTAATACTTCACGTGAATTTTACCAGATACTACCTCATCTGTTCTGCTGGTCCTATCCTTTGATATGAATTATTTATTCATTACGTTTTTATCCTGCTTTTCCCTTGAGGGCTTCAAGATGGAAGGATCCCATTAATTTGAAACACTGCAACAGCCCTGGACATAGATTAGTCCGAGAGACACTCAATGGCTCAAATTCAACCACCCAAATTTCATTCCTAGCCAACCCCTTAACACCATACATCAGGGGTCCCCAAACTCGGCAACTTTAAGACTTGTGGACTTCAACTCCCAGAATTCTCCAGCCAGCTGGAGAATTCTGGGAGTTGAAGTCCACAAGTCTTAAAGTTGCCAAGTTTGGAGACCTCTGCCATACATTAATATCATTCGAGTTAAAAGCTTAATAATAATATTACAATTCTCATTGCCTGCCATGCCCATGTTTGCACCTTCCTGTTACATTAGCACCTTGCCTGTTATAGGTAATTATTACAAAATGTTGTGCACACTTGATAGCATTTGATGCACTCCAAAAGTTCATGACTTCTGTTTCTTCTCCCAGTTGAATAACAAGACAAATGTTTCCATTATTGGAAACTCCAGACATATAGAGAAAGTATCCTATTAAACCAAGGGTGTCTAGCCTTGGCAACTTTAAGACTGGTGGACTTCAACTCCCCAAACTCCCCAACCATGCTGACTGGATGGGGAATTCTGGGAGTTTGAAGTTCACAGGTCTTAAGGTTGCCAAAGTTGGACATCCCTATATTAGACAAAAACATCAGAATGTACAAATGAACCTAAAGCAGATCCTCTTGAGCCTTCCAAGAGCCCAGAACCCCAACAGATGGAATTCAAGGTTGACCTCCACCAAATGATCCTTTGTGACTCTAACACTTCCACATTCTCCATTAGTCAGTGAATATTCTTGGGTGATGGAGGACTCCTTTGGCCATCAACCGTGTTGGTTGTAGAAGTGACCTCCAAGATACAAAGCAAAGCTGGACTGACACTGGAGAACTTATCAAATTATATGCAGCACTTTAGTGGTGTTAGTTTCCAAAAAAAGGTCACAGCTCAATAGGCACATGACAAAGAGCACAACACGAGGTCTGCTGTGTTTAGAAGACAGGCTAGACACACCACTCATAAGTGTGGGAGGTGAAGGTTTCAGTCTCTAGTCTCGTTGTTTTTGATCCAGCTGTTATAAGCTGTCGGGTGTTTTTTTTTTCAATTTTCAGTTGAGCTTTTGAAAGATCCATCCTTATTTCCTGCATTTGTGATGTAGCTTTTTTTTTAAAGACACTGCTATTTTTCTGGCCTACACTCTTCCATTGTTCTTTAATTGCTTTGTCTATTTTCCGGTCAACTTGACAAGTGAACCTTTCTGAACTCTTGATGTAGTAGTCCATTTCAGCATTGCTTCTAGTTAATTTCATGGAGAAATTTTCCTGATAAAAATCTATCTATCTATGGGGTCACAAGGAATAGATTGTGTGTGTGTGTGTGTGTGTCTGTGTCTGTGTGTGTGTAGAGAGAGGGAGGGAGGGAGGGAGAGAGATGGATGGATGGATGGATGGATGGATAGGTTAGTGTTAGGGTACATAATCATCAGTATACACATAATCAATCTAGTCAATTTCACAGTACAACAAGCAACTTCCTTCTTTGGCCTTCTCTGCTCAAAGAGAACTTGCATGCTTTCCCTAGTGGCGCTCAGAAGCAAAGAGAAAATAGGATTAGGGTCTACTACCACAACAGAACTACAATTTTGATCGCTACGCAAGGTGGTTTCATGCCTAAGGGGTGCCTAGAACTCAGTCGCCTGGTTTCTAGGCCAGCCATTACTTCACCATTACTGTGGATTTCACCTCCTTTTTATTTTGTTTCTTTCCCTATGAAAAGTAGGGAATATTCACATGTTCTTAATTAAGGACAAGCATCACGCATCGTCCATGAGAAGGTCTCCAAGGTAACTATTCTCTCCTGCCAAAGTGAATGAGGATGACTAGAGGGGGGAAATGGAGGGTTTCCCTGCCCTACAAGCATTTGATTTCCTCTAAGTAAATCTGTTTTAGGTTACTAAGCCCAAAAAGTAATCCTGGATCAAAACTAGCTCTGAACACAAGTTTGGCAACCCAGATGCCTTTTTCTTCTCTCTAGAGTTGCCAATTTTTGAACTGGTCCCTGTAGAAAATTGTTATCCAACATGAATTTAATCCATCCTTATCCAATCCAGCCTTTGACTGCTTATTGTACCCTATGACTATTATTAAGTGTTGTACCTTATGATTTTTTACAAATGTATTTTTTCTTTTATGTACACTATGAGTATTTGCACCAAGACAAATTCCTTGTGTGTCCAATCACACTTGTCCAATAAAGAATTCTATTCTATTCTGTTCTGTTCTGTTCTGTTCTATTCTATTCTATTCTATTCTATTCTATTCTATTCTATTCTATTTATTCTATTCTATTCTACTCTACTCTACTCTACTCTACTCTACTCAACTCAACTCAACTCAACTCTACTCTATTCTTTAAGTTGTGTGGATACTACATCTCCCAGAACTCACAGCCAGAAAGGCCAAGAACTTCAGGAATTGTAATCCCAATATGTATTGAAGGACACCAAATTAAGGAAGACCAGATTAATCTAAGTTAGCTCAGGTTAGAGATGTAACTTTAATGTCCTGATGTGGGACATCAATATTGGATGTAATGAAGTAGATTTTCTCTCTTTAAGGACACTTTCATGCATCTGCCACTTTCACTTCCCAAATCCTCATCATCATTTGCAGAATTCCCTGCAATTATCCTTGAAAAGTTGAGACTTCTACAATAGTCAGTCAGGTTCCCAAAGAGGAACACCTAAATGAGCATTGAGGTAGCACCCCGTCTTCTCCTTTTATGGGCTTCATTTATTTCTCCAGGGACAGGACACATTCCTGTTAGAAAAACAGCATTCGTAGCAAATCCTTGTGTGCCACATCTGAGGAAGAAAGAATCTGTTCAGGTGCCTTGGGAACAGCAACGGTTGCAATATTGGTTCAGGAGAGGTGCAAAAATATCTGTGGAATAGTGTCCACAGAAGCATACTTGCCAATTATTGTCCAGGTTGTTAGATTTAATTATGAGAGCTATAAACAGCTGGGTTCCTGTCTATCTAAGGGACTCTTAGTCACGTTCCAATTTGTGCCATAGCAAGAACTTCAGAAGCTATAACATACTGGCTTCGGTGAAACTAACCCCCAGAATTGCTGGTTGTTTCGTTGGTTGGTTGGTTGGTTGGTTGGTTGGTTGGTTGGTTGGTTGGTTGGTTGGTTGGTTGGTAGATTGATTGGCTGGATTGGAGAGAAGTCCAAATCTCCATATAGCCCAGAAACTCATTGGATTTAGTGTTCACTAACTATCCTGTTCAATTTCATAGGGCAGTTGCAGTGGTGGGATTCAAATTGTTTTATTACTGGTTCTGTGGGTGTGGCTTGGTGGGTGTGGCAGGGGAAGGTTACTGCAAAATCCCATTCCCTTCCCACTCCACTACCCTGCTTTCCAGCTCCGTTCTCCTGTGCAGGGCAACAACAGAAGATCCAGCCAATCCGCTGGGACTCGGGAGACAGAGAATAGATGGAGGTGGGGCTAGTCAGAGGTGAGATTTGCTGGTTCTCCTAACTACTCAAAATTGCCACTACTGGTTCTCCAGAACTGGTCAGAGCCTGCTGAATACCACCTCTGGGTAGTTGTGAGGAGACAAGGAGAAACCACTTTCTGTATGTCCTTCAGGTACTTAGATGGAAGGTTGAACAGAAGGAAATATATCTGGCCCCCAAATCCCATTTCACTACTTCCAAATTTGCTGCTATCTTTCTACACTGCTACCAAGGATCATTGGGGAAAGTGATATCTTCCTTCACCATCCAGCCTCAGTTGTGGACATGAATACACAATGAGCAAGACGCACTGAAAGGAGTGATTCCGCAGTTAGAACGGACAATGAAGGAAGAAGTTAAGAACTGGATATTCTGCGCCTCAAACAATTCTCACCTTCTAAAATCAATCTACCGATCTTATCTTACCTATTTGCATGCTCATCTCTGAAATATCTATAATTTGGTATTCTAATCCAGTCTCCAAGGAGATTTGATTTTGATTACAACCCTATCTGGGTTTAGACCAATCTGGAGATTAGCGGAACCATCCCAAGCAATTTAAACTAGAAACCAAGGGTTAGGTTTGGGGAGAACAGCAGCAATGGGGGTGAGGAGAGAAACAACAGTGATGGGGTGGACTCACGGATACAAGCTCACGGTCTGCTGCCTCTTCTGACCAGGCCTGGTATGGCTCAATTTAGGCTCTTGGGCCATGTTTATATCTAGAGGAAAAGAAAAAAAATTGGCAACTAAAGAGAAAGAGTAGAGCCAAACTAGAGCATAAGCAGGAGAGGACAGATATGGCAAAAGAAATAGCACTTAGATTTATGTACCACTTCACAGTGCTTTACAGCCCCCTCTAAATGGTTTACAGCAGGGGTGTCCAACCTTGACAACTTTAAGACTTGTGGACTTCAACTCCCAGAATTCTGGGAGTTGAAGTCCACAAGTCTTAAAGTTGCCAAGGTTGGACACCCTGGTTTACAGAGTCAGCCTATGGCCCCCAACATTCTGGGTCCTCCTTTTACCGACCTCGGAAGGATGGAAAGCTGAATCAACCTCGAGCCGGTCAGGATCGAACTGCTGGCAGTCGGCAGAATTAACCTGCAATACTGCATTCTAGCCACTGCTCCACCACAGCTCATGACCTTTTTGTCACCCGGATGAAGAAGAAAGTTGACACTAAAATTTAGAAGGAAACAAGGCATGGACATCTTTTTCAACCTATCTATGCTATTTATCAGCTTTGAAATTGTCTGAAGACAGAATTAGACTCTTCACTCAAGGGGACTGGTAGCATGGATGCAATTTTAAGCACCATTTAACCTCCTGGGGAGGGCATAGATGCTCTTTCTGGAAAGAAAAAAGAAAAAAAAGACCAGCTTGCTTCTTTCCCATCTAGCTAGCAAAGGATGAGTCAAGATTATTATTTTTTTCTGATACAGAATTATTGCTTTCGGTTTGGTGGAGAGAGAAAAGAGCCAGGTTTCTTCAGCTGCACTAAAAATCCAAAATGCATTTCAAAGATGAAGTACTTCCTTAACTAGGAACTGTAATTTGGGGCTCCTTCCTATACTTACCTCGAGCAATGAGAATCCTATAGAAATCAATAGGACTTGCGTCTTAGAGATGAGCATTCGTGGGAACGTGGGAAGACTGAATACCTGAGACAAAGTTTGTCCTTCCAAAATCTACTTCTATCTTTTGTTTTTGTCCATTCAGATGGATTCCCACCCACCTCCAGCCAATAATGGCACCCCTAGAATATATTTTTCTGCTTGGAACATTCTCAAGATACACCCATCGACTGCTTCCTGGGGTGCTATCAAGCTCTAGCTACCATCACTTCAGAAAAGGGTTCTCTGCTTTTTTTTTTTAGCTGTGGGAAGAGGATTTCACAGTCGACAATTACAAACTACAGTCAGATCCCTTTTATATCAAGGAAATTGCTCTAACCATAGGTAGAATCCTAATCTGTTAAACTATTCGTGCACCCAGGCCAAAGAGAGATGGCTTTCTTGTCTTCGTCCGTTGTTTTGGACAAAGCTACTGTGCCCAAATGTGTTTTTCCGTTCACCAGATACACTTTCCCATGGCTTGCTGATCCAGCCCAATCCTCCCTCTCTATAATGGTCACACATGAACTAGATCACCAAGCTGGATCCAACGGCCTCTTAGCTAAAATATACTTTGCCACTCAAACCAAGCCACGGACAAAGGCAGAACTTCAATATATAATGGAGTGCTAGACAGAAGCTTGAGAGTAAGAAGGCTTAATTTCCCCAAACCACACACACTCATTCACACCCTCGTGCCCATACATGCCTTGGTTGCAAAGACGCGGATTGCTTTCTGACTACGATTCAGTAGGTCATGTGTATTGCCTTAGATGCCTTAACAACCTTCCCTGGCAAGATCTATCGAGCAAGAGCTACCGTGTCCATTTTCATGGCCTCTTTGATCTAACTTTCTTTCAAACCAAAGAGCTGGTTATATAGAGAAGGAAACGGAAGGAAGGATGAGCAAATGGCATGCTTTGTTTCCAAGCAAGAATAGAATAGAATAGAATAGAATAGAATAGAATAGAATAGAATAGAATAGAATAGAATAGAATAGAATAGAATATGGACAAAAGAATAGAATATGGACAAAAGAATAGAATAGAACAGAACAGAACAGAACAGAACAGAATAATAGAGTAGAATAAAGAATAGAATAGAAGAATAGAATAGAATAGAATAGAATAGAATAGAATAGAATAGGGATAGGAAGGAGAATAGAATGGAATGGAATGGAATGGAATGGAATAGAATAGAATAGAATAGAATAGAATAGAATAGAATAGAATAGAATAGAATAGAATAGAATAGAATAGAATAGAATAGAATAGAATAGAATACCTTTATTGTCATTGCATTCCATGAATACAATGAAATTTGAAATATACTCTAGCACAGTGCCCCAAACACCACATCACAATCACACTACAGAGTATTTAAAAATTAAAATAATAATAATAATAATAATAATAATAATAATAATAATAATAATAATAATAATAATAATAATAATAATAATAAAATAAATAATCACAAATGCACTGTTTGATTCAAGACAATTACTGCCTTGGAAAAGAAAACTGTTTCTCAACCTATTAGTCCTCATTTTAAGACACTTATAACGGCCTCCCTGATGGTAACAGTTCGAAATATGAGTGTCCAGGATGAGAACGGTCTGTGGAGGTTTTTAGTGTTCTAGAGAGGAACAACCCCCCCCCCTCCAAAAAAAATACACGCCATCCCCCGCCTGGTTATTCTTCGTAGCAAAGTGTGATAGGATCAGTTTGTGTTGCCTTTTTCCCCAAATGGCTATGTATCCAGAAGAAGGACAAGGCTGGTTAAATGTGGAAGCAACCCTCCCTGCCTCCCCTCTCCAAGGCTTAATTCTCTCCCTCCCTCCTGTCTCTTCCCTGCCTGTTTTTGCCTCTGCCTTGGCAGCCAAATTCGTGCCACCTTGTCTTGCGGGGGTGGGGGGGGGAAGGTGAAGCCCTACGTCCAACCCAGGGAACAAAATAGGGTTACTCACATCTCCAGCACCCTTCTCTGCGGCCAAAAAGTGTCATGCCACCCGAGAGAGAGAGAGAGAGAGAGAGAGAGAGAGAGAGAGAGAAGAGGAAAGGAAAGGAAGATCCGGTGCCAAGTTACCGGAGTCTATCAGTCTTCTCTCCAAGCCCCCAGCAAGGTTGGTGGGCAGCAGTTCTCCTCCCCCCCCCCCCAACCCTCCTCCTTCATGGAACGAATGGATCTCCAGCCTGAATACTGTACCAGAGGAATGTACCAACTGGCATTGTGAGGGGGGGGATGCTAGACAGGAGGGGGGAGGGGTCAGGCAAAGCAAACCATCTCCACATCATGGGCAGGGGGATTTTTACAGCCTACAGCTTCCATCGTGACGAGCAGCTCCTCGTTATTTTGGGTGGAGGGTGATTTAGGCCGGGGTCTTCTGACAAGTATCTGGGGAGGTAGGAGACCCAGCGGAGAGCTTCTCTCAAGCTCGTTATTTCTCACCTTTGGGGTAAGGCGGAGAGCAGATGCTCAGGAAAAAAATCCTGAGTTTTCTGCAGTCTGGTGCCCTCCAGGGATGTGCTGGCTCCAGCTTCTGAATTTGTGCTTCCCAATTTTTCTCCAATCTGCGTCCATCCGATGTGCTAAACTGGGGTTGTCCAACCTTGGCAACTTGCACATTTGTGTGCAACTCACTATTCAACTCCCAGAATTGGAACTGGAAGTCCACGAGTCTTCAAGTTGCCAAGGTTGGACAACCCCAGTTTAGCACATCGCACTTACTGTCCTAGACTTAAGATTTGCAAAGTACTAGATCGGGGTCACCAACCTTTTGGACCTCAGGGACCACCAAACTCATCATTTTAAATCCCAGAGACCACTAAACGGTTCTGTGGGCGTGGCCAAATTTGTGGGTGTGTTTTGGTGATCATGTGACTGGCTGGGCGTGGCTTGTATGTAAATATTATAATTATTTATGTAAATATTGAATTTTTTATTTAAAAAAAAGGAACTTTTACCCCAAATCAGGCAAAGCAGGCAGGCAGATTCAATTGCTCACAGAATCACAGAATCATTCAGTGATCTACATATCTGCCATCGGCTAGCTCAGTCTGTCACATAAAATTTGCTTGCAAGCAAACTCATAAAATTTGCTAGCAAGCAAACTCACAAAATGAACTCACAACACACCATGTATGTAAATATTGATATTTTTTTTTATAAAAAAAGAGCAACTTTTACCCAAAATCCAGCAAAGCAGGCAGACAGATTGAGTTGCTCACAGAATCATTCAGTGATCTATCTATTTGCCATCGGCTAGCTCAGTCTCTCAAATTTGCTTGCCGTGAGTCTGCACTGAATAATAGAAGTTTCAGTCACTCTGCTTAAAAGCAGAGCCGAAGATCTAAAGACTAGCTAGAGAACAAGAAATCCAACCATTTCCTACTTCCTAGCCAATCTAAATCTCCCGGCACAGCAGAATGGATGATGGTTGGAAAAAGGAAAAATAGCAATTTAGCAGGCAAGTTTGCCCGGTAAGGAGTGAGTGGGCGGGGAGGGTTCCCGCGGGCCATGTGGGCTGCACAGCCTTGTGTTTCTGCGCAGCCTGGATTAAGGGAGGGTCGTGCTCTGGGGGTGAGGTTTCTCTGCAGCCCACCAAATTTTCTCACGGCCCAACAGTGGGCCGCGGCCCACCGGTTGGCGACTGCTGTTCTAGATGGACCTAAGTAATAAAAATCAGATTATTGTACACACAACATCTAATAAACATCATGTTACTGTACACATGGCTAAGATACTGCCTAGAATTTCTCAACCTTTGCAACTTTAAGATATGTAATCTTCAAATACTCTTCTCATTGCTTCAATGTGTTCCTGATTTCAAGGAAACAAACTACAACAATCTTTTAAAACCGAAACAATTTTTAGAAAGGTTTTCCACCATAACATTACCCTTCTATTTCCAGGAGATGGCGCTGTGAGGCCAGAGATTAATTTTCTTTTATTCGCAAAAGAATCCAACTGCCGATAAAACTCTGAATATGTGTAGGGATTAGTTCAGGCAGTAAAATAGATGCCACCAACTAAAATATATTTTGTGACTATTTCATTCCTTCCACCCTTGAGAAGTTTCTTAGCAAAGGCATTAGGAATATGCAAATTTACACATGGAAAACATAAGATTTCATAGTAATTATATTGAAAAAACCCACTATGGATAGCTGACTGTCCACACACACTTTTTTTCTGCTAGAAATGAAAAAGAAAAGAAAGGTCACCACCCAAAAATCTCAAGAAATTTGGGGTAATAGCAACATAACAGTTTCATAAATATTTAAACTGTCTGTGAAGAAATGGGATTTTATTTTTCTATATTGGAAAAAAACGCAAGCATTGTGGCTAGATGGGGGTGGGGGTAGGAAGGTAGCTAGAAATATGATAGATTATAGATAGGTAGGTAGGTAGATGATAGAAAGATGATAGATGATAGGTAGGCAGATAGGTAGGTAGGTAGATGATAGATAGATAGATAGATAGATAGATAGATAGATAGATAGATAGATAGATAGATAGATAGATAGATAGATAGATAGATAGATAGATAGATAGATAGATAGATAGATAGATAGATAGATAGATAGATAGATAGATAGATAGATAGATAGATAGATAGATAGATAGATAGATAGATAGATATAGATAGATAGGCAGGCAGGCAGATGGACAGAGAGAGAAAGGGAGAGGAGAGAATATTCTTTATTGGTCAAGTATGGTTGGATATACAAGGAACATATGCTCTACTCTACCCTACTTTGTTCTTATTTTATTCTACTTTGCCCTGCTCTGCTCTACTTTACTCTTATATACTCTCTCCTGCCCATGCGCTCTCTCTCTCTCTCTCTCTCTCTCTCTCTCTCTCTCTCACACACACACACACACACACACACACACACACACACATATTTGTGCATATATTTTTGTGTGTCTGTGTGTATATATGTGTGTGTATATATATATATTGTGTCCGTCTGGGACACAATACAGAAGCCTGATGATGGCAGATGAGATTCTGCTGAAACGTTGCTACAACTTTAAAAGCACCACTACTATGACGTGGGAAAATACCCGAACAAAGCTGAAGGCCATACATGTAAGTACCATGCAAAACTTAAGAAAATATATATATATATATATATATATATATATATATATATATATATATATATATATATATATATATATATATATACATACACACACACACACACACACACACACACACATACATACATATATACATATATATACTAACATTTCTATTAAAAAATATTTCAAAGGCAGGGAGGAGAAAAACAGGCCAAAGATTGCAAGCACTCTTTTTTTAAAAAAAGCACCTGGCTGGCCTTTTTTCTTTCCTTTCCCCTTTCCCTGCCCAGTTGCTACGAGGCGGCTCTTCTGCTGCGAAGAACTTCGCTTCCCTTCCTTTCCAAAGCCGTCTTTGGCTTCCCAACATTCCGTCGTCGTTCAAGGGAACACAGCATGTTCAGAGCTGCCTGCCCAAAGGAAGTCATTACTTCTGTGAGTTGACTTTGGGGAGACGCTCGCTGGCAGGTGGGTGTCGCTTGAATGCCTCGTGGGGCCCCCTCCCCCAGAAGGAGATAATTATGTACGGTGGCGGACGAAGGATGCAACTTTGCAAAGGCGAAACACAAAGGCCTGGTTCATCTTAATGCACGCCGCAGTGTCGGCAGGCATCAAGTTCTGGGTTGTTTTTTTTTGTTTTTTGTTTTAACTTTAAAAGAAGAAGAAGAAAAGAAAGAGAAAGAGAGAGAATTGCCATTTCTTTGGCATTCAGGATGGGTCATCCTTCCGACCGGCTTTTTGTTAACCCCTGCCTTTTTTTTTTTACAATGGGGTTTGTTTTTTTCCCCACTTCAAAATATCCTTTCCCCTTTACTCTTCCTTTCTTAACCACACCAACTTGCAAGTAAGATCCCATTAATGGGGGAGTGAGTGAACGGTGAAGGGGGGGCAGGGAGCACACACGCTGGTGCTTTGCTGCAAATTTGGGGGCATGCAAAACTGAAGTCGCAAGTTTTGTTCTGAGTAAATTTGAACTATGGTAGCAGCAATAGAGTGATTATCATAATAGCTTGCCAAGGGAGGCCTTCTTTTAGGGAAGATGTTCCAAGAAGGTTGATTCTATTCTATTCTATTCTATTCTATTCTATTCTATTCTATTTCTATTTCTATTTCTATTTCTATTCTAATTCTATTCTATTCTATTCTATTCTATTCTATTCTATTCTATTTCTATTTCTATTTCTATTTCTAATTCTAATTCTATTCTATTCTATTTCTGTTCTATTCTATTTCTGTTCTATTTTCTATTCCGTTCTGTTCTAATTCTAAATCTGATTCTAGTCTACTCTACTCTCCTCTAGTCCAGGGGTCAGCAATAGAGTGATTATCATAATAGCTTGCCAAGGGAGGCCTTCTTTTAGGGAAGATGTTCCAAAAAGGTTGATTCTATTCTATTCTATTCTATTCTATTCTATTCTATTCTATTCTATTTCTATTTCTATTTCTATTTCTATTTCTATTCTAATTCTGTTCTATTCTATTCTATTTCTATTTCTATTTCTAATTCTAATTCTTATTCTATTCTATTCTATTTCTGTTCTATTCTATTCTATTCTATTCTATTTCTATTTCTATTCTATTCTATTCTATTCTATTCTATTCTATTCTATTCTATTCTATTCTATTCTATTCTATTCTAATTCTATTCTATTCTATTTCTGTTCTATTCTATTTCTGTTCTATTTTCTATTCTATTCTGTTCTGTTCTAATTCTAAATCTGATTCTAGTCTACTCTACTCTCCTCTAGTCCAGGGGTCACCAACCTTTTGGACCTCAGGGACCACTAAATTCATAATTTTAAATCCCATAGACCACTAATATGAATTTTTAAAAAAGATAAATAGTATTCAGTGCAATATAAAACATGCAAATAATTTTTCTGCGGACCACCAAAATTTTCTCACAGACCACCAGTTGATGACCGCTGGTCTAGCCTACTCTTATTCTACTCTATTCCACTCCAATCCTCTCCTCTCCTCTTTTACCCTAATCTACTCTACTTTAATTCTACGCTACTCTACTCTATTCCTATTCTATTCTCACATTTATTACTTTTGTAAATTACTAGCTAATTTCTATTTTCCTCATAACAAAACCCTGTGAGATGAGTGGTTGCTTGGAACACCCCAAGCTTATAAAAGTATTTATAATAAGTAAAAATGGTAAGACTACCCCTAAGAGCAGATAGTCATAGAATTTGAGGTCTTTTAGAGGTCACCTTGATTCACCTTCTCTTTAGGCACATCTGCTCTCTTGGCCCACAGGTAGTCCTTGACTTACAAGCATTGGTTTAGCAACTGGTTGAAATTACAACAGCACTGGAAAAAAGGTGACTTATGATAGGTCCTTGCTCTTACAACTGTCACAGAACAGTCCCATAATCATGGCGACTGGCACGATGATGGTTTCAGCATCACATGATCACCATGTGTGACCTCCACAGCTAGCTTCTGATAAACAAAGTCAACAGGGGAGCCAGATTCATTTAATGACCATGTGATTCACTTAACAGCCATGGCAAAAAGTCATAAAATGAGGCGTATTTCGTTTCACAATCACCTCACATAGCAATGAAAATCCTGCTTTTCCTCTGTAGTAATAAGTCAAGGACTACCAGTATGCTGTGAAGAAGTTTCAACCTTGTCTATTTTCATCCTGCATCTATCCTTGGATTGTAGTGGCGCGGTGGCCTAGAGGTGGCGCTCTCACCTCACAGTCAGGATTTCTCTCTCTGGGCACCCTGAGAATGTATCTGTTGAACAAAACTCCGCATTGGCAACAGGAAAGGCATCCGGCCAATAAACACTCAGCTCCATTCAGTTTCCCAGACTCCACCCCGCAAGGGATTATGGGGACATTAAAAGATGATCTATCCCTGGATTCCAGCCTGGTTCACAGCGCAACAGATGCACCCATTCTATCTTTTCTGTGGCAAAAAAAAAAAAAAATCATAAAAGCAGGATACAAATAAATAAAATATTCCTTCTGAAGGTTATGACCTTTTCCTGGATCAATCAAACCACTATCTTACAACTGTTCCTCATAGAATTTGGTCTACGACAACCTTATCATCCAGTTCATCCAGTTTCTTGTTATTATTCTCCAGTTTTTCCAGGTCCTTCTCAAAACGGAATGTCCTGGTCGGCATCGAGAAAGTGTATTTTATTATATTTTTTAAAAGGGACTTTTTATAGCTGGATGGCACACTATGCTCTGCTGTTCAGAAGGGAAAATAAAGAACTTTGTCTATTTTTATACGATTAACAAGGTTTCACTGATTTCAACCGGACATCCTTCAGCACCTGAGTGTAAAAGTCGCAGCAAAACTATTTTAACAGGAAATGAAAAAGGAAGTCATTTTTAAAAACTCAAAAACCATAAAAAGCTATCCGAAGACTGCTTAAAAAAAAAAAAAAAAGATTAAAGCAGAAGATTAAAATAAATCCAGCCAAGAGCAAGAACATTTAAATCCTGAACTCTGAGAAGGGGCTGAATAAATTAAACCCCTTTATCACAACCTCTTGCTAGTTCACAGTGGCTTGCAGCTGCCTACCAACAATGCTTAATAATCAAGCTAAACCCCTTAAGAGCTTAATTTTTCTGCAAATAATGAAGGAATTGATTGCCATCCAGCGCATGTTTCTGTATTGGACAAAACAGAACAAGAGGGCAAAGAGGTGAGACTGAAAATTCCCAATCTCCTGGGCAGCGGGGGCACCCTGAGGGAAGATTTATTTTTATTTATTTATTTATTTTTTCAATTGCTTACAAGATAATATGCACAAGTAAAAACATAGTTATGAATACATGGATATATATAAGGGGAAAAAAAGAAACAATAGGTCAGGGACGGTAGGCACGATTGGTGCGCTTATGCACGCCCCCTACAGGCCTCTTAGGAAAGGGGTGCAAGACCATGTTTTTACATGTTTTACATGTGCGATACCATGTTTTTATTTGTTTTATTTATTTATTTTATTTTGTCAAGCAATTACTAGATAACATGGTTACTATAAACATGGTTATGAATACATGAAATGGATACGAATAAGAAAAAAGAAACAATAGGACAGGGACGGTAGGCACGATTGGTGCGCTTATGCACCAACAGGCCTCTTAGGAAAGGGGTGAGGTCAATAGTAGACAGTCTTAAGGTTAAAGTTTTGGGGGTTTGGGGAAGAAACCACAGAGTCAGGTAGAGTATTCCAGACATTGACCGCTCTGTTGCTGAAGGCGTATTTCCTGCAATCAAGTTTGGTGATGCAAATATGTGCCCAGAACACAGGAGTTGATAACTCATGGCAAGAACAACCAAAAGGACACATATAGACTGGGTGAAACCAGGCTCAATAGCAGGAACTGGGAGAGGGATCTTGGAGTCTTAATGGACAACCAGCTAAATATGAGCCAAAAAAGTGTGCTGCAGCAGCCAAAAAAGCTAATGCAATACTAAGTTGTATGAACGGATACAATCAAGATTAAGGGAGGTACTAATACTACTCTATAAAGCCTTAGTAAGACCACACCTAGAATACTCCATCCAGTTTTGGTCACATTATAAAAAGATGTTGAGACTCTAAAAGGTGCAGAGAACAGCAACCAGGATGATTAGAGGGCTGGAGACTAAAACATAGGAAGAACGGTTGCAGGAACTGGGCCTGGCTAGTCTAGTGAAGGGAAGGACCAGAGGAGACAATAGTAGTGTTCCAATATTTGAGGGGCTTCCACAGAGAGGAAGGGGTCAAGCTATTTTCTAAAGCGCCTGTAGGCCAGACAAGGAACAATGGATGGAAACTGACCAAGGAGAGATTCAACCTGGAAATAAGGAGAAACTTTCTGACAGTGAGAACAAGCAACCCATGGAACAACTTTTGCCTTCGGAAGTTGTGGGAGCGCCATCACTGGAGGCTTTCAAGAAGAGATTGGACTGCCATCTGTCAGAAATGGTGTAGGGTCTCCCGCTTGGGAGGGGAGAGGGGGGGTTGGACTAGATGACCTACAACGTCCCTTCCAACTCTGGTTATCTGTTAAGTTGTGTGGGTGGGACAGTTAAAAAAGAGACAAGTCCTAATCCAGAAAAGTGTTTGGTTCTGCTTCCAGGGGCTCCTCTGCCAAATGCCTTCTTGAGATAATAATCGTCAGAATAGAGCTGGAAAGGACCTTTGTAAATAAATCTGGGTAGGCATCAGCCAGGACATTAGCTTTGGAGGAAAGACCCAAGGAAAAAAAATGGAATTATGAATCTGGCTCTGCTCCTTCTCTCAACCCTCCTCTTCTTCTTCTCTA
Organism: Notechis scutatus; assembly: GCF_049901735.1. Taxonomy (NCBI): domain Eukaryota; kingdom Metazoa; phylum Chordata; class Lepidosauria; order Squamata; family Elapidae; genus Notechis; species Notechis scutatus. The sequence continues at coordinate 10,278,199 of NC_142017.1, read as the reverse complement.
CCGCTCTTTGCCTGACGAAGAGCTGGGGGGGGGATCTCCAAAACTTGCCCATTCCTTTGGGATGGATCCTGAAGCAAAGTCCTGCCCGACCCACCTTGCAAACACCGCCCCCTCCCCGGTGGAGGTGAGGGGCCGGAGCTCCTCTCCCCCTTTCTCTCCTCCTCCCCCCCCCCAACCCGGCCCTTTTGGACCAGAACATCCCAATGCCAGCGCATTGTCTCCCTTGGCAAAGAGGCAGGGTGGTGTTGGACCCTGCAGGACGGCTTCCCTTGGAGGGGCGAGGGGAAAAGGAGGAGGGTCCCTTCCACGAGCCCCTCTCCTCGAAGCTCCCCATGCCAAGAGACGGGACATCCCCCCCCGTCCCTCCGTCTCCCCCCGCGTCCCCCCAAACAGCACACCCAAAGTCCAGAAAAGTTCCTGGCCCGGGCGATGGGGGTCAGAGCCGCGCATGCGCCTCCGCTCCCCCCAGCTCTCCAGCTGAAGCGGACGAAGCCAAAGCGCCGGCGGCCAAGGCAAAGATCCGCACCAGCGGCCGGGCCAGGGGGCGATGGCTGGCGAGAACCAGCAGCAGCAGCAGCGGACCCTCCGGAAGAAGAGCATCGCGGCGCAGCAGCCGCCTCCGCCGCCGCTGCCGCCTCCGCTCGCCAACAGCCCCAGCGCCCCGCAAGCGCCCAGCCCGGAGAGCGGCGACACGGAGCGGGTGGCGCTCAAGAAGGAGATCGGCTTGGTCAGCGCCTGTGCCATCATCGTCGGTGAGGAGGGGCAGCGGCCCCCGTCGGTCCGGGGAGGGGAGGGGGCGAAAAGCCTCTCCCACCCACCCCGCAGGCTTGGGAAGCTTTCAAAGAGGAAGGGAGGGCGAGGCTTGAGGCCTTGCTTGGAGGAGAATCCCCTCCCCTTTTCTCTTTATACAGATGGACAGAGTTAGAAGGGACTTTGGAGGTCATCCAGTCCAACCTCCCCTCCATGGCTTGAAAAGCTGCTCGGTGCCGCGCGGTTCTTTCAAAGAGGAAGGGGAGGGCGAGGCTACTTGGAGGAGAATCCCCTCCCCTTTTCTCTTGATACAAAGTTGGAAGGGACCTTGGAGGTGATCTAGTCCAACCCTCCCCCCATGGCTTGAAAAGCTGCTCTCGGTGCCGCGCGGTTCTTTAAAAGAGGAAGGGGAGGTCGAGGCTACTTGGTGGAGAATCCCCCTCCCCTTTTCTCTTGATACAAAGTTGGAAGGGACCTTGGAGGTGATCTAGTCCAACCCTCCCCCCATGGCTTGAAAAGCTGCTCTTGGTGCCGCGCGGTTCTTTAAAAGAGGAAGGGGAGGAGGAGGCCGCTTGGAGGAGAATCCCCCTCCCCTTTTCTCTTGATACAGATGGACAGAGTTAGAAGGGACTTTGGAGGTCATCCAGTCCAACCTCCCCCTCCATGGCTTGAAAAACTGCTGTCGATGCCGCGCGGTTCTTTCAAAGAGGAAGGGGAGGGCGAGGCCGCTTGGAGGAGAATCCCCCTCCCCTTTTCTCTTGATACAAAGTTGGAAGGGACCTTGGAGGTGATCTAGTCCAACCCCCCCATGGCTTGGAAAGCTGCTCTCGGTGCCGCGCGGTTCTTTAAAAGAGGAAGGGGAGGTCGAGGCCGCTTGGAGGAGAATCCCCTCCCCTTTTCTCTTGATACAGATTGACAGAGTTAGAAGGGACTTTGGAGGTCATCCAGTCCAACCCCCTCCATGGCTTGAAAAACTGCTCTCGGTGCCGCGCGGTTCTTTAAAAGAGGAAGGGGAGGTCGAGGCCGCTTGGTGGAGAATCCCCTCCCCTTTTCTCTTTATACAGATTGACAGAGTTAGAAGGGACTTGGAGGTCATCTAGTCCAACCCCCCCCATGGCTTGAAAAGCTGCTCTCGGTGCCGCGCGGTTCTTTAAAAGAGGAAGGGGAGGGGAGGCCGCTTGGAGGAGAATCCCCCTCCCCTTTTCTCTTTATACAGATTGACAGAGTGGGTGGGAGTCTCAATACAGTAACTATCTTCGCACAACCCTCTGAACTGCAATTTGTCTACCATGTCTTAGCCAGTCCTGTTGTGCACACCAAGCCAGTGGATTTAGTTGTGGAAAGCCAGAAACTTCGGTGAAGTCAGTGAGCCAGGCTTCAGTTAATCCTCACTAAATCTATCACGCGAGGATCACTAATGACTGAAGATGTGACGATGGCCTCCAAAGGGGGCAAATTAAGAGTTGTTTTGCTTTTTTAAAAAAATAATAATCTTGGGAGCCTTCTGGAAAAGAGCAGCTCCTTCAGAGGGCAGTTTTGGGAGAGAGCCCCGCTTTGATTTATCATTCCAATTATGTAAATGCCACCAACAATGATGTCTTTGCCAGCCTGGGGGCACTGGATTTTCATGACAGCAGCTTTGCAGTTGCCTATTTAGGGCTTTTGCCAACACGGGGTTTTAATGGTCTTTGGGTAAGGTTCTGTAGAAAACTAGGCTGTTATTTTCAGCCCCAGGGAAATAGATAGAGGTATGTGCCTGTGAATTCATTGTGATGCAGTTTTTACTGAGTAAATCTTAAGCCCACTCTTTTTCCCAAAAAACCTCAGTGTAGCATGTTTGGTAGTGCTTCTTCCCTCTTCTTTCTGCCTTGTCCACCTAATAACCTCTGAAGTGGATTAGGAGAGGAGGAAGAGACAGAGAGAAAGAGAGAGGACCCCAGGATCAGTTTTAAAAGCAAGCCCCCTTAAAGATTTGAACCCAGGTCTTCTGACTGTGCAATGAACCTTTAAGCCAAGAATCTTCAAACATGGCAAGTTTAAGACTTGTGGACTTCAACTCCCAGGATTCCTGAGCTAACATGAGTGGAGGAGGAATTCTGCGAGTTGAAGTCCACAAGTCTTCAAGCTGTCAAGATTGAAGACCCCTCGGTTAAGCTCATCCTGTCCCCCAGGTAGATTGAAGGACAGGTTCTATTATCCAGACTCCCCTTCCACACCATGATATCATGCGCTGTTGGGAGTTTTAGTCTTGGTACATACATCTAGAGAACTTGGTTGATAGAAGTTGGTAGAAAATCCACAGCACCTCTCTTGCTTTCAGTTTTGAAGATCTGAGTGCAAAAGTAGTCGGACAGTTTAGACATCTGGTTTCCCTCTTCGTTCCAGGCCTACTGGGGACAGGTGAACAGAGATGGGAGACCCAATCTGCTATGGTGGTCTTTTCATTGTGATTGCTGAACTATGCTTGGTCTGTTATGGTTCTGTTTTACGGTACCCATCCATGACGGAGAAAGTCTTTAAGCTGTGGAACTTGAAGAAGAACATCAATGTTTGCAATATGAACTGTGCAATATGAAAAGGAAAGCGTCATCTATCTGTCTGTCTATCTATCTATCTATCTATCTATCTATCTATCTATCTATCTATCTATCTATCTATCTATCTATCTATCTATCTATCTATCTATCTATCTATCTATCTATCTATCTAAAAGCGAAATACCATTCATGCATCATCACAAAATCTTCAAAACTGTAAAGCCTACAAACTTGAAATTTGGCATGTATGTTCCTTTTGGCTTCTAGGTGTTCTTTTAAAAAAAGGATTTTTCGAAATGACCATCAGAGCATTAGTATTTCCTATATTATTATTATTAACACGCTCTGATGCTAAGGAGTTCTACTCCCCCTCCCCACCTGAAAAGAAATCTGTTCCAAATGCAAAATGCAAGCAGAGAAGGGGAATTTCAGTTTCAGTTTCACAGCAGCAATCAGCTTTAGTAGAGAACAGTTGAGCTAAGCCACACCCAGGCTCCTTGTTGTCTCCTTCTTGCTCACACAGCAAATATTGTTTCAGTTTCCAAACAGTCCTCAGCTCTCTCTCACACACTGACAGGATGCTAGCCAGATGAATACCGATGGATGCTGGTAGGCAGAGGCAGATTTCCCCCCCCCCCCCTTATTTTTCTCCCCAAAAACTAAGCCCAACCACATAGTTTTGTAGCGAAGCGTTGGTATCGAGCTAGTTCATCAATAAAGATAATGTGAAACTAGGAAGAAAGATGACCAATGTCCATGGTTGTGTGAGAAAAAGCGAATTTTTATTTTAAAAAACTAAAAAGGAAGCACTAGGCAGGAGTATCCACAGGGTTTGTTCAAAAATGTCAAGATAGCAACAATGATAGGACAAATGAGGCTCCACCCACAGATATGATGGACATAAAAAGCAGGTGGAGCTTTGATTGCACCATTGCAATTTTCTACCTTTACACTATCCCTTTACCACTTCTGCCTTGACACTATCCCTGGCACTAGGATGGAAGAAAATTTATATTACTAATCAGGATTTTGCATTTGGAGAGGAAGCAGAATAGTTACACTGACTACGATAAAATGGATGATTGTATTTCTATTAGAGTCATTGCCATTATTTCCAAATACATCGGTTAGAATTTATTGATATTACAGGCCTAAGTATCCCCTTTCATTCTTGTTGTGAAGATTATTTTTATAATATTTTTCTCCCAATTGTTATAATTTTGAGCCAGAAAAAGCTACTGTATGCCTGCTGGAGTTTTATACTGCTGCCCTGCCAAAAATAGAGATACAGTGTAGGCTTATTTCTGCAAGATTTGGAGATCATAGATCCTCACTTTGATTTCAGGATTACACCCAGATTTCATTTATAGTCTCTGGTAAGTCAGATCTCAGATGCTACCATCAAATATGACCAGCCAGGAACTTGGCATCAGGTATTAACAGAATAATAGAGTTGGAAGGGACCTTGGAGGTCTTCCAGTCCAACTCCTTGTTCAATCAGGAGACGCTCCATCATTTCAAACAAATGTTTGTCCAATCTCTTCTTAAAAACCTCCAGTGTTGGAGCATTCACAACTTCTGGAGGCAAGTCGTTCCACTGATTAATTGTTCTAATTGTCAGGAAATTTCTCCTTAGTTGTAAGTTGCTTGTCTCCTTGATTAGTTTCAACCCATTGCTTCCTGTCCTGCCCTTCAACTGTTTGGAAAATAGCTTGACTCCCTCTTCTTTGTGGCAGCCCCTGAGATACTGGAACATTGCTATCATGTCCTTCTTTTCTTTTCTTTTTTTGTATTTTATTAATTTATTTAATTCTAATGACAGTAGTTTTGATTAGATTCATAGACAGAAGATGCTGATATTTTATATTCTTTAATAGTACCTAGTCCTTCTTTTCATTAGGCTAGACCTACCCAGTTCCTGCAACTGTTCTTCATATGTTTCAGCCCCCAGTCCACTGATCATCTCGGTTGCTCTTCTCTTCCCTCTTTCTTTTGAGAATGTTGGCTAAATTGAAGGCAGGTTTGTCAGGAAGCTGCGGGAGGGGGGGGTTAAAAGGATGTTATAAAGAGGAGAGTGGAGAGTTCACATGTATTTGATGTATTACTTCTTCTAATGTAGCCAACATCTTCATTAGGTAGATTCCAGCAGCTCTAAAATTTCATAAGGGATGGAGTTGACTTGGAAGAAAAATGATTAAGTTGACAGGTTGCTTCAGTTAGGATTAAGGGATACATTCTTCAGATAGTTTACCGTACAGAGCCAGTTTAGTGTCGCAGTTAAAGAACTGGTCTGTACCAGTGATGGATTCAATTTTTTTTACTACCGGTTCTGTGGGCATGGCTTGGTGGGCCAGGCAGGGGAAGGATACTGCAAAATCCCCATTCCCTCCCCACCCCACTAACCTGCTTTCCAGCTCCGTTCTCCTGTGCAGGGCAACCAAAGAAGAGCCAGCCAATCAGCTAGGACTCGGGAGGCAGAGAAGAGATGGGATTGGCGGGGCCAGTCAGAGGTGGGATTGGCTGGTTCTCCAAACTACTCAAAATTCCCGCTACCGGTTCTCCAGAACTGGTCAGAACCTGCTGAATACCACCTCTGGTCTGTACACTAGGAGAATGTCTACCAGTTCCATCTTACACATAAAAACTGGGGGAGTGACTTTGGGCCACTTCCATTCCCTCAGCCGAGCCGAGCCCACCTAGTTGTTCTGGGTAAAATTGGAGGTTGAAGGAAAACTATAAGTATTCTCTCACTTGACTTATTTATAAAAGCAATAAAGGTAGGATCAATAATCTAAAACGTCATATTTGTGTTAAGATAAAGACAATATTAGGGTTGGAGCCAGGAACATCTGCAGAAGGATCAAGGAAGTTATGTTGTTGGCCCCACCTGCATGATCAAATTCACCATTTTTGTTTACTTGTCTGATGACAGATACAAAATTTTAAAAAAGGTGGAGCTTTACCCCCACAGTTTATAGCCACCATATTAAATGTTTGATTCGTCCCATGGATGCCAGTTTTAAAGCATGGCTTGGCTTCCCTATCAAAGCTTAGTGCGGTCCTTCATCTGCCTATTTAACTCCCATTCCCCTTGATGTTCCACTACCTGGTTCATTTTTTCTTGAGATGGCTGGGCATTATGGGAGTTGCCATTCCAAAATTTGGAGAGTGCTCCTTTTGGGAAGGATGATTCTACCTCAGGCCTTGATTGGATGTTGGTTGCAAAGTATCTCATCTATCAAAAGATCTCCATCTTCCCCTCCTATGGGAAGTTCTCAACGTTCTCTTCACTAGCTCACCTGTTCCAAAAAGTCAAAAATAAAACAAATCTATGTGAAAAATAATAATGAGCTCTCAGTAGAATTTTCTTGGCAAAAGGAAAGAGGAGAACGGACCAACATACACCACAGTGTTCCTAATTGAGCCTTTGGGGGGTACACAAAACAATTTTGTTAATCCACTCCTGGGTCTACCTGCCATTGCCAATCTTCACCTAACATCAATAAAACCTTGATCCTAAATACAAAACAAGCAGATGCAGAGCCCCAGTGACATATTTGGGAGTAAAAAGAGTGCCAGTCCTGAAGGAGAAGAAATGTTTGCATTGAACTGTTCATGTTTTTCCCCCTTTGTTTTCAGTGGAGGAATGTAGACTAATGTTTCCTTTAGAGAATATTAGTTACAACCTCTTTCAATCGATTTTGTGGAGGGGAATATTTGTAGCTCAGCGTTGAACTCTGGGCTCTTGGTGTTCTCTGAGCTTGGTGGCTTTATTGCAGACATTTCATTACCAAACTAGTTTATATCTTCAGTGCACTGATGCAGCACAGATGACGTTCCTAGTTTGGTAATGAAACATCTGCTAAGAAAACCACCAAGCTAGAAGAGCACCAAGGATCCCACAATTCATGCATGGTTGGCTGTTATTACTGGATTGCCATCTTGGGTATGTCTTGAAATATACCCACAACAGAGTTAGGATACATACATGTGTGTCCAAAGAGAAAACTATCATCCTTAATAGCTAGGAAACAAGACATGAAAGAAAATCAAACTTGCACCCTAAATTTTCAAGCCAGGTTCATGCTTCTTACTATTGTTTGGAAAAAACACAGTTGTTACAAAAGCCACATCTGTTGAGTTGGATGGATGTTCCACTAAGAAACAGATAGCTTACTACTACTACTACTACTACTACTACTACTACTACTACTACTACTACTAATCTTAACCCTCTTTTCTGCCCCCGCAGAATTCTAAGAGTTCTAAGTTTGGTGCTTGCTTGCTTTTTTGTCACCAAATTGTTACGGAACGTGAATCATCATTTGTTGTGCCGGGGTGTTTTTAGAGATGAGAGTTTTTGCCCTTCGTCTGACTTTCTTAAAAGTCCAGTTTTCCCTTAACATCATCTTTGAATGCTTATTATTTCCTTAAATGGCCACAAACGCTGCCAGATCTAGTAGATTTAGAACAATAAATCGAACGGTGGCCCAGATTTCTCAACGTGCAAGTTTCCCTTGGAGCTCTTGTAGGTTCACATTTTTCATGCTTTCAGCATTCCTATCTTTAAGTAAAGAATCACAGCGTTTAGTGCTGCCACAGTCCAGCCCAAACTCCTCCCCCCCCTTTTTAATAATTTTTAAACTAGCTTTATGATGGTGTCCATCAACAACATGACGACAATTGGAAAGGCAACAGAGGTCCTGCCAGCTCCTTTTTAAAAATATTTTATTTGTATTTTTACATATAATAAACATCCCATTTCAATTGTGTGTCAATTAGGTACATATCTCATGGGCTTACGATTAATAATCAATCCTCTTCTTATCAATATAACAATGATTACATTCCCATATAAGTAATATCCAATATATCTATTCCTTTATAAATACATCTAATCCATTTTAGTTTATCTTATTTTTCTAAATAAAATAAATTTATTTATTTTTTTTATTTTTCTACCCAACAAATCCCGTACCGTATAATATCCGGATTCTTCTTTTTCTTTAATTTCTAATGTTAATCTATTCATTTCTGCACATTCAAATATTTTTTTTCAATTACTCCTCCCTCTATGCTCCCAGCTCCTTGCTGACAACTAGGAGTATCTACGGTGAATCTGTGCCATTTTAAATCTCTCGTTCAGATCTTCTGGCAAAGAGCACAAAGGCTGGTTGTAGCCACGTTCTCAGTTTCAGAAGCAGGTGAATGCCTGCATTAGATCTTTGAGTTCAAAGCAGGGATTTATAATCCTGGTCCTTTATCGCTTGGCAGAATCACATACAGGTCACCCTTGACTTATAACAGTTCGTTTAGTGACCGTTTAAAGCTACAACAGCACTGAAAAAGGTGACTTAGAACCAGTTTTCACACTTATGACCACTGTAGCATCCCCGTGGCCATGTGACCAAAATTCAGATGCTTGGCAATTGACTCATATCCATGCAATTGACTCGTATCTATGCAATTGACTCACTATTTATGCAACTGATTGACTCATATTTATGACCGTTGCTGTGTCCCAAGGTCATGTGATCCCTTCTGACAAGCAAAGTCAACAGGGAAGCCCAATTCCCTTAACAAGTTTGGCTAATTTAACAACTACAGCGATTCACTTGTAACAACAGTGGTAGGAAAGGTCGTAAAATGCAGCAAAATTCACTTCACAAATGTTTCACTTAGCGACAGAAATCTTGGGCTCGGTTGTGGTCATAAGTCGAGGACTATCTATACTTCCAGCCATGGCCAGTGGGTGTATTGGCAATGCCATCACCATCATCCCAAACCAGACGGTTGCATTTCAACTCCAAATTCCTAGCCAACATGAAGTCCATTATTCTCAGAGGAACGAATCCATTGCATACTTTAGAAAAATGTGGTGCATCTTGTGTGAATGTGCAGACTTCATCTTGCCTGGCAGACCTTAAACACTTTGGGTTCTCGTAGGAACAGCTTGTTTGTGCTCTAGGTGAAAATATTTGGTACAAACATTCTAGGCACACCGTTAGAAAATGCAATTCCACCCTTGCCTCATTACAGATCCCTCATTACAAAATATCTACAGACCCCTCACATCCTGGACATAAACTGTTTCAACTCCTTCCCTCAAAACGACGCTACAGAGCCCTGCACACCAGAACAACTAGACACAAGGACAGTTTTTTCCCCAAATGCCATCACTCTGCTAAACAAGTAATTCCCTCGACAATATCCAACTATTTACAAAGTCTGCACTACTATTACTGTTAATCTTCTCATCATTCCTTATCACCCATCCCCTCCCATTTGTGACTGTATGACTGTAACTTTGTCGCTTGTATCCTTAAGATTTATATTGACTGTTTCCTAGTATGATTTGACTGCTTAATGTACCCTATGACTATCATTAAGTGTCATACCTTATGATTCTTGACTCTTGACGAATGTGTCTTTTCTTTTATGTACACTGAGAGCACAAGCACCAAGACAAATTCCTTGTGTGTCCAATCACACTTGGCCAGTAAAGAATTCTATATTCTATCTTGGTTCCAGGGTTAGATCCCCTATTTAAAAAAAAAAAACTTGGAAAGAACTCTTTAGAGTGCCCTCAAATGGCACTGCAACTGGAAAGGAATCTAAGCCAGTTGGCCCTGGGTGAAGCCTTGGAGGAAATTAATAAATTTGGACTTAAGACTAATTAATCTCATGTTGCCCATGTGATTGAAAAGCACAGCAGCAGCTGGCAGTATTTTGGCTTTCTAGCTCAGTGCTTGAAAGTTGAACTTGAACTTTCAGAAATCAGACCATCCAGCAAAACTTTGTATGAAGCCCAAGGATTTTACAATTTCCTACCTGAGGTCCTTGGGAGGAGGGTGTTTCTTTGGCAGCCCCTTTGAATTGAAGCAGGTACAAAGGGAGAAGTGCTGGGGACCCATTTAGGGGGCTTATTTTTGAAAGTACTGATCTGTGGTGCTCTCTGAGCTTGATAGTTTTCTGGCAGACGTTTCATTACCAAACTAGGTAACATCATCAATGCACTGGTGTTACCTAACTGGGCAATGTAACATCTGCAAGAAAACCACCAAGCTCAGAGACCACCAAGGAGCCCACAGCTTAACCCTGGGCTATAAATATTCTCTTCTATCAGCACTATTTTTCCCCCATCTTCGTTCTTATAATGCAGCGATGGCTAAGCTTTTCAGCACCGAGTGCCCAAAGCATGTGCGCACACATCCCCAAAATGCAATACATGCGCATCCCCTGTGCATGCGCCCAGCCTCCTTGCATGGATATGCATTTCCTGTGCATGCACCCCAAACCCCTGTGCATGCATTCCACCCCCTGCATGCAACCCCCCGTGTCTGCATGGCAGAGACCCAAAGACCAGCTGGCTGGCGGAAGATGCTCGCACGCATGCGCAGCAGAGCTAAGCTGGGGCGACAGTTTGCATGCCCACAGAGAGGGCTCTGTGTGCCACCTCTGGCACGCATGCCATAGGTTCGCCATTACGGTTATAATCAGGGGTGGGATTCTACAAGTTTGCACCTATTCGCTAGAACCGATTGTTAACATTCTAAGCAGTTGGGAGAACCGGTTGTTAGAAGAAATTACAGGGCTAATCCTGTAAGGAAGGCAGGAAGGAAACATTCTGGTGTTGCTTACAGAAACTGCCTCTCTGCTAACCCTTATTACATTCTTGGCAGGACTAGACTTCCTGTCTCAGGAACTTCTCTGGAGTTTTTTTCCCCCCTCCTTTGCTGGTACTTTGCTTGTGTGGAGTGACAATTCAAAGTTACAATGGCACTGAAAAGAGTGACTTATGACCGTTTTTCACACTTACGACTGTTGCAGCATCCCCACAGTCACGAGAGGCCAGGCAAGGAGAAGCATGCCTCGATGTGAGTGATGTTGAGTTGGCCATGCCCAGCCAGTCACATGACCACCAAGCCATGCCCACAGAACCGGCTGTTAAAAAAATTGAATCCCATCCCTGGTTATAATGATTAGAACTTCTTAGGCTAGAAACTGGGAGATTGTGAGTTCTAGTTCCACTTTAGGGATGAAGCCAACTGTGTGACTTTGGGCTAGTTGTCTCTCTCCACCCTAGAAAGGAGACAATGACAAACCACTTCTGAAATCTTGTCCAAAAATAGTGCAGGGACATCTCCAGGAAGTCACCAGGAGTTAAAATTAACTTGTGGCTCCCTTTACCCACCTCCCCAAAAAATCAAGATGCATCCTTACCTATATTGCATCATTAGCTTCCCAAAAATGATTAATTACTTCTATGCAGGTTTTGTTTTGACCAATCTCTGCTGAACAAGTTACATTACATCAGCCCACAAAACGTAGTTTTCAAAGTATGGTTTTGGGTGCATCCATCACACTAAATAAAATGAAAGCAACTGAGTCTCAATCCAAAAGAGGCAATACATCTTTAGTGTAAAGCAGGAGTGGCAAACCAGCATCCTTTTAGGCATTACTGCCCTACAACTCTCAGCAATCCATAGAGAAGGATGCTAGCAGTTGTCATGCAACATTTTGAGAACTTTCAACTGGTCCTACCACTCCCCAAGTTCAACAAATCTTCTCTGCTCTATTTTCTTCCAGCTCAAATAAGTAGCTAAGAGATCCTTTAACTTGTGTTGATTCTTTTTTAAAAAATGATGATGATTAGTTTACCATTTAGCAAGCATAGAAGTCCTCTAATGTTTCAAGGCTGGTAATTTTCCAGAAGCTAAACAATAGTGTTCTATTTTTGGGGGAGGATAGCCTACAGTCTCCTCTTTTATACCTTGCTAGTTTTAAGAATTTTGAAACACTCTGGAAGAAGGATTCAGTTTTGTGTAGCCGTGTTTCTTTTCCCAGTATTTACATCACAAGTCCTTTTTCGTAAGAGCAGTGTTTTAAAATAAATGGCAAAATAATTAAACAGGGAAGGGTCGATTCCAGGGAGATTACCACTGATTTGATAAATAAATTTTAAAAAGAGACATTGACAATAAATTTGTTCACTCTCATTTGTATCTTGCTGAAAAGGTCATTCTGTTTGGGTTTGCCAGACCTGACTTAGTGATTGCTTTTCCCAGTTGAACTCAAGAAACTCCCTTGCATAACTGTCCAGACTGTATCCCACCTTGACTAGCTGTGCAACTTTTTTTAAAACTTCCTAATAAAATGCAAGCCGCATCACCCAACGTTGGCAAGAAGTGAGCAGCAGGATGTCAGAAACATAGAAGAAAAGGCAGAGGATTCGGAAGAAGCTTAAAAGACACATCCCAGAACATACGTGTTTCTAACAGAAGAAAGAAGGATGGCCCATAGCAGAAGGAAGGAACTATTTAAGAACTGCGTATAAACAAAATGGGCAGAAGATAAGTTAAAATTAGATTGTACTCGGGATGATGCATATTTCTTCTGCCTGTAAACAAAGTGGAGACTCCACGTTGCTAAATTCGAAAGAGGTTTAGAGCTGTGCAAAAACCTTTGAGGGGGATGTCTATGTTGGTCTGAATGAACCTTCCCTCCTCCGAGAATTAAAGCATATTTTTGGGAAGACTTCCATATGGATGTGTGCACACAAAATACTTCCAGTGAAGCAAAGCAGGTTGTACCACATGCAGTTCTAGAGACAGTCTTTAAAGCAGATGTGTATCTTCCAAAAAATGTGACTGCTCATATCAGAGAAAGTAATTGAATGGTAGATAATATTTTAAGGCTGGAATCCTAATGTACTCGAATGCTGAGAGTTTTCCCAAGTAGAAGGAAGGACAAGGAATTGAGTCAAAAGCCTGCCTGCTTGTGAACACGAAGATGAGGCTCATGGATAAGAATCAATCTGAGGGAAGGGAAGTAATTTGTTGCAAATCAGAATGGCTTGGGAGTGTTAGCTCCCAGTGGACCTTATCTGACATTCTTCCTAAAGCAAAGGTGTCCATGCTGGATGTTGAATTCTGGGATTCGGAGTCCACCAGGCTTAAAGTTGCCCAGGTTGGACATCCTGCCCTAAAGCATCTCTGTATTGTTGCTAAGCTTGGTGCTATCTCAAACCTGCAGATAATCTTCATGGTCATTGTTGTCATTGGTACATTGAGGACCATACGCTAGTCATGGCATGCCCCTCATATTTTGAATCCAGTCCAGCTGTGGTTGTTGAGGTTGAATTTTTTGTGTGTGTCTGCATTTGAAGGACATGAAAATTGGATATTAGCAGAACCAAAGTTCTGGTTGGATGAAGGTCAGCCAGAATCAATTTCTCCAAAGAAGTTTATAGATGTTGGAATAGCAAAATTCAGTCTACCAGATTTATTGCACTACAGTTCATAGTTTTCCTCACAACTGACCAGGCCATAAGTTTGAATGTACTTATTAAATATTAATTATTCTTGAATCTCCATAATAATCAGGCTCTCGTCCTCCTCTGCCATCAATCATTGTCTTGTGTCCCAAACTTTAGCATGTGAATAGGATTGTTCATTAAGGGTTTTTTTTTTTCTGACAGAAGAGACAAGCCATTTAGCTGCGTGATACGGTATAGTTACATTTTAAATACTGTGGTGAAAATGCTTCAGAATTCACCAGGGCAAAGGCTATCATTCCAAGCTGTAGCGAAGGATGTTTTAATTAAAAAAAACATGCGTAATATTTGAAACAAAGAACAAGAGCACCACTAAACTCAAGCTACTTACAGTATGTTCTCTTTCCCTCAATAAATTATCACTCGCTGAACCATCTTGTATTTATTGTAAGCGGCTATACTATATTGGACAATCAGGCATTCTGTGGGAGATCAGCTAAGGTTTTCTTCACCTTGGCAGTGTTACAGGGGGTCATGCTGTCAGATGAGTGACTGGGTCTGGAATGATTTACGGTGGAATTTCTCAAAATCATTGGGAACAAAAAGGGCTTTCTTTAAGGTCAAATATGTCCAACTGCTGTGTTTGCCAATTCTACCCATACCCACTCATCTTGGCTTTGGAGAATATTAACAAAGTATTTTTGAGCAACAAAAAGATTTTTTGCTTTATTTTTGTTTGTTTGGTTGGTTGGTTATAATCAATGACAGAGACTGTTGGGGATACAAAGTTAAATTCTGGTTAAAATAAATGAACAAATGTGTCTAAAGCTATAGGCTTTATGTCTGACACACTTGTTGCCTGCTCAAAATTCTTGAATATGTAAGATAAACCTATGGTTTGTCATGGTAAAGAGTGGCTTGGGACAAGCATAGTTTTGGATATTATGGTTTTGGATGCTAGCTTATCAGCTTATGTCCACTAATTTTTTATCAGCATCAAGCCATAACAAACATTAGATTGCATTTTCCTAAGAATTAAATTTAGGAACAGGCAGGCTTATTTATGGTTGGTAATTGTTGACACCATCTTGATGGCACATAATCAATCAATCGATCAATTAATCAATCTTATTTAGAAGATGGAAACTCAGCCTCAAATATCTCTCAGTTTCATATGGACTATGGGTCTCCTTGCCATTGTTCAAAAGCTTCGTTGTTCAACTTGATGTTCCTCAAGAAAATACTAACCTTTTCATTGTAATATAGCCATATATTCTGCTAAGTCATAGCAAGTTTCTTTGTGGCTACCCATGATAAATGGCTTAGAACAGGGGTGTCAAACTCACATCGTCACGCCAGTATCACGTGATGTATCATGACTTTCCCCCCTTCGCTAAACCAAGTGTGGGTGTGGCCAGTGTGTGACATATCTGGCTCACAGGATGGGAGTTTGAACTCTGGCTTAGCATGTAAACCAAGTGTGGCTTCTTCAATAATCATGGTTAATGAAATCATGTCAACTAGCCACTACAAGATGGTCAAATATGCTTTATTCTTTTGACCTAGTGCTATCTCTTTAGCAAGTGAGGGAATTTACATGAAAGATGGTGAACATGTCAGGTTTTCATTGTAAAGACTCAGAATCATGATAGCTTTTCTGCTTATCTTTTGGCTGTCTTTGCCATTTGACTTTCTCCTGTTGAGTAACTCTCAGCTAGTTGTTGTTTTTTCCCCCTCCAATTAGGAGTTGCTGCCGTAGGAGCAACCAAGAGGTTACAAATAAAATTAGAAAAAGAGATTGCATATTTTTTTCCTTTGCTTCAACACGGTATGTTTTCACTAAAAGGCTGTTGTTGGGTTAGCCAAGTTTTCTCATGCTTCCTTAGCATCTCCTTACATAACCCATGACCTTGAAAAGAAACATCTGAACCAGTTGGTCCATCTCATATTTCTGTTTTCAGAATCCCACTTATTTTGCATTGCTGCCCTTGCCCTACGCTCTGGAAATGTCAGGTTTTCTCAGACTAGTTTAGCATTCTGACCAAGATGACCGTCTTCCTTTGAGAAAGTTCTTCTGAATGTTAATTAGACTCTCCTTTGGCCGGGTCTAAAGTCTTGGCCAAAGAAGTCATTTAGCTACAAGATTAAAATTCTCTTTAGAACACTTTTTTATGGTCTCCCTGATGTATTTCTGACTGTACATTGTTTTGTCCTTGGCGAGAGCAGGGAAAATTTATTATGTACAGTATTTTCTTATTTATTTCTGACCTGGGATTTCCCTTCAAAAAGTATCAGTGGTTATCGGTCATTTACAATGGCCATCAATTGTACTTCACAGACAGTGGTATAAAGAATGTGTACATTTAAGAGTCAGCTGTATTTTTATGAATTTGAGCTGTAACATCTGTTACCCAAATCCATTTAGGGGCATTTGTCAGGATTCCAGCAGTTCCTCCAATTAAATCATGAGTCTTGAGCCAAAATTCCAAAACTTCAAAAGGATTTGTTGGGAGTTTACATGTCTGGCACTGCCTGGATGTAGCCGACTCTGAGACACATCATTCATTGTCACCCTTGACTCTGGTTTCCCCCCACCCCCTGGGTGTATCATAATTCATATTCTCCAATGGGACACATCCATAGCCAAGAGTCATGAATCATGTTCTCCAGTTAGATATTTGCATGGCAGAAACTTCAGTCACCCAGTTACTACCTCTGAAAAATTATTTATGGAATGCACTTTTGATTTCCAAGCTGCCACACTGCTCTTTCAAACCCCCTTTCCGCCCCCTCCCTTTCCATTGGCAACTGTAAAAAGACCATAGAAATATTTTATGAGTTGACATGGACTTTTCCATGGTGGCCCCAAAGAGGTTTCATTCCTTAGCTGTGGCGTTTAACCAAGACTTGGAAACCCAGTTTACAAGAGGTTTGGATTGAAAGAATGAGATAACCCTCAACTTATTTCTAAATGGTATTCTTACCATGGCTTAAATTGTCTTTAAATAACTGTACTCCTGGGTTTTGAGGTTTTTTAATTATTACTTTAATAATTTGGATTTCTTAGACATTTTAGTTTTATGGATTCAAGTTTTAGGGGGTGATGGCTTAGTGGTCCCCTACAATATTTGTTTATTCTTCTTCAAATAGTTTAGGAAAAGTGGGTTTTGGAACCACCGGTTTTTTACTTGCACTGAGTAAAAGACGACTAGGTTGCCAGCATAATCCTATTTTCATCTCTAACACGTTGAAGGGGAAATAATTCAGTCTAACACTTGCATATAAGGGTCTTACATGGAGCATGCAAGCAAATGAGCAGAATGCTTTATTGGCTTGGGATAATGTCTAAGACATCTGAATTTGCCAAGTTTCAGATGGCTGTTGTTGGCACAAATGATGACCAGGAGCAGACGCAGACGCAAAAACGAGATAAACATAATAGGTTACACATTACACTAAGAGGCAGACAACCTTTTGATAGTTATACCCACAGGGGGTTTATTTCTTTTTGACACAGGATGGTAGAGCATGCCACTAGGTTTTTTTTTAACTAATCTGGCCTGCCATTATGTGTAAATTTGGCCAACAAAATCCTATAAAGAAGTGAAATTGGAAGTCAAGCTTTCCTTGTGTCCAACTCAAGTGCTGACAATGATGCAACACAGAATTAACAGAATAACAGAGTTGGAAGGGAATTTGGAGGTCTTCAAATCCAACCCCTTGCTCAAAAAAGGAGACCCTGGTCTATTCCATTCCAGAGTAGTGGCTGCCAAGTCTCTTTTTAAAAACCTCCAGTGGTGGAGTACTTATTACTTCTGAAGGGAAGCCGTTCCACTGGTTAATTATTCTCACTCTTAGGAAATTTCCCCTTAGTTCTAAGTTGCTTCCCTCCTTAAGTAGTTTCCACCCACTTTTTCTTGACTTGCCTTCTGATGCTTTGGCAAACAGGTTGACCTTCCCTTTCTTCATTGTGGCAGCCCCTCAAATATTGGAACACTGCTGTCATGTCACCCCTACTCCTTCTTTAACTAGACACGCCCAATTCCTGCATCTGTTCTTCATCCCTTAGTGTTTCCTCAGCTGCAATAGAGAAGTCATTGTCACGTTCCAAAATGATCTCCTGTCCAAGTAGTGCCAAGATTTTTCAAGGTCAGCCAAGGTCTACTTGGTGGAGACCAGAGGTGGTATTCAGCCGGTTCTGACCAGTTCTGGAGAACCGGTAGCGGATACTTCGAGTAGTTTGGAGAACTGGCAAGTAGCACCTCTGACTGACTGGCCCCATCCCCATCTATGCTCTGCCTCCCATTGAGTCCCAGTTGATCGGCTGGGTCTTCTTTGGTTGCCCTGCACAGGAGAACGGAGCTGGAAAGCAGGTCTTCTTTGGTTGCCCTGCACAGGAGAACGGAGCTGGAAAGCAGGTTAGTGGGGTAAGGAGGGAAGGGGGATTTTGCAGTATCCTTCCCCTGCCACGCCTACTAAGCCACGCCCACAGAACTGGTAGTAAAAAAAAAAAAAATTTTTGAATCCCAACACTGGTGCAGACTGTGAATATTATAACCATATCTTTTCACCTTTTGTCTCTTTTAGGTAATATTATTGGTTCGGGCATTTTTATTTCACCGAAAGGAGTTCTTGAGCATTCTGGGTCAGTGGGACTCGCACTCATAATATGGATACTTGGAGGTGGGATCTCAGCGCTTGGGTCCCTCTGTTACGCTGAATTGGGAGTTACCATCCCTAAATCAGGAGGCGACTACTCCTACGTCACTGAGATTTTCGGTGGATTAGCTGGGTAAGTGTGACTTCAGGATTAGGGTGGATAGCAATTTTGCACGAGGGTTTAAACCAGGGGTGTCCAACCTTGGCAACTTTAAGACTTGTGGACTTCAACTCCCAGAATTCCTCAGCCAGCAAAGCTGGCTGAGGAATTCTGGGAGTTGAAGTCCACAAGTCTTAAAGTTGCCAAGGTTGGACACCCCTGGTTTAAAATCACAGCCGTGCATTTTATTTCATCGGTTCTTCCCACAGAGGAGGTCTGAGCCCTAACATGCCCGCGAAGTGTAATATTTCTCAAATAGAACTAGCAACTGACTTGGGACGGAGTCCTTATTTGACCTTGGAACTCACTGGTTGCTTCAAACATCCGCCCCCAAAACGATCTCTTTCATGGGGTTATGGTCATCGGAACGAAATTAGGGAAGACCCCCCACAAACACAACTTAGGTTTTCATTAAAAAAAAAAAAAAAAAAAAGGCAAGGTGGAGATGAAATAAATACATTGCGGTGTCTTATATTGTATCCTCTGTTGCTTTTCTTTCTTTTTTTGTAAAGTTTTTTTTTTTTAATTTTTAAACATACATCGATATCATTGCATGGACAGTGTGTCATTCATTTTGATAGGAAAACAGAATTGATACAAATGAAAATCACTACATTCATCAAACTTATATAACTTCTAATGTTATTATACATATTTATATCAGCACATAATCCTTCTTTTTTAATTATTCAATATTTGCCACATCCTTCTAATAGTAATAACATTATTCTTGAGCATACCTGATAACATCCTTTTTCAAAATCTGATTTTAACCTCTAACGTTCTCTTTAACTGCATTATGCAAAAATATGTATAACAATATTCCCCCTATAATCTGTTGCTTTTCTTAAAAGATCCATATATGTAGGAGAAAAACTGGCAGAGCTGGGGACAGGTGGAATTAAGTGAATCATCAGCCTGGAGTCATTACATTCCCACAAATGGTCCAAGTCCTCTTGAATTCCATTGACCTTTTCTGGCAAAAATTTACTACTGAATTTTAGTTGACTATATTCTAGGGTATACGCTTGAGCAATAAATCTTCTGAACTACAATTTAACGTGTGGTCGTGAGTCTTTATGCCTGACAATATGGCAAAAACCTGGCTAACTGTTACTCTGAGTAGAGGCATCTGTAAGGGGCATTTGAACCAGTGGTATTTGAACCATTCCCCACTTCTTTCAAACTTAAATTCCAATTTCACAGCAACTTTTTGAGGGACCCCAGGATCAGGGCTCTCCAGCTGAGGACCCAGACTTTAAACTTAACTTTTTATGGCCCATGGTTCAGTAGCATCCCCCAGCCACCCATTTTTTAAAAGAAGACCATTTATTGAATTGCTATCTGATGGACTGTGCAAGATTGCTACAGCAGAGTCGGAATGCTGGTTTTGTGCAGAGAAGCATAAAACATCTGCATAAAAATTGGATTTTGGCAGGAAGGGAGAGCAGGTCTGTGCTGATAGATAAGCAGGACCTAACTTGTATTTATAGGGGCACAATGAGCCAGATTGCTTTTGGGGAAGATTGCTTGTGAGCTCCGGGATTAAATGACAAAATGCAACAAAAAAGGAAAGTTTTATTCCTGCAACATCTGATAAATTCCAAAGCTCAGACTTGTCTAGAAATCAATGTTTATTGTAGCAAAGGAAGGGACCAAATCAAGAGTTTTAAATGGAGATATAAAAACTGAAATCTGCGGCATTGAAAATTCAGCTTTATGGAGGAATTAACTCCCATCCTTCAGCCAAACATAATTCAAGTGGGAGATCCCTTAATCTTGCCTTTCTTTACAAGGCTGTGTTTTTATTGCAGTGCAAGACTCAAATCTATTTTCAACAAGAGCTATAGTTGCTCTTGGGGGAGGCAAGCATTTTCTCCTAGTCAAATGGGCTTTGCAGGTTTTTAAACGCTTCAGAAATATCAATCATCTTTTCAAAACTTGAAAGAAGTAATACAGAGAAACACGGGCCCTAATAAAAGGGGGAAACTTTTCCATTTGGTTTGTAAATGAGCTCAGAAAATGTGTAACTTGGAGGCAACTATGTTAATCTTAGGAGACTCGGTCCAGATTCAAGGAATAATAAATGAGAAAACCTGGTGGTTTATTTATTATTCATTGGTTACTGCCTCTGAATAAGAACGTTCCACTAATATTAACAGATTTATCCTCTGTGAAAAGGTCTAATGTTTTTTTTGTGGTTGTTACCAGCCTACTAAGTTACTGGCCTTCACCATCACGCTTGACAGAATAACAGAATAATACACGAATGAAGGCAAATATATGTGTCCCAGGATTGTTGCAGGATCTAAACTGGGACCAAAAGTTTTATCTTCTTTCAAACTCTTGCAGGAGTCCACCCTTAGTGTTCTGACCCACGCCCTTTTCCAATAAATCAAACACAATTCAAAAGGAACAAAAATCTTGTAATGCTTTTACAAAATAATTAGCTGTGATAAGCACAAGCCTTGCCAAACTGTGAGAGACTTGCCAAAAGATAACAGACAGGGAATAATTTGCAAAATAAGAATCTTCAAATACAAACTCAGGATAATGGAACGTCCACGAGGCTGGAGTTTCAAAACGTCTTTGTCTTCTGCAAAGACGGTTAGTTTCACAACTGGCTTTTATCTTCTTGAAGGAGGGGCCATTAACTTGCAGCCTTACTCCCGAGTCACCCGTGCTGCTGCAGCTGCTCTTTCCTGCAAGCAAACCTGAGCGCGCGCGCACTTGGCACAGGAGCCTCGGGAACTTCCTCATCGCTGCTGCCAGCCCCCACAATCTCTGAAGGCAGCAGTCCATTCCCTAATGGTCCTGGCCCCTCATCTGAGTCCTGGCTCTCCTCAGCCGTCTGCACCTGCTGCTGGCTAACCACAACACTTAGATAACTTCTGTCTAGCCGCTTGTCAAGATATTCTGTGAAGATGGGCTCCAGCACAAGTCCAAAAGCTTGGAAGACAAAACCTCTGGTCCAGGTGACCGACCCAGATTGGCTCCTGCAGAATAACAGAGTTGGAAGGGACCTTGGAGGTCTACCAGTCCAACCCCCCGCCCAAGCAAGAAACCCTATACCATTTCAGACAATCTTGCAATAGCAAATTCCCAAAGCGAAGTGCAAATTTCTGCTCCCCCTGCGATGGACAATGGAAGGAATAATTCAACCATTGTCCATCTTTCAGGTGACCAGTAGAGAAAATATGGCAACAATAGGAAATGTAGGGATTTCTTATCAATAACCACAGGCATGTAACCGATCCAGAGAAATGATCCAATTTCAACAGCGGGCACCGGCAGAGGGAAAGGAGGTCAAGGGGTTGCTGCAGAATTCTGTTAGTTGGATGGCCAACATATACAAAATAATAATAATAATAATAATAATAATAATAATAATAATAATAATAATAACAACAACAACAACAACAACAACAACAATACCAATAGTAATAGGGTGGAGTCCCAAAACAACTGGAGCACCATTTGAACACCATAGGCATTGACAAATTTGCCATCAGTCAATTGCAGAAGGCAGCTTTTCTTGGAACAGCTTCCATCCTGTGGTGATATCTGTAACTCCATCAAACATCCAGATTTGCCTATCCCAGGTCCTTGGTAAAGACTTGATAGGTAGACAAAAATACCAAACCCAGTCTGAACATCTGGCTGACTGTGCGATGGATAATAATGACAACAACAACAACAACAACAACAATAACAATAGGTTCAAAGTCCTGCCCTTTTTATGAGCATTGTGGCATGTGCAAAAAAAAGGGGGGGGGATGGGTTATTGACTGTATAGTTGCAACACTACATTACCTCTCCCATTGGCTCCCCAGTTCAGTGGTCTCCAGTGGCTAACCCCTGTTCCTCAGTCCTAGCAAATGATCTTTTCTGATGTCTTTTGAGAACATGTCCCTCACATGTTGCTCTGCTGTGTTGTTTTTCAGTAGGTTTATGGAGCGTTCAGAGTCCCCATTTAATCATGCTGGTGGGAAGGACAGTATCAGGTGTGAAGGATCAGGACAATACAGTGCCAAGTTGCTGTTAAGAAGATTTATTGCTCAATCCTATATGTAAAAATTTAGTCATCTAAATTCAACACTAAATTGATGCTAAATAAAGAGTTGGTGGAATTCAAGAGGGGTTAGACTTAGAATCTTTGTGGGAATTCAAGGGTTCTAGGCTGCTGACTCGCTTAACTCTGCCTCCTGGTTTTGACTGCCCTGCGCCTTCAGACAGTGGGTTGAAATCAAATGAGAAGCAGGATCCCCCTCTACTCCTTTCTTCTCAAATCTTTCTCTACAATACTTGGCCTACACATGCTTGTTCTGCCCAGCAGACTAGCCTGAACGAGATATCTTGAATTGTTTCTATTGGTTGCAGATTTCTGCTGCTATGGAGCACAGTGCTTATCATGTACCCAACTAGCCTGGCTGTTATTGCTTTGACTTTTTCTAACTATGTGCTACAACCAATGTTTCCCAATTGCATCCCGCCCTACAAAGCTTCACGAGTCCTTTCCATGGTGTGTTTATGTAAGTATGGATTTATCATTTGCACCAAGACAAATTCCTTGTGTGTCCAATGACACTTGGCCAATAAAGAATTCTATCATTGGTTTTCTTTATCCCGTAAGGTTATGATTGGACTCAGAGCTATCAAAGGAAACTACTTGCCTCTGAGTCAGTTTATTTTATTTATTTATTTCATTAATTTTATTTGTCAAACATTTACAATGTAATAGAAATAAGAATAAACATAAGTTTAAATACATGAAATAGGAACTAATAATTGGGGACAATAGGACAGGGATGGTAGGCACGATTGTGCGCTTATGCACGCCCCTTACAGACCTCTTAGGAATGGGATGAGGTCAATCGAGGTTAGTTTGAGGGTAAAGGAGTAGGGGTTTGAGCAGGTGACAATAGAGTAAGGTAGCAAGTTCCAGACATTGACCACTCTTGCTGAAATTGTATTTCCTGCAATCAAGTTTGGTGTCAGGGTTCTGGCAGTTACCCCATTTAAATCATGAGTCTCAAGCCAACTTCTGAAGTTTTAAGATTTATTAAGAGTAAACATCCCAGCACTGCCTGGGTGTAGCTGACTCTGAGACACATCATTCATTGTCACCCTTGACCCTGGTTTTCCCCCACCCCCTGGGTGTATCATAATTCATATTCTCCAATGGGACACATCCATAGCCAAGAGTCATCAATCATGCTCTCCAGTTAGAATTTTGCACGGCAGAAACTTCGGTCACCTAAAAACTATCTTTGAAAACATTTATGGAATGCAAGCTTCCCACTGCTCCCCCCTCCCTTTCTGCTGGCAACTCTAAAAAGACCTTAGAAATATTTTATGAGTTGACATTTGGAGTGGTTTACATAAAGTTTATATCTGTTGTGCGCACTTGTGTTGTTGTGGTTAAAGCTGGAATATTCATTAACTGGTAAGACATTGTAACATATAATTTTATGTACTATGCCAATCTTAGCTGGCATAGTTCAAGGTTGTCTAAGCCTAGAATTTCAAGTCCGGTGGTGTAGGGTATTCTGTTGTGAACAGAGGAGTGTAGTGCTCTTCTTGTAAAATACTTCTGGACTCACTCAATTGTATTAATGTCTGATATACAGTGCGGATTCCAGACAGTGGAGCTATATTCAAGTGTTGGTCTAGCAAAGGTTTTGTATGCTCTAGTTTGTAAATCAGTATTACCGGAGGAGAAGCTTTGTAAGATTAGATTTACAACTCTTTTTGGCAATGCTGTTGCAGTGAGCTCTGGTGTTATTGTGAGTGTTCCAAGTAATACGTCCATAATAAACAGAGCTCCAAGGCAAGAAGGTTCCTCAAAGAAACAGGTTTATTGGATACATCATATTGGCACAGATCTGGTGAAAACCGACTCTGAATATTCCCGCGGTTTTCACCTAATTAAAAGTTTTCCCCATTTCCAAACAGTCAGGCACATGGTCCAATCAACATCCCCCAAACCCCACTCCCTATTTACATGTATTTAGCTAAAAGGGCAGGGTTTCAAGCATGTAGTTGGGGCTGCCACCTTGACTTTTTTTACTCCTCTCTACAGATACCCCTGTTTTTGCTTTCCATTTTGAGGAACTGAACTCTGCTTTCTCATCTCTAGCACTGTTGACTTGGGTGAACAGCTCCAGTGTTCGGTGGGCCACACGAATCCAGGACATCTTCACAGGAGGAAAACTTTTGGCTTTGGCTCTTATCATAACTGTTGGCTTTGTGCAGATCTTCAAAGGTACCGATACAAAACCCCACAGTGTTTAAATGGTCTTCTGCATGAAATCCAACACTTTTTAGAAAACTCTCGCATCCCACTGTTTTTCAAGTGAGTGATATTTAAAAACATCTATGATAAGCTTCATGGTGGGCTCCAAGACTTATCTTGGGCTGTGAACGTCAAGTGTAATCAACAATTGGGAGCAATTTATGTCCCTTGTCAGGATTCTAGCTGTTACCTCCATTTAAATCATGAGTCTCGAACCAAACTTCCAAAACTTTAAAAGGATTTATTGGGAATTAACATGCCGGTACTGCCTGGGTGTAGCCAACCCTGAGACATATAATTCATTGTCACCCTTGACCCTGGTTTCCCCCCCATCCCCTGGGTGTATTGTGATTCATATTCTCCAATGGGACACATCCATAGCCCAGAGTCATCAATCATGCTCTCCAGTTAGAATTTTGCATGGCAGAAACTTCAGTCACCTAGTTACTATCTTTGAAAACATTCATGGAATGCATTTGCAAGTTGCCGCACTGCTCCTCCCTTTCTGTTGGCAACTCTAAAAAGACTATAGCAATATTTTATGAGTTGACATCCCCAATGCTCTGCTGATCATTCTACCTCCATTCCCATAAAAGGAACAGGACAACTGTGTGATGGAAAAGCTCATAGTTTGATAAATTAGTTTTTTGGAGGCTGTCTTAAAAGTGCTTTTTTTCAAAAGGACTTTGTTTTTCCTTGAAGATGTTTCTCTACTTCAATTATGTGAAGAAGCTTCTTGGGTGAGAAGCAAAACTTCTTCAAGGAAAAACAAAGTCCAGTTACTTTTTGGGGTGAAAAACACCTTTGGGACAACCATGACCTGCATGACTGAGAATCCCCACTTTTTTGGTGGGGGTGAGAATATAACAGCATCTCCTTAGCTGGTCTTGGAAGGAGCTAAGTTGGATCTAAGACTGGCGCTCAATGGGAACTCACCCTCAATCCCAGGGTGATAGGCTAGACTAGGAATTAAAAAGAGGCAAACCACTTTTGTATTGTCACCAACGTGTTGCAAAGAACATGGTTGTGTGTCCATAAACTCATCCTGGGTTTAATTTGGCTCAACAAGAGTAAAATTGAGGGTAGAGGAAAGAATGAAGGGAAGAAGCAGGTGTCATCATTCAACTAGGACTGCCAAGAGGTTGAATCAGTCACGGGGCAGGGAAGTTTTATTTTAAAAAATGGATTGAACTGTTCTACAGGGGTTCCTCTCCCCACAAATGATGTGATTCCAGAGGATTTTGCTCTAGGAAAAAACAGGGAGATTATAAAAAGCGAGCGGTGCTTTTCATCATTGGAGAAAGCAAGCCATCACCCTTCTTTTGTGGTGCTTCTCCAGGTGTTTCTCCTTTTCTTTCCCCAGCAGTGAGAAAGGCCCTTCAAGGGGAGATCAAGAATGGTTGTGTCCAGATAGCAAGAATGGGGCTTTTTCTTGTAGTCATTCCCTCACGTCTCTGTGTGCTTGAATCAAAACTCAACAAGATGGCTGAAGTTCCATCATGTGAATCCCAGCCTTTTTTTTCATGTAATACACATTAAAAAGGGACGGGATTTCAATCACGCAGGACCAGCTGCCATCTTGACTACAGTACATGATGTGTTTGTGTGAACTGATGATGCCCTCACTGAAGTCTGCTCTTGTTGTAGAAAACTATGAAGCATTAATACCAAGCAATGCATTCAGCTTCTGGATGACCCCATCTGTGGGACATTTGGCGCTAGCATTTCTCCAAGGTTCCTTTGCATTCAGTGGGTGGAATTTCTTAAATTACGTGACAGAAGAACTGGTTGATCCACGCAGGTAAGTGTTCCTGTGCACTTTGGCCAAGGTTTGGAGAGAGATCAAGCTGTTGTCCTACAGCCCCACTGGATCACAGTGATCAGTTTTCTTATTGCTTGAGAAAAGAAGATGATACCAATAGGAAGAGAGAGAGAAGAGGTAGACAAAATGGGAAGACTTAGAACAGGAGTGTCCAACCTTGGCAACATGACTGGCTGGGGAATTCTGGGAGTTGAAGTCCACAGTTCTTAAAGTTGCCAAGGTTGGACATCCCTGGCTTAGAAGAATAGTTGGATAGGAAATTGCACTGCTCAGAAAAGCCTAGGCAAATGTTCAGCATCTGAGTTTTCAATCTTCATTGTACTTAATGAGATTAGCACCTTAAAACTGCCCAATTTTCAAGCTTCTAGGGCAGGGCTCCCCAAACTTGGCAACTTTAAGACTTGCGGACTTCAACATTCTGGGAGTTGAAATCCACAAGTCTTAAAGTTGTCAAGTTTGGAGACCTCTGTTCTAGGGAATATGATCAACCATGGTAAAATGTTTACTGATTTTAGCCAGCCATTAAGCTACATTAGCAGCATTAGAAAGAAGAGATAGAAATGGTTCTATAAGAAGGCCAATCTGTGCTGTGGCTATTCACCTTTTTTTGCATGTACATGCATGGATGTGATTTGGCCTAACATTCACGCAATTTACTGTTGCATACATTTCATTCACATTCTACCTAATTTGCCTGTTGACCATAGTCCATGTCCATGTTGGGTTTTGCTTCTTGGGCCTTGGTTCTCAATGCTTATCAAATCCCCCGCCCTCATTTTTGTTTTGGAAATTAGGAATCTACCCCGTGCCATATTTATCTCCATTCCCCTGGTGACTTTTGTATACACCTTCACCAATATTGCATATTTCACGGCCATGTCACCCCAAGAACTCCTGTCTTCCAATGCTGTGGCGGTCGTAAGTAAAATATACCCCGGAATTTGACTTTGCATTTGGGATTCATTGAAATGATTCATTTTTGCTTTCTGTTTGGTGCGTTGCAATTTATGTTTCGTTTCCATCCCCCCTCCTGCCTTTTGTTGCTTTAGACATTTGGTGAGAAGTTACTGGGCTATTTTTCCTGGGTTATGCCAGTGTCTGTGGCATTGTCTACATTTGGAGGAATAAATGGATACCTTTTTACCTCCTCAAGGTTAGATAAAGTACGATTTATTTATTTATTTGCTTATTTTTCATGAGCACTTTTTAAACATTTCTTTACTTTGGGAAGAGAAACATCATTGCTTTCTTAGTGGGAATGTTCTGGTGTGTTTCATGCTAAACAACATTTTGGGACATGGCGCTCTTAATATACTTAGCTGGCCATGCAAGTTGCAAGGAGTCTCCGTGGAGCTAATTCTGCAGTTAAGATGTTAGGACAATATGAATGTAAGATCGGATGTGCTGTCCTGATAGGGGGATGTCAAAGGTTTTGAGCCATTTTAGAAAGAAATTTGACAAATTTATGGCGGAGAAGATTGTCATCAGCAAGTAATCATCACAGTGTAAGCAGGCTGAGAATCGCTATATATTTAGTATCAGAGATAATATATATTACCAGTTGGCTGTAACTGGGTTAATATGATCAGGACAGTGGTCCTGTTTGTGTGAACTGTTCCTGCCTTTCAGAGCAAAATCTTGGGGGCAACTGTTGGATCAGCATGTTTGATTAGTCCCAAAGGTGCTTTTTCAAGAGGCAGCTGGACTTTCTGGTTTTTATTTGAAGACGTTTTGCTTCTCATCCAGGAAGCTTCTTTAACTCTGGCTGGATGGTGGGGAATGGAAGGATTTATATTCCTTGCAGACAACTGGTCATTTTGCATTCTTTAAGAGAGTTGTTGAGTCCACTTTGAGGTTTGACGGTGTCCTCAGGGTCACCTGAGTAGTGCAAATGGGCGTGGAAGTTCCCATTTATCGGATAAATAAATCTCCAAGTGGCCTCAACGACCCTCTAAAAGGATGCAAATGACCAGCTGTCTGCAAGGAGTATAAATCCCTCCATTCCCCACCATCTAGTCAGAGCTGAAGAAGCTTCTTGGATGAGAAGCGAAACTTCTTCAAAGAAAAAACAGAAAGTCCAGCTGCCTCTTGAAAAAGCCCCTTCGGGACTGAGAATCTCCATAGATATGTTTAATTAGATGTTAGTTTTATTTGGATCCATTTCTTTTGAAAACACTTAGTGTCACAGTCAGAATATTAATCTTATGGGCATCCAGATCAGGCCATGTGCATCATATCATGTCACCAATTATGTGGGTTTTACTGTATGTCAATCGCGTGATGTGACATCATTGTGGTTTTTAATCGATGCCCATGATTGTACATTCAAATCCCATTCATTCTTGGGGAGCTTGAATTTTGGACTAACCATTCTCAGTAGATATTGTATCAGGGAGTTTGTGAAGACAGGGGAAGGCATCCAGGAATTCAACAACTTGGGAGAAATGTCCCATAATTGAGAAGCATCTAGAGACCATTGATTTTTCTTCTCCTCCTAACTCACCCCAATGTTTTAAAGTATATGAAGCCAACATCTATGTTCTCCTCTTCCACTTTATCCATGAAACAGTGGAGTGGCCATCCAAAGCTGAAATCCATCACACCTGGAAAGTACCAGAATGTGGGAAGACAATGTCTCTCTAAACAGAACACTGGAGGTGTGAAATACCTATTGTTGTCACTTGCCACTCTTAAGTAACAAACTGAATCTTTTTTTTCCCCAAGTGTTAAATATTCCTCATTGGGTTTCTGTATCTTCCGCCATCAGAAGAAAGTTAAACTGTGTGTTTGCTGAAAGGGGTTAAAATAAAACAAGCTTAGGAGAATGTTTTTCTTCTCTTTTTTTTAGGCTGTGTTTTGCTGGTGCCCGAGAAGGTCATTTGCCGAGTCTTCTGGCCATGATCCATGTCAAAAATTGCACTCCAATCCCTGCTCTCGTTATCTGCGTAGGTGTTTCTATTCCTGTAGAATTGATTGACATAGCTAATCGGAAAGACTCTTGGTTTAATTGAATACCAATCAAATCCATTTTGTAAAATCAGCCACGGTAAAAATAAAATGTACTTGTATTACTCAAGTGCAGCCAAAATCACTAGATAGAATGAAGAGACGGATTCAGGTGGCAGATGTTGGAAGCTGAGTGATCCTGAAGAAGCCATGAAAAGAATGAAAGAGAGCGTGAACACAAACCATCGTGAAATAGCGTTATGACTCCATTGGCAGCTAATCTTACAAACAGCCATTTGTTATTGTATGCTGCTCACGGTTTGGTTTCTTTTATTAATTTCATTATCAAGATATAAAATACAAAAGAAAGTGAAACCAGTTGGGAAAATTGAGAAGAGGGAGGGGAAGAGAAAGAAGTGTAGGTTAAAGCGGGGGAAGAGAAAAGAAAAACATTGACTTCCAATTCTTTTTAGCAAAATAGAATAAGTAATAACATTACAGCCTCAACTTTTTACTTTCCCTTTCATCTGCTATGCATCCTCTCTCTCTCTCTCCTCTCCTCTCCTCTCCTCTCCCTCCCTCTCTTTTCATCTGTAGGGTCTCCTTAGACTGTCCTAGCTATAGCTCTGTCATCCTTGCAATAGCTTAAGCCAGGGGTTTCCAACCTTGGCAACTTTTAAGACTTGTGGACTTCAACTCCTAGAATTTTCCAGCCAGCCACATGTGGACTTCAACTCCCAGAATCCCCCAGCCACGTGTGGCTGGCTGGGGAATTCTGGGAGTTGAAGTCCACAAGTCCCAAGATTGGAAACCCCTGGCTTAAGCTATTTGAATGGGAGAGCTTCTTCGTGTCTCTTGATCCTTGTATCATGTGCCCACTCTTCCTTTGAAGTCTGCATTTTTAACCTGGGGAAGGTTTTGCCTTTGTTTCTTCCAGAAATTCTCAATTTAAAGAATACACCCCTTCCTTTTTCTCTCCCCCACCCCCCAGTGCCTGTCTACTGCGGTCATCATGCTGGTTGGAGACACCTACACGTTAATTAACTACGTGTCCTTCATCAACTACCTCTGCTATGGAGTGACAATAATAGGCCTGCTTGTGCTACGGTGGAAACAGCCTCAGATCTTCAGACCCATCAAGGTGAAAAATAGTGGGGCAGTCTGATGTTTCTCCCGCTCTTTGGCCTCTGCAGGTTGTCCTTGACTTACAAACATTCATTTAGCAACCGTTTGAAATTAAAATGGCATTCCAAAAAGTGACTTGCAACCAGTCATGTTTATAACCCCCACTTGTTAAACAGCTTGGAGGCTCTGATGTCAAATTACTCCACCTTTACCTGCCAGATCGTTAGGTACACCCATGAATTAAGAAAAGATAGAGATGAGCTTACGTTCCTGATCCTGGTGAGCTTTTAAACAACCAGGACTACAGTCTCCATGATCTCCAGATCTACATAATGCCCATGGTCATGTTGGTCAAGGATACCAATCTGGGGTGGTGTCATCCAGAAGTGTGGCATTGTGTGATGACCCGGGGCATGACACAAAAATAACAAAGTCACAAAAGTAGAATAAATTCCCTTTAATGCCTCCAACTTGGCCCCAATGTTCAATTATCCTTGGCTGGATAACAAACTCTTCAAAAAACAGTCTACAAAGGGCAGAAATGCAGTCCGAACCCAAAGTAAAGATAATTAGAAATTAAAAAAACCAACACAAACCACACTGAAGTAATTAACACGGCAGGCCAGGATGATAAATTGCAGAGGATAACGCAGCACCCAGAGTTGGGAGGACGCCAAAACCCATATAAGGCTTGACCAAGATAATGCACGCTTTGCTTCCAGCAAGGAGCCGTGTGCAAACGCCCCACTTATATCCTGTTCTCCCAACTGCAACCAATGAAAGGGATCAGGGCCTTCTTCTCTCTCGCAAGCTACATTGCTCCCTTCTCCGTTCCTCCCTGCATGCCCTAGGATGAAGAGAGGATGGCCCTGGATCTTTCTCTGAATCCCAGCCGGACTGTGCCCTTCTCCCATTTCCTCCACAGCCACTGGAGCCACACTCACACTCCCTGTCATCTGCTCAATCTCCCCCTCAGAATCAGACTCCAACAAGGGCATGACACATTGGGATTAGCCAAGGCAGAAGCTCCTGGTGATCTATCTGAGCGATGATCCAATGTTGTCTATCAGCACAAAGGGAATTGGGGCAGAAACAACAAGTCTCTGTACCCTTCCAATATTTTCTTTCCTCTTAGGTAAACCTCCTGGTTCCAATCACTTACCTGATCTTTTGGGCCTTTCTCTTAATCTTCAGTTTTTATTCTGAGCCAGTGGTCTGTGGCATTGGACTGATTATCATCTTAACTGGAGTGCCAGTGTTTTTTCTTGGCGTGTACTGGCAAAACAAACCAAAGTGTGTAAATAGAATAACAGGTAAGAAACAAAAAAGAAAACAGCCTTGGAGGCAGCATCGAGTATATCTATTGATTACAAAATAATCCATTCATTAACTCAAGATTGGTTGCCAAGTACTTCCTTATGTGACTTACACTATTACGGATGTACAGAAATCTGCCTTAGACAAGGTTAGAAAGACCCATCTCATTACCTGGCTATCCTAATCAGAGAAGTTTCTAAATTGATGAACAACCTACTTATTTAGACTTATGGGCCTTCAAAGTTCATGTTCACGTTTGTGTCAACATCTGTCCAAAAGCTAGTGGAAAAGAGAGAGAGGTCTCCATTTCTTGCATAATCCAGATGAATCTGGGAAAAACAAAATGCTGGATTAAAATTTGGGCCAGGCCCAAATGTCTAATCTTACATTCCAGCCATGGGACTGGACTCTTGGATCTTCTGTATGCAAAGCAGATGTTGAAAAGGAGGACTAGGGTTGATAAGATAGCAGTGTTCCAATATTTGAAGGGCTGCCACACAGAAGAGGTGGCCAATCTATTCTCCAAAGCACCAGAAGGCAGGACAAGAAGCAATGGATGGGAATCTAATCAAGGACAGATCCATCCTAGAACTAAGAAGAAATTTCTTGACAGTAAGAACAATTAATCAGTGGAACACTCTGCTCCCCAAAGTTGTGGATCCTCCAACACTGGAGGTTTTTAAGAAGAGATTGGATAGCCATTTGTCTGAAATGGTATAAGGTCTTCCTGCTTGGGCAGGGGGTTGGACTAGAACAGTGGTCGCCAACCAGTGGGCCGGGGACCACGAGAAAATTTGGGTGGTCCACAGAGAAACATCACCCCCAAAGCAATTAATCCAGGCTGAGCGGGAACACAAGGCTGCGCTGCCCACAGGGCCCACGGGAACACAAGGCTTGCATCGCTTGCATTGCGAACAAACACCATCAGAAATGATGTTTTGGGACCCTGTAAGGCATTCTGCTCCAAGAGGCTGCACTGGCAAAGACTCATTTCTGGCAGAGTTTGGGGGAGAGAAAGAAAGACTTCTGCTGTTTCTGCTGCTTTCCTTGCATGAAGCCAAAAGTCTCTCTCTCTCTCTCTCTCTCCCTCTCCCTGAGAACAGAGCTGGAGACGGGATCCTGTGATCCCAAATAAAGAATGATCGATTGGTAGGAAAACGGGGTGGTGAATTTTCCTGCAGACTTTTTGGGGGATTTTCCCAGGGTCTCTGGTTCGCGGGATTTAAAATTATGAGTTTGGTGGTCCTTGAGGTCCAAAAGGTTGGTGACCCCTGGACTAGAAGACCGCCAAGGTCCCTCCCAACTGGTATGTTCTTATTCTTCCGTTGAGTTCAAATGCCTTCCCAGTTAATAATGCCCACTCTAGT
The DNA here is from genome assembly GCF_049901735.1 of Notechis scutatus. Lineage (NCBI taxonomy): Eukaryota > Metazoa > Chordata > Lepidosauria > Squamata > Elapidae > Notechis > Notechis scutatus. The sequence continues at coordinate 10,244,945 of NC_142017.1, read as the reverse complement.
CTCAAAACTAGCATAACCTAACTCTTTGATCTTTTTTTCAGAATCTTTAACCCACTGGGGCCAGAAGATCTGTTTTGTTGTCTATCCTCAGAAGGGACCTCCTGAAGACGATCTACCTTTCACCGATTATCCCTCTCAAGAAGTCAAAAGACCTTAAAAAAAACAATGATACTTTTTACAGAATAAGTAGATTTTGTTTACATTATGGCATATTTTTTTTGGACTGGGGAAAGGAAAGAACCTTGATTTGGTTTTTTGTTTTTTTAAAAAAAAATTTTTTAAGAAATGAGGACCGTCATTTGGACAACTCTAGGAGACGCCCTAAAAGTGTTTAGCTCTTTATCCTGAAAAGGACAAAAATAAAAGTAAAATGAGGCTAGTGGGTTTTTTTTTTCACGATGCATTTTACATGTAAGTTGAAATGGCCAGGTATAAAAAAATATTGCTACCAGCCACCTGTTATGAAAGACAGCAAAGCTTTTGTGAAGTTTCTGCAAATTCCCCAAAGGAGGAACTCTCCTCTGGCTCTTCTCTGGAAATCGAACACATCTTTAAGGAAACACCATGGCTGGTTATTACGGTCCTTTATTCAGTACTTCGGTAGTTCTCAGCCTTTTTTTTTTTTTTTTCACCATGGACCCCCTTTAAATACCTTTTGTGGCCACAAACCACCAAGACTCACAATTAACTCACAATTTAAGCCATAACATTTCTTCAACCCTTCGTGGACCCCGTGATGACATTGTGCCCCCACCCGGGGTCTGCAGACAACAGGTTGAGAATCACTGCAGCAGGGGTGGGATGATCCCAGCAACCGGTTCGCTGCCTGGTTGCTGGGTAGGCTTGGCCTACCGGAACTTTCGGTGGGGCCATTTTTCCCCTTCCCGAGGGTCCAGAGGCTTCCCTTGGGCCTCTGGGAGAGCGAAAACAGCCTCCACCCGAGCTCTGGAGGCCTTCCGGAATTTGGAAATAGGCCCGTTTCTGGACTTCCAGAAGACCCATTTCCCCCCCTCCCAGAGCCCATCGAAAATGGGCCACGTGGAGACTCCTGGGAGGGACTGGGGGTGGGTGGGCAGAGCCAGCCGGTCAGTTCAAATACCGCTTTGGGTGAACCAGATGCAAATTTAACATCCAGTTCGCTCGAACCGGTCCGAACCGGTAGAATCCCATCCCGGCACTGCAGTACTTTTCGCCACAATAGTACCTGTGAGAGGAATCTTGGAGTCCTAGTGGATAATCATTTAAATATGAGCCAGGAGAGTGTGCTGCAGCTGCCCAAAAAGCCAACACAGTTCTAGGCTGCATAAACAGAAGAATAGAATTAAGATCACACGAAGTGTTAATACAGCACAAAGTACCGCTTTAAACTGCAGTCATGAGCTCACACTTGGAGACTGCACTGCCATCTGTCAGAAATGGTGCAGGGTCTCCTGCTTTGGGGGGGGGTTGGACTAGATGACCTACAAGGTCCCTTCCAACTCTGTTCATCTGTTAATATTGTGTCCAATTGTGAGCATCATGATTTTTTTTTTAAAGTAGGAAGAGTGCAGAGAAGAGCTGCTAAGATGATGAGGGGGCTGGAGGCTAAATCATAGGATGAATGGTTGCAGGAACTGGGTATGGCTAAGTCTAACAAAGAGAAGGATTACACAATTGTCCTCTTGCCAGCTTCTGGCAATTTTTAAATTACCATAATCAATCATCATTACATAATAGGCCCCTGTCATCATGCAAAATCGTACAATCTATCCAGTACCTGAAAAACATGGCTAAACCGTTTCTCCTTTTGTGTAGTTAAGAATTTTCTCCATCTCTTTACGTTCAAAATTACGTTTGAAGATCCCTGGGCGTTGCATCCAAGGTTTTTAAACGCAGTATACTCTACTGAAGCCTCCAATTTTGTATCTTGGGTAGGAAGGCAGAAGTGACAGTTTGGTCCATTGGTGCATGAAAAAGCACACACTTCCAAGATTAACCTAACCCAATTTATAGAACCAAGAGTTTGGCCATTCTTTAAAGACCAGCATTCCTGCATTTGCTGAGTTTTTTTTCTCCAACACCAGGAAAACCTCCTAAGACAGTTGACAGAACTCAAATGCAAAACTAGAAATGGTCAACATTTTAAGTTGGCCTCTTCTCCCAAAAACAGAGATGAGGGGGGATGTAAGATACAAGACTAAAACAGCGAAATTGAAAAATGGAAGCATCATACCCAACATTAGGAGTGTTAATGAATGTGAATATTTGATCCAACCCACTATCTCAAAAAGTTGGCTTGTTATTACAGTGGCTTAGCAGCTAATAAAAATAATATTCTTCTGTTTATGTACCAGACAGAACCGCTGACAGTCCTGGGCATTTCTTGATTTTTATCACGAAAGGAACAAACAAGCGAGTTGGTGAAGATTTATTATTATTATTTTTTTAAGAAATAAAAGAAGTGCAGCTCCAAGGGCTTGTTTTTCCCATCACATATTTTACCCAGTGTAGATCAATGTTATAAACTGGCAATAATTGGGTTTTTCATTTAAGCAGTCCCGGGAATAACAGCGCAGGCTCTGTGCTAGCTTGGTCAGCCAGCCGTGTCTCATACAGCTTCTGACTGGGATGTAGAAAAAGCTCGCATTTCTAGAAGCAGAGGGAACCAATTTTACAGACAGGTACCAACAAAAAGAGAGCTAATTCACAGCAGTGGTTTCATACATTGCATCCATGTATCCAGGGGGCCAAAGGCAGATGAACTGGGTTGGGTTGGGATTACTTCTGTGAATCTGCGGAGGGAATCGCTCTGAACCCCTCTAGCCTCTTCCCTGGAGAACAGGTTGCAGATTGGAAAGTCAAGGGACAAGAAAGTGATCACCACGGGGGTAATAATGAAAATAATAATGGAAGAATTGCAGCAACTGTCAGAAGCAGTGAGGCTATTAGCCTTGATGGCAGTGGGGATACCTCTGAAGACCATCTGCTAGGACATTAGTGGACTTTCCTGGGCAGTTGTGCTGGTCATTGTGACCATAGCCTGCTCAACTAGATGGACTAGGGGGACCAAGCCAAGAAGTCATTGCTTACATTCTGCTGATGTAGATCAGGGATCTCCAACCTTGGCAACTTTAAGACTTGTGGACGTCAACTCCCAGAATTCCTCATCAATTCTGGGACTTGATGTCCACAAGTCTTAAAGTTGCCATGGTTGGAGACTTCTGATCAAGAAAGAAGACAGACATCACTACTACCGTAAGTGACCTCTTTCTTTACAACAAGAAACACGTCAACGTGGGCCGTGTATGGTTTCTCTTTACCCATGGATAGAATTACTCATTCGAGGGTTCAAACCCAGCCTTACATTCAAGCAACCAAAGTGCCAAAGGACCTCGGTAAACTTTGAACATGTCCACTCTTTAGACACAAATATGCAGTAAAATCATCAAGAGGAGCGCAGGTGGGATTGTCAAGCTTCCAGCTCTAATATTTAAAGCTGACCTTCCTCCATGGCTTAAGCAAGGTCTATTGAATAAACCACAACTGACTTAGATTCATACATGATCCTCCCATCAAAATCAAAGCCTTGGTCTCAACCGCTTTCTCACAGCACATGAAGCCACCCAGGCAGCGTCAAACCCAGAAGTGGTATTCCACAGGTTCTGACCAGTTCTGGAGAACCAGTAGCGGAAATTTTGAGTAGTTTGGAGAACCGGCCAATCCCGCCTCTGACTGGCTCCACCAATCCCATCTCTTCTCTGCCTCCCATTGAGTCCTAGCTGATCGGCTGGGTCTACTTTGGTTGCCCCTGCACAGGAGAACGGAGCTGGAAAGCAGGTTAGTGGGGTGGGGAGGGAATGGGGATTTTGCAGTACCCTTCCCCTGCCACGCCCACCAAGCCACGCCCACAGAACCGGTAGTAAAAAATTTTGAATCCCACCACCGGTCAAACCCATCAGGAAGTCCAGACCAGGAATCAACTCCATGGCAACGCTAAAACTATTTTCATTGAGATTGGCTGTAATTATGGAATCTCGCAAATCTGGACTTCCCCCTCCCCTTTCTTATACCCAGGAGAATTAGGGAAGCGTCTGAGCCGCTTCTGCATTTCTCCCTGCTTGTTTTGGACTTAATCCGTGCTTCTCTCCTCCCGTTGCTTTGGTAACGGATCCAGTCTACCTCTGTCAAGGTCACCCTCCTTACTTTTTAGAGTCAGGCAACCATTGCATCTATCCTCTCTCCATGAAAGAGGGGAAGAGAGAAAGAGAGGCTGTGAACGGTCTTTCTCCCCGGCTGTCTATAAGCTATTCTCCGTGCAGACAGACATGCTGTAAAGCAGGGGTGTCCAACCTTGGCAAGCTTTGCTGGCTGAGGAATTCTGGGAGTTGAAGTCCACAAGTCTTAAAGTTGCCAAGGTTGGACACCCCTGCTGTAAAGAGAGAGGCAAAGGAGACTTGGGGGCAGGGCTGGGCTGCTGGGGGCTGGCAGGGGGTCGGGAGAGCCCCTCGCTAAGATCCCCACTCCTGGCTGGCCCCACTCCTGGCTGGTGTAGGCAGAGGGTGGGGTGTCCTACTGCGGCAGGCACATGGGGGAGCTAAGCGAGGTAAGGCGCCCCGTAGTGTCATTGCACCTAGGACGTGGATTATGGGACCTGTGCCATTTGCCCACAGTCGTGGCACACGCGAGCTCAGGATTGACCTTCTGCCTTGCGAACATGACCTTTCAGCACACCAACAAAGACTCGTCATCACTGGGACTCCTTTCGGGGACTGGGAGTGGGCAGGCGGCTATTGGCACTTCCATGGAATGGCAACAAGGAGGGTGAATGCCAAAAGGTTCTTCGTGGCACGAGTGTGGGTCACCATTGGGCGGCTGCTCCCCCCGAAGAGGGAGGGCGGCTCTGTAGGTTTCAGGGTACCTGGACTCCCAGTTTTTTAAGGGCCTTGGGTGAGGCAGTTCTTCCCTCAGTAGCTGAGAATGTCTGCCGTCTCCAGCTGTCCTGCCATGTGACCTGGTGAATTGGTGAATTTCTGTCACTCTTTCCAGCAAAGGATCCCTAAATGTTCTCCCTGAATCTGCCTTGCCGGCTTGTGTGAGTTGTCCCTCGGGGGCATCTTCAGCCACACGGCTGTGCTGGCCCTCAGCGTCCGGCAGAGCCACCGGGCAAGGACTTGGCACACTCTCGGCAGACGGGACTTCCGCTGCTTCGGCCTCCAAGGCCGAGGGGCTGTTGCCAGGTTCAGAAACCCCTCCAGATGGGCCACAAGCCTCTTCCGGAGAGGCCCGGAGACTCTCCACAGGTGTACCGTCTGCGCGGTTCAGGATCCCGTCCCCCAGAACCGTCTGGGAGGTGCGCGTAGGGTTCAAGAGAGGAACCTGGCCTCTCGCTCGCGGCCTGTGAAAGAATCTGTTCCAGAGTCTGCCCAAACGTTGGCGGGAAGAGCTGCGCCTCGAGGAATGGCGCCTCATTTGCCGCCTCATGGCCGTTCGGATGTTCTGCAGCACGGAAGCCTGCAAAGATATATATATATATAAATTTTTTAAAAAATCAACTATTTCTCCTGGTGAGTTTCGTCCAAACTCTAATTCTGATTCAACTGGAAATAAGGAGAAATTTCCTGACAGGGAGAGCAATCAACCCATGGAACAGAAGTTGCCTTCGGAAGTTGTGGGAGCTTCCTCACTGGAAGCTTTCAAGAAGAGATTGGAGAACCATTTGTCAGAAATGGGCGGTGGGGTTGTACTAGATGACCCACCAAGTCTCTTCCAACTCTGTTGATCTGTTAATCAAAGGCTTTGCAAACATCTACATCTTACAGGTAGGCAGTATTTCAGTATTTGAGAGACCGCTGCAAAGAAGAAGGAGTCAAATTATTCTCCGCAGGACCAGAAGGCAAGACAAGAAACAATGGATGGAAACTAATCAACGAGAGAGAAACAACCTGGAATTGAGGAGAAACTTCCTAACAGTGAGGCCAATTAAGCGGTGGAACAACTGGCCTTCAGACATTGTAGGTCCGTGATGGCGAACCTATGGCATGCATGCCACAAGTGGCACGCAGAGCCATTTGTGCTGGCACGCGAGCCACAGGCAAACTAACTCACTGCGCATGCATGCGCCTCACAGCTGATTTTTTTGGGGGAAGGGTGTGTGGTTTGAGTCCTTTTTGGGGGAAGGGTGTGTGGTTTGAGCCTCTGCAAGGCTTCTCAGGTGAAATTATAGGCCCGTTTGGTCATTTCCTGTAATACCGGAAGTGACGAAACGGGCCTATAATTCGGCTTGAAAAGCCTTGCAGGGGCTTTTTCCAAGCCTCTGGGAGGCCGAAAAAGGCCTCAAACCAGCTGAAAAATCAGCTGTGAGGCGCAGTGCAGGTAAGGGGGGTGGAGGGTAATTGTATGTGCATGCGGAGAGGGTGTGGGGAGGGGCGCGCGCAATGCATTCTGGGTGCTGGCATATGAGTGTGGGCAATGTGGGCGCGCTGGTGCACATGCAGTTTTTGGCACAAGAGCCCCAAAAGGTTAGCCACCACTGTTGTAGGTGCTCCATCACTGGAGGTTTTTAAGAAAAGACTGGACAACCACTTGTCTAACATGGTATAGGTTCTCCTGCTTGAGCAGGTGGCTGGACTAGAAGACCTCCAACATCCCTTTATTCTATTTTCTATTCTATTTTCCTGTTCTGTTCTGTTCTGTTCTGTTCCGTTCCGTTCCGTTCCGTTCCGTTCCGTTCCATTCCATTCCATTCCATTCCAATTCCAATTCCAATTCTATTCAAGGCCTTACCTGAGATGCATTATAAACAGGGAAATCTTCCACGGGTGGAATGAGTCCTTGTGCGATCAGCTGCCCGTAAGAAGGAGGAGCTTCACGCCTTACGAACTCCGCCTCCAGGCGAGTCATCTGGGTTTCAAATGCCCTGGAAACGGGATCAAAGGAAGAAATGAGGGACAGAAGAGAGAAATTGACCAGGTAACATCACTGCGGACAGATGGGTCGCTTCCTGCTTCTTTCCATCGACAGGAAGTCCTTGACTTACAACTATTTTGCTTAGTGAGCATTTAAAGTTACAAGGTCACTTTAAAAGGTGGCTTACGACTGGTCCTCACCCTTATGATGGCCACTGCATTCCCACAACAGTCACATGATCAAAATTCAGGCAACAGGCATGTATTTGCAATGCTTGTAGCATCCCAGGGTCACATGATCGCATGGCCTGGGTCCAGTTTACTTGAGGGACCTTTTTGTCCCACTGGGATTAGCTGGTACCGCTCGTGCCGGCAGAGAAGGTGTGCTATGGCCACGATTATTCCGCCGGGTGGGGTCAAGGAGGAGTGACTTCTCTGCTGTGGCTCCAGCCTGTTGGAAACATCTTGCCCGCTGACCTGAGGTTCGTCCCAACTCTCCCTATCTTTTCCTAAGGGTCTAAAGACGTAGCCATGCCAGTCGCCCTGGAGTCCCAGTGGGGGAACAGAGCAATGGAGGTGGTTGTTTGTTCCAGAGGTGGTATTCCACAGGTTCTGACCAGTTCTGGAGAAACGGTAGCGGAAATGTTGAGTAAGTCGGAGAACCAGCAAATGCCACCTCTGACTGACCCCGCCCCCATCTATTCTCTGCCTCCCGAGTCCCAGCTGATCGGCTGGGTCTTCTTTGGTTGCCCTGCACAGGAGAACGGAGCTGGAAAGCAGGTTAGAGGGGCGGGGAGGGAAGGGGGATTTTGCAGCATCCTTCCCCTGCCACTCCCACCAAGCCACGCCCAAGGAACCGGTAGTAGAAAAAAATCTTGAATCCCATCACTGGATTGTTCCCTCTCTCTGGAACCTCATTCCCTGTCAAGGTGATAATTTAAGAGCTGATCGGCTGATGCAATGATGGGAATGAGTCAGAAGGTCTTTGTCTGTTATCCCTTTAAGAGCCTGAGTTATAAGAGGAGGCCCTGCTAGAGTGTTTGTTGGTCCCTCGAGTTTCTTCCCTGTTGTAATTGCAGACACTGTTTGTAGCACGTGTATCAGAGGTGGCATTCAGCAGGTTCTGACCAGTTCTGGAAAGCCTGTAGCAGAAATTTTGAATAGTTCTGACTGGAGATTGTACAGTATCCTTCCCCTGCCCCGCCCACCAAGCCACCCCCACAGAACCGGTACTAAAAAAAATTGAATCCCACCAGTGATGTGTATGCATAGTATCCCTATATTCCTATTGTAGATAAAAACCGCTATTTGATACAGACCATTGTTGGCTGTACTTGCTCCTGGGCTGATACACGTGATAGACCTTTGCAAACTCTTGACACCCCACCCTCAGAGATTAGAAAGGTCCACACCCTAATACTCTTCTGGAAGTTGCTGAAGACCTGGTTCTGCCAGTGGGCCTGAGGAACCCAGAGCAGGATGGAGCCCATTAAAGGGCTCGTGTGATATGTTGTCGTTGGAGCGGAGGGTGTGTGTGCTATTTTATTATGTTATTTTATTCATTTGCTATTCTTTTATTAGTTTTATTGTGTTTTATATTGTTTTTTATTTTATATGTATGTATATATGAGAGAGAGAGAGAGGGAGGGAGGGAGGGAGGGAGCCTGGACTGTCCATCAGCCCTCAGATGGAGAGTCAATAGCTCCCAGGTCCGGAGGTGGCTGATGAGGAAGAGGAGGAACAGCTGGGTCCAGTCCTGACGTGCAGATGCACAGAAGGCAGAGGAGAGGAGAGCAGTGGAAATCTATGGGCTGGTCCTTGGGATAAAAGAGCCACTGCTGCTAGCGAAGCCCGACCCTAGCTCTGGGGATAAAAGGCAGGGGATGGAGATGAATAGATGTGGTAGATAACTATTCATCTTCCGGCTGGAGGGATTTGTTAGCCTGCAGTGAGAGGTTTGAGTTCACTTCACAGGGTTTGTCATGTTTGAAGAGCTGGGTCAGAACACAGTCCCAACAGCATCCTCGTCTCCTCACCGGTATTCCCTGCTCCTCAGAGAGTAGAGCTTGAAGGCACAACCCAAGGCGATCACCAACAGCAGCCCACAGACCAGGCTCCCGATCAGAGCAGCTGTGATGACCTTCCGCGGCACGATCACCAAGCAGTTGTGCTCGTCGCTGCCATCCTGGCAATCCTCCTGGCCATCACAACGCCAGGTCTCAAAAATGCAGAGGTTGGTGCCGCAGTGGAAGTTCCCCGGCTGGCACACAAAACAGTTCTTCTCATCTGACCCGTTGGGGCAGTTCTTCTGGTTGTTGCACCGGTCGAGCAAGGAGTAGCACAGCCCGCTGTTCCCCTCGCAGGGGTACTCGTTCTTCTGACAGGCGGGGCAGTTCTCCTCGTCCTTGCCGTTGGCGCAGTGCCACCACCCATCACAGTGCTGCTTATCGGAGTAACACTCCTCATCATCCCCGCACGGGTGCTCCCAGGGGAGGCAATACCCTTTGACTTGATAGGTTGCGTTGAACCCGTGACCGGTGCTTTTCGACCAGGCGTAGTACAAGATGGTCATCTGCCCCTTGGAGGACTCCAGGCTGACCGTGTGCTTGTTATTCCGATACGAGAGCGTCTCGATCAGCCTGTCGGCTTTCTCCTCTAAGCCATCGTACACCTTCACGTAATCCTTGTAGCCCAGCTGCAAACTGAGCTGCAGAAGAACGTGGCGGTTATCTTGCGTGTCCACCTGCCACGTGCAACAGAGGTCGGCCCGACTCCGGTCCAGGCGGAACAAATCCGGCGAGGCAAATGACCCGTAGAAATTGCTCAGTTTCTTGCCGCAAGAGAGATCGGGGCAATTTTCTTCGTCGGAGCCGTCGCTGCAGTCTTTCACGGTGTTGCATTTCAGCTCGTTCAGCAAGCACTTGATGGAATGGGCAATGTTGCACTGGAACGTCCCCGAAGGACAGAGGTTGGATTGGGGCTCCGTCGGGGGGAGGCTGCAGTTTTTCTCGTCCGAGTTATCCCCACATTCGTCCATGGAGTTGCACTTCCAAGTGATGGGGATGCATTTGCCATTGAGACAGTGGAATTCGTCTGGTTGGCAGCTGGCTTGGCCAACCTTTCCTGCGAAGACAGGGAGAGGAGTTAAAAACTTCTACTGCAAGCATTAGTGATTTATGTCGGTGTTAGATTTTTATCCTGCCTTTCTTACTTTGTAAGTAACTTAAGGCAGCATCTAATACTCTTTCCTCCTTCTCTTTTTCCTACAGCAAACCTGTGAAGTGGTTGGGCTGACTGGCCCAAAGTCACCCTGATGGCTTTCATGCCCAAAGCAGGACTAGAACTCCCAGCCTCCTGGAGATTGCCACAAACTCACCCTGATGGCTTTCATGCCCAAAGCGGGACTAGAACTCCCAGTCTCCTGGCTATTGGCCCAAAGTCACCCAGTCGGCTTTCATGAATAAACTGGGATTAGAGCTATAGAGTATATGGATTATATGAAGTTTGGAGTGACCTCTGGTTGCTATCCTGATATTAAAGATAACGTTTCACTGAACTAAGTGCTACTTGATAGACACATCTAGGCAGGTTTCTTGCCAACAAAACCAAGTTTACTGTTGCCTTCTTTCATTTTTTTAAAAAACTTCCACAACTAAACTATAGCTCAATATTGTCTGGTGGTCTCTCCACTAGCAGTATCCTTGGGAAGAGACAAACGAGGGTCAGACTCACCAAACAGCAACATAACACAACACAACACTGAAATTCTATCTTGGCAAACACAACCTTCTGCTCCCAAGCAAAATATTCTCCCCACAGTTCTGTCTCTTAAACTGGGCAACGTTCTACTCATAAATCACTTTACAGTTTTCTCCTACAGGACCTCACCCGCAGGACTTAACAAAAGGCATGAGAGAAGACAGGAGTCACGATTCCAACAGTTATTCCCATTTAAATCATGAGTCTCGAGCCAAACTTCCAAAACTTAAAAAGGACTTATTGGGAGTTAACATGTCCGGCACTGCCTGGGTGTAGCCGACTCTGAGACACATCATTCATTGTCACCCTTGACCCTGGTTTTCTCCCACCCCCTGGGTGTATCGTAATTCATAGTCTCCAATGGGACACATCCATAGCCAAGAGTCATCAATCATGCTCTCCAGTTAGAATTTTGCAGGGCAGAAACTTCAGTCACCTAGTTACTATCTTTGAAAAACATTTATGGAATGCAGTTTCGATTTTGCAAGCTGCTGCACTGCTCCCCGCTCCCTTTCTGTTGGCAACTCTAGAAAGACCATAGAAATATTTTATGAGTTGACAACAGGAGTATGGCTGGATTCACACAACACATTAAGCCATGGTCAGTCGATATTGTTTGTTGCACAAAAACGATAGGTGGAATTCATATAGCGGAGCACGCCATAAAATGTAGTTGGCAAACCTTCCTGGCTACCTATATTCATACAACATGCTGAGCCAAAATCAAGACACATGCACATTGTGGTGTGAACTAGGTCACAGTGAAAATTGTGTTGGACGTGGACCCGAGAGATGTGAGTTTATTTCTGATTTACTCTTAAGGCCTGTTAGCTTATTCCAGTTCGTTGTCCTCTCTTCATCGGAAAGCCACCCCAGTATCCTTGCAAGAATGAAATGGAATTAATTTATCACACAGACATGATATCCAGAAATGGAATGAAGCAAAAGAGCAGATTTTACCTCGAATGTAAGAAAGGCGAAATCCCTGAGCCTGCGCTGAACTTGATGGATCTGAGTGGAAAAAAATCCAGATGTGGTCCCTGGCAGAGATGAACGAAGGAGGGATAAAAGATCCACACACTTTGTACTCCTCCCCTTTGGAAGAAGGACCCATCATCAACCAGTCTATGGAGCATTTGGGAGAGTCCTCCACATCAAAGTTCTTAAAACTACCAAGACAAAAAGATGGAGAGAAAAAAAAGAAGATGAAGATGACATACAAATGAAGGAAAGGCAACCTGGTTCACATCTTGCATTCCATCAGAGATTGGTGACCTTTGGGAGGGATGGCACTTGGCCTCCTGACCTTCTCAAGAACTTCAGAGATGTATGTTTTGTTGTTATTTTTGGGCACGGGAAGGAGGATCCTGCCAGGATCCTGTCGTAAGTATGGGGACCAGTCGTAAGGCATTTTTTTCAGCATCATTGTAACTTTGAATGATGATTAAGCAAATGGTCGTAAGTCAAGGACTACCTGTATTTGAGAGAGAGAAAGAGAGAGAGAGAGAGAGAGAAGATAGATGGATGGATGGATGGATGGATGGATGGATGGATGGATGGATGGATGATGGATTATGGATCATAGATGATAGATATACATACATACATACAGATAGATAGATGATAGATAAATTGATTGAAAGAGACAGATAGATAGATAGATAGATAGATAGATAGATAGATAGATAGATAGATAGATAGATAGATAGATAGATAGATAGACAGATGAATAATAGTGATAGATAGTGATAGATAGTTAGATAGATAGATAGATAGATGATAGATGATAGATGATAGATAGATAGATAGATAGATAGACAGACAGACAGATAGAGATATATAGATAGATGATAGATAGATAGATAGATAGATAGATAGATGATAGATAGATGATAGATAGATAGATAGATAGATGATAGATGATAGATGGATGATAGATAGATAGATAGATAGATAGATAGATAGATAGATAGATAGATGATAGATATACATATACATATAGATAGATAATAGATAGATAGATTTAGAGAAAGATAGGTATAGTTAGAAAGGATGGATAGAAAAATAGAGATAGATAGACACACAGACAGATGATAGATAGATAGATAGATAGATAGATAGATAGATAGATAGATAAATAGATAGATAGATAGATAGATAGATAGATAGATAGATAGATAGATAGATAGATAGATAGATAGATAGATAGATAGATAGATAGATGATAGATAGATGATAGATAGATGGATGGATGGATGGATAGATGATAGCTAATGGATGGAGGGATGATAGATGATAGATATACATATACAGACAGGCAGACAGACAGATAGAAAAAGAGATATATGATAGATAATTTGTTAATATCTAAATAATTTTGTCATTATTATTTTTACGTGATTCAGGCAGAGTGATTCTGACAGCTTGTAACAAAGCCACAATGACTAATCGGCAAAAGCATTTTTATAAGCTGTAGCTTAAGAGCTACAAACAAGATTCCTTTTGTTAGTGTAACTGAAGGTAGAGTGAAATGTTAATTCATTAGACCAGGTGGAGGGGAAGGATCTCCATTACTCTTGAGTGTGCATTACATCACATATGACATCATTCACATCAATTATATCAATGGTAGCAATAGCCAAATGGCACAAACAGCTCCGAGTGAGGTATATCATTTGCATAATGACATATGTGTCATTACTCAATGATGTAAATTGCTGACATAATTACACTTCCAGATTATTTTGGTGGGATGTCTGTAAAATCTGGAGTCTGTTGAATTGAGGTGTCACCGCTGTGTAACAATGTCTGTAGTTCTTTCAACAAAAAGTTTGTTTAATCAAATGCATTCTTATTTGTATACATTCCAATATAAAATATTGAATCCTGCATTACTGTTTTGGCCATCTCGGGTCAAACTATTTACTGGCTAGGGTAGTCCCAACACACTAAAGTGGGCTACAAAAGGTTGTGTACTTTGTGGCTCAGGCTGCTGTGTGAACTCTGCCTCCATCTTAAGTCAGAATTTTGTTGACTTCTTTAAGCACAGCCAATCGCATGAACACAACCGTTCTATTTAGGGTTGAGGATACCCTAGGAATATTCTGGGCCCTACAGCATACGATATGGTACAGCAGCAAAGGACTACCTCTACCATACAGTACAGGTAGCCCTTAACTTAGAACCATTTGTTTAATGACCGTTCAAAGTTACGACGGCACTGCAAAAAGTGACTTATGACCGTTTTGCACATTTACGACCATTGCTGCATCCGGTCAAGTGATCAAAATGGACAACTGGCATGCATTTATGACAACTGCAGGATCCTGGGATCACGTGATCCCTTTTTGCGACCTTCTGACAAACCAAGTCAATGGGGAAGCCAGATTCACTTAAGACCGTGTTAGTAGACAGTTGCAGTGAGTCACTTAACAACTGTGGCCACAAAGCTCATCAAATGGGCAAGATTCACTACTGTCTCCCTTAGCAACTGAAATTTGGGGCTCACATTGTAAGTCGTAAGTCGAGGACTACCTGTAAACGCAACCAGGTCAATCAAGCCATGCTTAAAGCAGACCATGGCTTAGTGCAATGTGTGAGCATGGTCCCTGCCGCACACTCGCCCTAACTTTGATCATGTAGTCCATCCGAAGCTAAAACCATGTTTTAACTCCAGGAAAAGCCCTATAGAACAGTGGTCGCCAACCAGTGGGCCGGGAACCACTGGTGGTCTGCGAGAAAATTTGGGTGGTCCGCAGAGAAATGTCACCCCCAAAGCAATTAATCCAGGCTGCGCGGGAACACAAGGCTGTGCCACCCACATGGCCCGTGGGAACACAAGGCTTGCGTCACTTGCATTGGGAACAACATGAGGTAGTGAGGGGAGGGGGGAAAGGGGAGAGGGGGGGAACTTGCCCCACACACCTGGCCTGGCCACCGGGCTGCTTCTTTCCGCTTCTTTCTTGTTCTGCTTTTGGCTGCATGCAAGGAAAGCAGCAAAAGTCTTTCTTTCTCTCCCCCAAACCCCGCCAGAAATGAGTCTTTGGGACCCTGAAAGGCATCCTGCTCCAAGACGCTGCGCTGGCACGACAAGTCTCACAAAGACTCATTTCTGGCAGAGTTTGGGGAACATAAAGAAAGACTTCTGCTGCTTCTGCTGCTTTCCTTGCATGAAACCAAAAGTCTCTCTCTCTCTTTCCCCTGAGAACGGAGCTGGAGACGGTATCTTGCGATCCCAAATAAAGAATAATTGATCGTAGGAAAACGGGGTGGGGAATTTTCCTGCAGACTTTTCTTGGGATTTTCCCAGGGTCTCTGGTCCACGAGATTTAAAATTATGAGTTTGGTTGGTCCCTGAGATCCAAAAGTTTGGCAACCCCTGCAATAGAAGACACCTCCGTCACAGGTGAGCCTCAACCACACCTGAAACTCAACAAGGACTTTTTTTTTAAAAAAAAAATCATACAACTCACCTAATCGTGATGACATCGCCACGATCTCCTTGGATGTACCAGCTGCAGTTCATGGCCGGGAGATAGTTGAGTGGCCAGGAAGGGCTGTAAATGACCCCTCGCCGTTCTGTATGCTGCTCTGGTTTTCCACTACAAGCGGCTGTCGGAGGTAGCACCAGAAACAGAAGGTTAGAACTCCACAGCATTTTTCACCTTTCAGAGAAAAACACCCTCAGGTTGATCTTTGCCTTATCAATTCCTCTTCCTTCTACTTTACTAAACTCTTCGCTCACCTGGCTAAAAAGCCCCGGAACTGGCTTTTTTTCCTAGCAGAGGATCAATACCCTAAATAGGCCTGCCAAAAGGAAAGGATTTTTTCTTTTTCTTTTTTTTGCACAAAGCGAGCCAAAGAAATAAACATGATGTGCAAAACCGGTTAAGAAATCTCCTCATGGTCAGGTGGAATTCAGAAGCAAAGCTAAGTACCATTAAAAGAAAAAAGAAAAGAGATCAGCTGATTCAGAGAAGCGATTGATTTTTTTTTTTAATTATTTTCTCCTAAACCAAAACACATTTTACTTTCCAAAATTAGTTTTAGAGGCAGGGGAAAGTTCTAAATTTGTTGTCCTGGTGTTGTTTCTGGACCCCAGAGATAGTAACAAGATGCTATTGACCATCTATCTGATGAGCAAATGATTAAGGAAGCCATTCAGGGAACATCTCAAGCATCCTCTTTTGATCCATGCTTTTACGCGATACGTTTTCACGTATTTTGAAAGGGCCCATCTTTTTCCTCACATGATACTTATCCGGGCTGATGAGTCCCCAAGGAGATGATGAAACTTACATTATAATGAAAAGGAAATTTATCTTACCTAAGGAAGGGACCGCACTCTCAATTTTCCCAGTCAGGAAGAGATTCACTGTTTTGAAAATCCAAAAAACACAAATTAGATGTTACAATGGTGGCATTTATGGTAAGATATTGATCAAAAACATACCTATATCAGATATGTTTAGAAAGTGTTGCTTACAAGGCAGCCTGGGCTTAACTTTTCACGATGTCTGAAGTAAAAGAACGATGAATAAAATAATGAGGCATATACCGGCAAAATTTTATGAAGTGGGAAGTCTGATGAGGAAAAAATAGGATTTTGGCTGGCTGAAGAATTCTGGGAGCCGAAATCCACCAGTCTTAAAGTTGCCAAGTTTGAAAAACCCCTGATCTATACCAAGGAGGTGTTAACCACGATGAAGTATGATTTGCTTAATTGTAGTCTGTATAAGCTATGGGTGGCTCAGTGGCTAAGACGCTGAGCTTGTCGATCAGAAAGGTCAGCAGTTCGGCGGTTCGAATCCCTAGCACCGTGTAACGGAGTGAGCTCTCGTTACTTGTCCCAGCTTCTACCAACCTAGCAGTTCAAAAGCAGGTAAAAAAAATGCAAGTAGAAAAATAGGGACCCCTTTTGGTGGGAAGGTAACAGCATTCTGTGCGCCTTCGACGTTGAGTCATGCCAGCCACATGGCCATGGAGACGTCTTTGGACAGCTCTGGCTCTTCGGCTTTGTAACGGAGATGAGCACTGCACCCTAGAGCCGGAAACGACTAGCAGGTATGCGTGAGGGGAACCTGTACTTTTATCTTTTATAAACTACAGTTAACTCCCGTGTTATGACATGTTATACCAGTATTTTTCAAACTTGGCAACTTTAAGATGGGTGAATGTTCTCTTCCACCCTGGCGCCTGTTGCATCTCCATGCCCCCTGCAAACTTGGTGACTTTTAAACCCTGCTTTTCTCTCTCTGACTTCCCCAACCTTTTCAGACACTTCCCAGCACCTCCCAGGTTTGGTCTTCTCCAAGCGCCTTCTGGTCCTTTCCTGCTAACACTTTAGCTCCTTGGTGGCCCAGCGGGTCGTTGTAATACAAGGTGTAAAACTGAGATTTCAACGCATTGTGCAAACCAGTCTAATGCAATTTATTCAAAAGTCCCTGCCTATGCAAACCGCAGCTTAGCAGGGAGGCATGTGCAACATCACAAACACAGCTCCAGAAGACTCACACGTAGGCAGTCAGTACAAGCTGCAATGACAACATGTCACCATGTTTGTCCTTTGATTTCGTTTACGGATTTGATGAGTCCTGACTCCAAATGGCTCCAGGCAGCTCAGAGCAGCGGTCTCCAACCTTGGCAACTTTAAGACTGGCGGACTTCAACGTTGCCAAGGTTGGAGACCCCTGCATCCCAGAATATCATGACACCATAACAGGAAACAACCAGCAACCAAGCCAACACAACAAAGAGAAAGAAGGCAAGAGAACCTGGAAGTTGGAAGACTTTTTAAGTGCAGAGAAGAGCAACAACAAAAGATTAGGGGAAGCTAAAACAATGACACAGGAATTGGGAATATCTAGTCTAGTGAAAAAAGGGATGACATGATAGCAGTCTTCCAATATTTGAGGGACTGTCCCAAAGAGGAGGAGGGTCAACCTATTTTCCAAAACACCAAAAGAGAAGAGGAGAAACCATGGATGGAAACTAATCAAGGAGAGAAACAACAGTTAGAACAATTAATCAGTGGAACAACTTGCCTCCAGAATTTGTAATTCTCCAACAATGGAAGTTTTTAAAAAGATAACCATTCGTCTGAAGTGGTGTAGGGTTTCCTGCCTAGGCAGGGGGTGGGGCTAGAAGACCTCCAAGGTCCCTCCAACTCTGTTATTGTTCTGTTATTGTAATCTCACATCCAGAGGAGGGGGCTCCAACCATGCTAGCCCAAGTAGCCCGTGACTTGGGAGAGAAAAAATATATTTGCAATGAGAACAGGCTGGGAGCGTCCAAATCTCAGCAGGAGCCTTACTCCCCTAGGTAAAGGAAAAACACTTTCTTAAAACACTCCATTCTAAGTGCCCAGGGTGCTTTTTCAAAAGGCAACTGGACTTTCTGGTTTTTCTTTGAAGGTATTTCGCTTCTCATCCAAGAAGCTTCTTCAGCTCTGAAGGTTTTTTTTAGAATTTAGAATTCTTTCTTGGCCAAGTGTGATTGGACACACAAGGAATTTGCCTTGGTGCAAATGCTCTCAATGTATATAAAAGAAAAGATACATTCTTGAGTTGATAATAGTCATAGGGTACAATAAGCAATCAAATCATACTAGGAAACAGTCAATATAGATCGTTAGCAGGGGTGGGATTCTACCAGTTTGCACCTATTCGCTAGAACCGGTTGTTAACTTTCTAAGCAGTTCGGAGAACCGGTTGTTAGAAAAAATTACTGGCCTAATCCTGTAAGGAAGGCAGGAAGGAAACATTCTGGTTTTCCTTACAGAAACTGCCTCTCCGTTAACCTTATTACATTCTTGGCAGGACTAGACTTCCTGTCTCAGGAATGGAGTTTTTTTTCTCCCTCCTTTGCTGGTACTTTGCTTGTATGGAGTGACCCTTCAAAGTTACAATGGCACTGAAAAAAATGACTTAGGACCATTTTTCACACTTATGACTGTTTCAGCATCCCCACAGTCATGAGAGGCCAGGCGAGGAGATGTGTGCCTCGATGTGAGTGATGTTGAGTTGGCCACACCCAGCCAGTCACATGACCACCAAGCCATGCCCACCAGTCACATGACTACAAAGCCATGCCCACCACCAAAGCCACGCCCACAGAACCGGTTGTTAAAAAAATTGAATCCCACCCCTGATCGTTAGGATACAAGTGACAAAGTTACAGTCATACAGTCACAAGTGGGAAGGGATGGGCGATAAGGAGTGATGAGAAGATTAATAGTAATAGTAGTGCAGACTTTGTAAATAGTTGGACAGTGTTGAGGGAATTATTTGTTTAGCAGAGTGATGGCATTGGGGGAAAAACTGTTCTTGTGTCTAGTCTAGTAGCTTCTTGGATGAGAAGCAAAACGCCTTCAAAGAAAAACCAGAAAGTCCAGTTGCCTCTTGAAAAAGCACCTTTGGAACAACCCTGACCTGAATGACTCAGAATCTCCATAGAGTCCCAACCTAGACAGGCTGTTTAAACAGGTCTTCTCGAAGAAGCTACAACTGGCTTGCTCCGCTGAATAGGCCAGCGAAAGCCAAACAGACCCCTTTTTTAATCTCTGCAGAATGCTCGATGTGACCTGAAAAGGCCTTTAAAATTCAGCCTTGGTGCCGATAGCCTAGAGCACTGGCACCTTTCATTAAAACTACATCACAGTATTCCCAAAGACTCTGGCTTTTTATGTTATTTCTATTTATAGAATAGCATTCCTGTTGATGGCAGAAAGGAGAAAATAGACCTGGGGGAGGGGAAGAGGGGGAGGCAGCTGCTTACATCCCTGGGGTTTTTTTTTTCCACTCAATGTTTATCCACCAAAACTAGAAATCTGTACATTTATACATCCTCACTTTCAATTCCCTCCAGCTCCTGGCTCCAAATTGTATCTCGTATCAATGACTTCCACTGATCTTAGATCAGGAGCTTAAAGACTCTAGGCTGATTACCAACTTGACTCTGCCATCCCAGGCTCAGCCTGTCCTTCTACTACAACTATGGACCTCTGGGGATCCACAAAGCCAAATCAACAAATATTTTTAAATGTCTCAGTTTTAATTTCTAATGCAGCAAATGCTGATAGATACAATTCCTATCCAACAATGTTCTTTGAGGTCCTCGGTTATTCTTAAGGATATAAAAGGGTCCTGAAACCAAAATATTTGTGGACCACTGCCCCTAAATTAAGCATAAACGGCAAGGCTTATATATATATATATTTCCATTTGTCCGCACACAAGGTAATCAACACTAATGACATTATCTAGTTTGGTAATGAAATGTCTGAAAGAAAACCACTAAGCTCAGACAGCATCAAGGACCTGATTATCAACACTGTATTATACAAGAGCACACAACAGATACAAACTCAATGTTAACCGCTCCAAACTGGATTGCAGAAAGCACAACTTCAGCACCAGAGTGGTCAATGCCTAGAATGCACTACCTGACTCTGTTGTCACCTGCTCAAACCCCCACCCCTTTAACCTCAAACTATCTGCTACTGAACTCACCCCATTCCTAAGAGGTCTGTTAGGGGCGTGCATAAGTGCACCATCGTGCCTACCATCCCTGTCCTATTGTCCCTATTTATTCGTACCTATTTCCCGTATTCTTATTCATGTTTATACTTATACCTATTGTCTTGAAAGCAACTGACAAATCAGATAAATAAAATAAAATAAATAAATATTTGGGGAAGTGTTCGCCCACAAGACAAACTTACAAAGCAGTCTGTCAAATTAACTCTTCTTATTCACACTTACCAAGAAGTAAACCTATAGATTTCATCCACATTAATGCATCTTCATCTTAGAGGAATTATTTAGTGGTTTTTTTTAAGTGCCTTCTCTTTACAAGTGCATCATTGATAACTAATACGTAATTAATCAAAATCTGAGGCTGCTAACGCTATGCAGACTGTCTCTCTCTATTTCTCTCCATAATGTCTCTCTATCAAAACTCCTGGAAAAATGAAGAAGTGTTACTGCAACTGGCAGGAGAGAAGACAGGAAGTGGAGCACACAGGAAACAATGCAAAGAATAAAACAACCAATATGGTAAAGGACATCATATCCTGATATTACTCAACTGCCATCCACCCTTGATATTGCTATAATAGTTCGCATCCACAGTCTCTTACATCTTCTAAAGATGAGCAGGTACAAATTAAAAAGAGGGAGCTAGTTAAATGTTCAGACAACCTTGCCATAAAGCCTATGAAGATAACATTGCAAGCTTTTCTGAAATCGGTATCAGACCAAATAGGCTACTATATAAAATAAATATACCTCAATAGCAAGTTCCAGAATTTTTTAATTGAGCAGAGACATTAAAGGGATGCCAAAAGAACAGGTTAGCACAAAGAGTCATAATTATAAGGACCGGAAAGTTATTGCTATGTTCCGGCTTATGCCGTGAAATTTTGCAGACTATTTGACTTCCCGGGCCAGGAAATCATTAGATTCCTTTTCTATCCTACGACAAGAGTCACAACTTAATGTTTGCCTTACAGTCCAGATTGATGCAGCTGTTTAGAAATGAGCCTGAGTGAACTAAATGGGCTTCCCAGGTAAGCTTATAACCGACTTTATAGTTGCATTATTATCTCGTAATGGCTTTTATAAGTGCATTTCCTGCCTTTGAGCTAACTAAAAATCTATTCTAAAATGTGGTTCTTCATTTTTTTTAAAAGAAAGATTGCTTTTTCTATGTATTATTCATATCTGGACATTTTCAATGGATTGCATTAATAAAAGTGTTGTTTTTTTTAAATGTCCCGAACGCGATAGAATTTCTATGATGTCATCAGCAACAAATCAAGCCCTCCCTAACCCAAACTGCCCAAACTTGTTGCAAAATGGAATCGTGGCTTCTTGCCTTCCTCCCTCTTGCCTACCAACTTAGCCAAAGCCGCTCCAGAGAGAGAGAGAGAAAACCAACTCCACCTCCCTCCACGCACCCCACCTTAAAAACCACAGGCCCCACTCCGACTGCGGAACTTACACCAACCCCTGGTGTGGCAGCTGGAACCATCACCCCCGCCTTCACTCCAGCAAACAAAGCTGATGTCACTTCGATCCCGCAGTGCCCTTGCACGAGGAAAAACACGCGTGCTCGCCTGCTGAAGACTGCAGCCATGCACGACTCCCGCTCTCCCCACTCGGGACCAGCCAACAGCGCAAAACCCTATCCAGGTGAACCTGCGCAAAAGCGTAAAAACGCTTTTCCTTTCCAAGGTGCACCTTCATTTGAGTGGATCCTAGACTCCCCGGTGTGTGCGTGTGTGTGTATTGGGGGGGGGATTGTGTGACCTTAGGAGTCCCCTAGGTTGTCCCGCGGGGCGTCTGCGGCTCTCCCCGCGCAGGAAGCGCTCCCAGGCGCCCAGATCGAGCGGACCCGGGTGGGAAAGTGCGCGCAAGGACTCCAGACGCCTCCTTCGCCCGGCTTCCTGCGGGTCCCACGACTAGATACCCCTACCTGTCCAACCTGGGGGGCTGATCTCCACCTGCCCTACACCTGGGGTTCCTCTATCTTCTCCTCCCGCCCCCACCCGGGGCACCTGGAAGACCCCCTCCCCAAAGGTCCAGGGTCCGAATTCCGCGTCGGATCGGGCTGGCCTCGACTCACCCAAGCAGAGCGCAGCCAGCGGTCCCAGCGCGCCCGGGGACCGCGGCTCTGCAGACGCCGCTTCCATGGCGGGCCGCTCTCCGCGCTGCGCCTCGGCCGCCCGAGCGGGCGAGGATCACAGCGTCGCGGGCAAGCGGGGAGCAGCATCCCGTCCGGGCTCCATGGCCCTCGCCTCGCCTCGCTTCGCCCGCTGGCGACGGCTGAGCTGGGAGGCCGCCGCCGCCGCCGCCGCCGCGATCTGAGACCCAGCCCCGCGTGACGCGACGGCTCGGAGGGGCAGGTCGACAGTAGGCAAATCGCCCGGCGGGCCGCCGCCTCCTCCTCCTCGCCCGGCTCCGCCCCGCGCTTCCCCTGCCCGGCCGCCGCGTCTCCGCGCACCCCGGGGCGCTGGAAGAGGATGCTTGCGAGCCTTGCAAGAGGCGCAGCGCTGCAAAGAAAAAGGCAGGCAGGCAGGCAGGCGTGCGTGCCCCGGAGGATGATGACACGCGTGCCTCTGAGCATGCACCGAGTTTCTTGCCGCGTCCCCCGGGGCTACCTGCCGGAGCAGAAGTTGGGGGTGGAGAATCCGCGGCCCCGCCGCAGGGAAAGAGCGAGAGGGACGAGCGGGATGCTTCTCACGGGGGAAGAGAAGCTGGCGAAGACCACGCGCGATGCGCTTTCGCCGTGGCTGGGTCGTTGATTCCTCTCGGCTTCTGTTCTCGGGATGCTTTTGGGAACGGTGAGAGTCTCTGGGCATGCACAGAGTTCGCCCAAAGGGGGAGTAAGGCAAAACCTTTGGGGGCTGACAAGCAGGGGGGGATTGACTGACCACATCTGGAAATGAGTCTAATGAGAATAGAATAGAATAGAATAGAATAGAATAGAATAGAATAGAATAGAATAGAATAGAATAGAATAGAAATTAGGGTAGGATAGGAATTAGAATAGAGTAGAATAGGAATTAGGATTGGATTGGATAGGAATTAGAGCAGAATGGAATAGAATAGAATAACAATAGGATAGGATAGGATAGGATAGGATAGGATAGGAATTAGAATACAATAGAATAGGAATAGAATAGAATAGAAATTAGGATAGGATAAGAATTAGAATTAGAATAGAATAGAATAGAATAGAATAGAAATTAGGATAGGATAGGATAGGAATTAGAATGGAATGGAATAGAATATAATAACAATAGGATAGGATAGGATAGGATAGGATAGGATAGGATAGGAATTAGAATAGAATAGAATAGAATAGAATAGAATAGGAATTAGGATAGGATAGGATAGGAATTAGAATGGAATGGAATAAAATAGAATAGAATAAGAATAGGATAGGAATGGGATGGGATAGGATAGGTTAGGATAGGATAGAAATTAGGATAGGTATAGGGGTAGGAATTAGGATAGAATAGGAATAGGGTAGGGTAGGGTAGAACAGAACAGAACAGAACAGAACAGAACAGAACAGAACAGAACAGAATAGAATTTATTGTCACTTTGAATGTACGCTAATCAGCATACATTAAAATGAAATGTTGTTGCATTCAGGTCTCAAAGGGTCTCCACCTCAGATTCTCAGTCATCCCCCTTTTTCAGGAGGCAACTAGACTTTTTTTGGGGGGGGGGGGGTTTGCAGACGTTTCACTTCTCATCCAAGGCGCTTCTTCAGCTCCAACCCATCATCTAGTCATCCAGGCCCTGAAAAAAGGCGACTTATGACTGTTTTTCAAACATCCGTTTGCAGAACTCCCCATGGTCACATGATTAAACATCGGACAACTGACTCATATTTGCAATGGTCTCCCTGTCCCAAAGTCATGCGATCCCCTTTTAGCAACCTTCTGACAAGCAGAATGGGGAAGCCAGATCCATTTACAAACCTTGTCACTGGTTTAGCAACCGCAGGGATTCACTTCACTGTGGCAAGAAGGGTTGTAAAATGGGGTCAAAATTCACTGAATCGCCGTCTCACTTAGCAACAGAAATGTGGGGCTCAATTATTAAGTTGAGGACCGCCTGCATTTCATAACTTGCTGGCCAGGCCTTATGGGAACTGTAATTCATTGAATTTTTTTTTTTTAAAAAAATTCCCAATTTAGGATGGAAATTTTTGCCAGGCCACGGTGCTTAGGGAATTCCTGCCCAAATTTCCTAAGAGATTTTATTTGAAGGATATTCTTTCGGCTTTAAGGAAGCCAAACTTTCTCAACAGGACTCCAAAAAGAAGGAAGCAAAACTGCAGAACAACAGACTGCAAGAAACACTTTTAAGGATTACAATAATTCACCAGACCCTTCCCTGAAATCTACACATTTCCCCATTTAAAGAGCCAATTTGCAATGTTGTTATGCCCCTGTGACTCTAAAATCATTGCTGTCTACATTTCGAGAGCGGCGAGCTTTAAATTACACTCCGTAACTGGAGTGATAGAAATCCCTCGTAAAATACAGAATTTTCCCCCATTTATTAATTCAGTAATTTTCTTTATTTATTTATTTGTCCTTTTTTTTAAAAAAAAAAAAACATTTTTCTCAAAGGAGGCCTTAATTTTCTGCTAGAAAAAAGCCAAGCCAACTATTCCGGTCCCTTCGTTGATGGATTGCAGCTGAATCTTTATTGTGCTGCTCAATTATTTACAAGGCAAAAAAGGTTTATAACCTGATCCTCTTCCCCACAGCGTGCTCTGCTGAAGTTCATGTAAGGTCAGCTGCAAAGGATTCAGCAAGATTGCTTTGCAGGAATCCTTTTTAAGACCTATCAGATCTACCCTCTTACTTCCCATAACGGGGAGGAGGTTGAAACTGGGGGATTTGAATAAACGAAGCATGAGTTTGATGTCCTGTCTCAAGATCAACTATTACAGGTAGTCCTCAACTTAACAGCCACTATGGAGCCCCAAATGTATGTTGCTAAGTGAGACATTGGTTAAATGAGCTTTGCCCCGTTTTACGACTTTTCTGGCCATGCTTGTTAAGTGAGTCACTGCAGTTCTTAAATTAGGAACACGATTGCTGTGTAAATCTGGCTTCCCCATTGCTTGTCAGACAGTCGCAAAAAGGGAACACATGATGACACTGCAACTGTCAAAAATGTGAGTCTGTGATGACCCAAAGGGGCGTGGCACAAAGGCAACACAGTCAGATAATCACTAGGAGTCCCTTTATTAGCTCCAACTTTGCCCTCAATGTCCTGGTTACCTTCTGGGCTGAAGAAAAACTGTCCCAGGAACAGCCTTTGGGTGAAGAGAATCAAGTCCAAAAGATGGTCAACAAAAACTGTAACTATAAGTCCAATCAAGGCAAAATGAAGTAATTAGTCCAGCAGGACAAAAGCAAGAATTCCAGATGTGAAGGCACGGCAATAACGCAACACGGTTGGGAAGATGCTAGGAACACGGATAAGCAAAGTCAACACAAGATAAACTCACGTTTGCTCCCAGCAGCTGCCGCACTCAGCATGTGTTTCTTTTAAACTCTCATTCCCAGCTGTGGCTAATGAAGGGAATCAGGGCCCTTTCCTCCCCCGTAAGCCACGCAACCCACGTTGCTCTCTTCTCCATTCCTACCTGCGTGCCCTGGGATGAAGAGGGGGTGGGCCTGGGTCTTCTTCTGAACTCCCTCACCCTTATTCTACCTCTCCCCTGCTCTGCCCAGTCGGACTTTGCCCTTCCACAGTTTCATCCACAGTCAACAGAGCTACACTCCCACTCCCTGTCAGCTGTTTGTCTTCCTCCTTGGATGCAGACCCCGACAGGGGCATGACAGAGTCAGTTGTCAGGCATCTGAATGCAAATCACATGAACCCTGGGGATGCTGCAATGGGGGGATAAGTGTGAAAAATTGATCATATGTCACTTTTTTCAGTGCCGTTATAAATCCAAACGGTCACTAAAATGAACTGTTGTAAATTGAGGACTACCTGTGTGTGATTGTGTGGTCCTACAACTTCAAGCACTGTGCACTGTCGCTCTTGATTCATCATTCCATAATATCTTGCAATGTCTTGCAGTGATTCCCATACGGGGCTCCGTTTGTGCACAGCACCTTTGCAGGTAAAAGACAGGTATATTTCATGGCTCAGTGTTATTCACATGTAACCTTGGGTGTACAGTATCCCTTTCAGCCACATAAGCAAGATGCACAGCTCTGCAGAATTGCTCCCTTCAAGCATGCTATATTCGTTTGCTTGGGAAAGCTCTTGTTAAAGGCTCTCCTAAAATCCAGTGAGAAAATGCTTAACAAGAGTTAGCCTTGTTTAGCTGATGGCAATGCCATAATCCTCGAAACCATTGCGAAGAGCACGGACACGTAGTTTTATCTGAGCATGTTCTTTATCCTCAGTACAAAATGAACAGTAGAAGACAACCAAAGACAACAAAGAAAGTTTGAGCAGTAAAACAGAAAAAGACAAATATTCTTTACCTTGCTCATTAGAGCCATATTTCAGTCTGTTTATTTATTCTAATTCTAATTCCAGTTTATGTCTCATTTATTGAATTTTTTGTTCATGGGATTCCCGAGTTACCTTTAAGACTTTTTCACAACCATCTTTTTTTCCCCCTTGCTTTTGATATTCCAGATGACAGCGGAACCAACGATAGCATAAATTTACTATTCCACATCAAAAAGACCGATCACTTCCATATATTATTTTTTTTCTCAGAGACTGATAAGTTTGCCATAAAATCTCCTATCTCGTGCCAAAATTTCAACTCGGAAGCCCTAAGTACTGAGTTGACTTTGGCATTTTTGTTTTGCTTGTAATCGCTCCATTTCAAATCCATTGGAGTGGCGGAAATTGTGGCATACTGGTATTTGCTTTATTATTGTACTGGAAAGTTATGTCATCTCAAATAGTTGTGTAGTAGGTCGGCAATTTTTAAAAAGTGTGGCAACTTTAAGATGTGTGGATTTCATCTCCCAGAATCCCAGCAGCATGCAAGTTGGGAATTCTGGGAGCTGAACAGTGGTGGGATTCAAACTTTTTTACTACCGGTTCTGTGGTGGGCGTGGCATGGCTTGGTGGGCATGGCAGGGGAAGGATACTGTAAAATCCCCATTCCCACTTCACCCCACTTAACCTGCTTTCCAGCTCCGTTCTCCTGTGCAGGGCAACCAAAGAAGACCCAGCCAATCAGCTGGGACTCAATGAGAGGCAGAGCATAGATGGGGCGGGGCCAATCAGAGGTGGTATTTGCCGGTTCTCCAGACTACTCGAAATTTCCACTTCCGGTTCTCCAGAACTGGTCAGAACCTGCTGAATATCACCTCTGGAGCTGAACACCATACATCTTAAAGTTGCCAAATTTGAAAAAATAAAAAAATAAAAACCACTCTGCTAGGGTATGCACATTGACAATTCAGAAGCCATTGATTTAGATATAATATTTTTACATTTACGCAGCAGGTCCTGATTTAATCCCAGTTGGAAAACTATGACACAATTCCATTCACCTATCTATAAATAACACTGTTATTGTCAACATCAAGGGCTAATTCTGCAGGTGGCACTTTCATGCTCTTCTAATGTTTAATGAGCTGTACCTAGGGCAAGTGACTAGGGAGGGTGGGAGGGAAAACAAATAAATGGCCAACCAGCCACATAATTAAAAAGCAAAAGCGTGTGACTAAAACAAGCTTGTTGGTAAATAGAAGGATTTGGTGCAGCCGTTAGTGGCAGGGAGACAAAATGTCTCTCTCACTTGTCTTGTTCTTCATTTAAAGGATTTATCTTTGCAGGAGAAAGTCTGCAGGTTTGTTCTTTAAGTATCGGAGTTCAGGCGAAAATCCACCCAGCAGGCAGAAGGTGGTAGGTAATGTGCTGCTAATGTGAAATTTTGATCTTGCGCTTAGCCATTTATCACACTGCGCTATTCCAACAAGGAAGAGGTCCCTGTGCTTTCAAAGGCTGTCCTTTCGCAATTAGCTAATTCTGTTGCTCTGCCAGGATCCATCATAAGGCTGCTGGGATCTCTTCTCGGTGCCAAGATTCAATCCTGTAGGAGGGAAACGGAATTGTAAGGCCTCCGGAGCAGAGCTTGAGGGAGGATTTGCCATCAAGTCATTGCCAACTCTTAAGCAAACACCTAGATGGATTTCTTCAGTGACGATCTGCCCCTCGTGTAGTCCTTCTGCTCTTCTAATGATGCTCCCATCTCCACGGTAACTGAGCCTATCCATTCTGTTGCCAGTCCTCTTCCTTATCTCAAAGGTGTTGTTTTTTTTTCAAAAGGCAACTGGACTCTCGATAGTCTATTAAAGACAACTATGACCTGGGTGACAAAGGATCTCCACAAGTCTCTTCTTTATCGTTCCACCTTTGCCAGACTCTACAGTCTGACCTAATCTTAGTACACAAAATTGTCTCCTACAATGTCCTACCTGTCAATGACTACTTCAGCTTCAACTGCAATAACACACTGGCAAACAATAGATACAAACTCAAAGTAAACTGCTCCAAACTTGATTGTATAAAGTACGACTTCAGCAACAGAGTAGTCAATGCCTAGAACTCACTACGTGACTCTGTTGTTACATCCTCAAACCCCCAAAACTTTAACCTTAAACTGTCTACTGTGGTCCTCACTCCATTCCTAAGAGGTCTATAAGGGGGCGTGCATAGGCGCACTAGCATGCCTGCTGTCCCTGTCCTACTGTTCCCATTTATTCGTACTCATCTATTATGTATATACTTATATCTGTTTATACTTATATGTTTATATATTATGTTCATGCTTATACTTGTTTTCTCACACATGCTTGACAAATTAAACTAAATAAAAATAAAATAAATAAATACGTAAATAAAATAACATTGCAGCCTTTTGCAGAGTGTTAGGTTTTCACTTAACTTGTCCAAAATAAGATAATTTGAGCCTGGTCATTTGTGCTCTGAATGAGAACTTTGGGTTGACTTAAGCATGTCGTGATGGCATTTTTCTCAACACCAAGCGAATTCCAAACTAGGGGAGCAGAGAGTGAGTCCTGTCAGAATTTTCCTCCCCCCAAGATATGAGGCATGATGTCCACCCCCTGACCGAAGCATTTTTTATAGTGCCAAACCTGATTCAGGTGACTAATAGCTTTTTTTTTAAGGCAAACAGCTAGGTGGGAGAGAATTCCCTGAACTTTCAAGCAGCCTTCATTAATTTCCCTGAAGTTTCATTAATTAGCACAAACGGCATGCAAAGCAGTGCCAGCTTCTTGTAAAGTAATAACAACAACCAACAGATTGTTAAGATCATCATATTGGGGTGCAAAGGACACCAGTAAATAAATAAACACTTAAGGTAGGGGTTTATTCATTTGTTTATTTATTTATTCACAAAACACATTTATATAGCCGCCCAATTCACACCAAGTGGTTTCGGGCAGGGTATAGATAGTCCTTGACTTATGACCACAATTGGGCCCAAAATGTCTGTTCTTAAGTCAAACCTTAGGTAAGTTTTGCCCCATTTTATGACCTTTCTTGCCTCAGTTGTTAAGCAAATCACTTCAGGTGTTAAGTTAGTAATCCGGCTGTTAAGTGAATCTAACTTCCCCATTGAGTTTGCATGTCAAGGGGATCCCATGAGCTTATTGCTTATTGTACCCTATGACTATCATTGTGTTGTACCTGATGATTCTTGACTCTTGATGAATGTATCTTTTCTTTTATGTATACTGAGAGTATTTGCACCAAGACAAATTCCTTGTGTGTCCAATCACATTGGTCAATAAAGAATTCTATTCCTATTCCTATTCTATTCTATTCTATTCTATTCTATTCTCTACATCCTATTCTATTCTATTCTATTCTATTCTATTCTCTACATCCTATCCTATTCTATTCTATTCTATATTCTATTCTCCTCTAAATTCTATTCTATTCTATTCTATTCTCTCCTCTACATTCTATTCTATTCCATTCCATATTCTATTCTATTCTATTCTATTCTATTCTATTCTATTCTATTCTATTCTATTCTATTCTATGGGAAACACTGCAACTGTCACAAATACAAGTCAGTTATCAAGCGTTTGAATTTTGGTCACGGGATCACAGGGATGCTGCCTTGGTCATAAGTGTGGAAAAAATGTTTTTCGGTGCCATTGTAACTTGAGTCACTAAACGAACCGTTGAAAGTCAAGCACTATCTGTACTCCAGTCATGTCTGCGTTTGCAGAAAGACGCTGCACTTAATAGTAGATTGAATTGCGTACTAACCAAATGTGCCAGATTCAAATCATGCCCCGAAGCCAAGCCACAAAGTGCACACACCCCTCTACAGCGAAGTTCCTTGGAAGCCAAATGCGGTTGCGGTACAAAGCAAGCTGCTTAACATTCAGGTTTGCTCTTCAATTCGTCTCCAACACTTCAAGAAGAAGAAGAAGAAGAAGAAGAAGAAGAAGAAGAAGAAGAAGAAGAAGAAGAAGAAGAAGAAGAAGAAGAAGAAGAAGAAGAAGAAGAAGAAGAAGAAGAAGAAGAGGAGGAGGAGGAGGAGGAGGAGGAGGAGGAGGAGGAGGAGGAGGAGGAGGAGGAGGAGGAGGAGGAGGAGGAGGAGGAGGAGGAGGAGGAGAAAAGGAGGGCTGGAGAATGAATGTACCAATTTCTGATAGCTTCTCTTCACTTGACACCTTCCCAGCCAACTGATTGCGTATTTTGTCTGAAAAAGCTTGCTCCAAGATTTATGGCGACACAATATGAAGCGATTCTGGACTGGTTTAAACAGGCAGTGTTTATTGTTTTCTGTCTCTGCTTCCAGCTACATAGGAAGGAGGCAGGTTTTGTCTTTGTTTTTCCACCAACCAAGCCCATAGGAGCAGCGGTTGCAAATGCCACCTCAGAAAAACAGACAGGAAAAAAATCATTTGGAAGGAAGAGGCGGAGAGGGACGGGCTGAGCAGGTAGAAAAACACAGGAAAGGAGGAAGAGAAGAAGGAGCTTTGTTCCTAAATATTTTCATAACGGAAAGGGGCTCCTTATTGCGGGCATCTTGCGCCTTCAGGAACAGCTTGGCACGTTCACTTAGGTAATTTTTCGGCATTAAAAATGTTGCATCTTTAATGAGATGTTTTTCTATGGATTGGCTCTGTTCCGCCCAAACATTCCTTTTCTGTACATCCTGCACGTCATTTGATTTGGAAAGAGTCACCAAATTTCCTAATGTTTCAGCAGGCCAGATACTGAAGTTTTTCATAGCAATTTCTGAATATCCCCCTGGTTTTCTTTTTGTATTCAACCCATAGACCTTTGCTGCTTCTTTAGAGAAAAAAGCTATGATCCACTTTGAATGGTGTCACCTAAGCCTAACTCTAGCGTTTTCTTCCTTTTCTTTTTCTTTTTTTCCTTCCTTTCTCTTTTTTCCTTCCTTCCTTCCTGCCCCCCTCCTTGTTTCTTCCCTCCCTTCCTCTTTTTCCTTCCTTCCTTCCTTCCTTCCTTCCTTCCTTCTTACCCATTTCTTCCCTCCTCCCTCCCCATTTCTCCCCTCCCTCCCTCTTTTTCCTCCCTCCCTCCCATTTCTTTTTCTTTCTTTCTTTCTTTCTTTCTTTCTTTCTTTCTTTCTTTCTTTCTTTCTTTCTTTCTTTCTTTCTTTCTTTCTTTTTCTTTTTTTCTTTCCTTCCTTTTTCTTTCCTTCATTCCTTCCTTCCCCATTTCTTCCCTCCTCCCTCCCCATTTCTCCCCTCCCTCCCTCTTTTTCCTCCTTCCCTCCCTCCCTCCCTCCCGTTTCTTTTTCTTTCTTTCTTTCATTTCATTCATTTCTTTCTTTTTCTTTCCTTCCTTCCTTCTTTCTTTCCTTCCTTCCTTCCCCATTTCTTTCCTCCCCCTCCCCATTTCTCCCCTCCCTCCCTCTTTTCCCTTCCTCCCTCCCTCCCGTTTCTTTTTCTTTCTTTCTTTCTTTCATTTCTCTCTTTCTCTTTCTTTTTCTTTCTTTACTTTTTCTTTCCTTCCTTCCTTCCTTTCCTCCCCATTTCTCCCCTCCCTCCCTCTTTTTCCTCCCTCCCTCCCATTTCTTTTTCTTTCTTTCATTAATTTCATTCATTTCTTTCTTTTTCTTTCCTTCCTTCTTTCTTTCCTTCCTTCCTTCCTTCCCCATTTCTTTCCTCCCCCTCCCCATTTCTCCCCTCCCTCCCTCTTTTCCCTTCCTCCCTCCCTCCCGTTTCTTTTTCTTTCTTTCTTTCATTCATTTCTCTCTTTCTCTTTCTTTTTCTTTCTTTACTTTTTTCTTTCCTTTCTTCCTTCCTTTCCTCCCCATTTCTCCCCTCCCTCCCTCTTTTTCCTCCCTCCCTCCCATTTCTTTTTCTTTCTTTCATTAATTTCATTCATTTCTTTCTTTTTCTTTCCTTCCTTCTTTCTTTCCTTCCTTCCTTCCTTCCCCATTTCTTTCCTCCTCCCTCCCCATTTCTCCCCTCCCTCTTTTCCCTTCCTCCCTCCCTCCCGTTTCCTTTTTTTTCTTTCTTTCTTTCTTTCTTTCTTTCTTTCTTTCTTTCTTTTTTCTTTTTCTTTCTTTCATTCATTTCTTTCTTTCTTTTTCTTTCTTTCCTTCCTTTTTCCTTCCTTTCTTCCTTCTCCATTTCTTCCCTTGTCCTTCTCTCTTTCCTTCCTTCTTTCCTTCCTTCATTCCTCCCTCCCTCTCTCTTCCTCCCTCCCGCCTCCTTCCTTTCCTTCTTTCCTTCCAAGATGCATATATATGGGGGTCACTACTCTTGTAAAAAGCACTGCAGAAAGAGGAGTTTGACTCCCCAGATGCAAAAGACCCTTAGCCAGGTACAACTTGGCAGGAAAAAGGGTCTCTAAGAACAGGGGGGTTCAAACTGTCAGGCCCCTTGAAAACCTGCAGAGAAAGAGAAACAAAAGCGAGCATTTTTCTGCAGGTTAAACGCCGACGGAGCCCACCGTGCAAATGAAACGAAGAGAATTGAAAGGAACAATAAATATATATATTTCCCCCCGCCGCAAAACGGAAGTCACCGCTCCAGAGGCACCGCTGGGATTCGAACCCAGGATCTCCTGTTTACTAGACAGGCGCTTTAACCAACTAAGCCACGGCGCCGGCTGCTGAGCACAGCCGCAGATCCGGCTTCATGTGTCTTAGTGGGGAAGTCTGGCTTTGCAAGAGCCTCGCTGGAGGAGAAATCTTGTTTTGCAGGAGCCCCTGTGGCTACAAAATGCTTCTGGGGGCCAAATGGGGCACAGCAGCGCAAATCTCATAATTCAAAGATGCCATTAGAAATATCCAAGAGCGAATGAGAGATCTCAGCCCCATGGAGCCACCTGGATGGCGTACTTTGGATTTAATTTTTTTTTAAAAAAAATTGCATTCCTCTACTTTCTTTTAGCACAGGGGGCTAGGAATGGATGTGTCATTTCAGGTCCTCTATTATAACAACAACAACAACAACAATAGTAATAGTAATAGTAATAAACTAATAAACAAATAAAAACCAGCCTCCAGGAAAAGCAACACTGCAAATGAGTCAAATGAGGATGGACTTTGAAGTTCCTTTAAGTTGCAGTTCAGTCCCTCAAGTTTCTCCTAACTGGTGTTCTGTTAATCAGATCAGGTTAACAGAGTTGGAAGGGACCCTGTAGGTCATCTAGTCCAACCCGCCACCCACCCAAGCAGGAGAACCTACACCATTTCTGACAAAAGGCAATCCAAATCTCTTCTTGAAAGCCTCCAGTGATGAAGCTCCAGAGGTGGTGAATTCAGCAGGTTCTGACCCGTTCTGGAGAACCGGTAGTGGAAATTTTGAGTAGTTTGGACAACCGGCAAATGCCACCTCTGACTGGCCCCGCCAACCCCATCTATTCTCTGCTTCCCATTGAGTCCCAGCTGATCGGCTGGGTCTTCTTTGGTTGCCCTGCACAGGAGAACGGAGCTGGAAAGTAGGTTAGTGGGGTGGGGTGAGATGGGGATTTTGCAGTAACCTTCCCCTGCCACGCCCACCAAGCCATGCCACGCCCACAGAACCAGTAGTATTTTTTTTTTTTTTGGGACTCCCACCACTGTGAAGCTCCCACAACTTCTGAAGTTGTACCTGGAGCTGTAACTGTAGCTAGGATGGCCTTCGCTGCCCACCTTGGTCAACCATTAGATGGATCTCCTTCCTGCCCTGAAGGACACCCGGTTGGGGATGGCTGTGCTCACACTTAGAATAAGGACGTTGCGCTCGGCTGGGTTGTGACCAACAACCCATGATTTCCAGTGTTGACTTTTGGGGGGTTTGGGGTCCTATTCCCTTATCTGGAAGGACCAATTATTTAAGATCTGTTCTTGACTCCTTGCCAAGCAATTGCTGCTACGGCATGACATTGGGAAGGTATCGCAACTGGCCACTCTCCAAGTCTGATCAAGGTCTGTAGTTGTGAAATCTCATGAAAGACTGTTTGCTGGGACTTTGCTGGAGATGAATTCACTAAAAGGGGTTTTATCGGGACGAGGAGCCTGCTTCATGATTTTGGGAAGCCTAGGTCAGAACAGCTGCTGCTTCCCAAGGTCTTAAAGAGATGGTGTTGTCAACAGCCTTGCGGGGGCTCCATTTGGAGCTGATCAAATGGCTTGTCTGGTTGTGTAGCCTTGGATGTGGGGTGAGGGTGGGACTGAGTATACATGGTTGGTTGGGTTTTTTTAGCTTAAAACTCTGGTTTATTTTACATTTGCTTGCTGCCCATCTTGCTTACAGGTGACTCTTAGTGGTTTATATAAATATCAAAAGTCAATCAAACCACCAACAGTAAATATTCCTGGTAAGTTTCCTATAAAGTTTAAAGTGTGTTCCCACCGTCACAGATTCAGGGGCGCGTCTGGTGGGAACATCCCCTTCACCGGCTCTGGATTCCATATTTAGTTTTTGGGTATGCAACACGGCCACCTCCGATTGCAACCTATGGCTTCTCCAGGATCAGGCTAGAAAGTCGTAAATCCAGCGCAATGCTCGGTTTGCAAAGCAATCGCGACGGGAAATGGGTGCACGCGACCCCACTCGCTCCCAGGTGCAGCGCTCAAGGCGGACAAGAAAGCGCAGAAAAGCAGAGCAGTACTGCAAGACCAATTTATACCCTTGTTTTATCAAGGTGGGCAAGTCTAAGAGAGGTGGACTTCAACTCCCAGAATCCACGTACGTGGGTTTTTTAAATGCTGTACAGGTAGTCCTTGTCTTACAACAGTTCATTTAGTGAACGTACAAAGTTATAACGTCACCGAAAAAGCAACTTATGGCTGTTTTTCAGTTAGGACCATTGATGCTCCCCCAAAGTCATGTGATCAAAATTCAGTTGCTTGGCAACTGACTCATATTTATGACCATTGTAGTGTTGCTCATAGTCACGTGATCCCCTTTTGCGACCTTCTGATAGACAAAGTCAATGGGGCAGCCAGACTCACTTAACAACCAGGTTATTAACTTAACACCCGCAGTGATTCACTTAACAACTGAAGCAAGATAGGACATAAACTGGGGCAAAACTCACTTAACAAATGCCTTGCTCAACAACAGAAATGTTGGGCTCCCTTGTGGTCGTAAGTTGAGGATTACCTGTACACTGCCTGGAATTACTTTGTGTGAATTGGGCGGCTATATGAATTTGCTTCATGCATAAATAAATAAATACATGGGGCGCTATGTCAGATGAAATTCCGTTCAACAGCCAGGTTTTTGCCTTCAAGGACAATCCTATTCTTGAGAGAAATCGAGAGTAAGGAAAAAAAACAATACTGCCTGTAATGAAAAATGTTGTTTAATTAAATCAGAGCCAACCTTCTCCCTAAATCCGTGAATTATTCAGTTCAATAATAATTACCAGGAAAATGAACTCCAGGAGTGATACCTCATGGCTTTATAATATTATGAAAAGGAAAGCCCAGAATGACAGATAATGTATTTAAAATGCTTTTATTAAAGCACCGTTACATTTATTGAAGCGTTCACATCAGAATGCGACATGCGTTTTTTCCTTCTAAAGTGACATTTTATTACAATGCTGTATAATTTATCTGGGGGGGGGGGAAACATACAGTAGGATTAGGAGCAATTTCATTTACACAACATAGCACTTTAAACTCTTACATTAGTTCAAGGTTTATCCCATTATTCAACTATCTCTAAAAGCTATTACAGTCCAGGCTGACTCTACATCCATTTTTTCCCCTTACCGTGAACTAAAAGTATTCAAATTCTATAAAGCAATTTATTATTTTGAATTAGATCGAATCCGCACTGTTGCGCAAATGTGCTGTAATCCATAACAGTTTTTCCCCTTATCATACCTGCTTTTTATGTCACTCATATTTATGATGTTTGGAAATTCCCTATCAATAACTCACGAGAACCAGTCATAATCAATTGATAGTGAAAGTCTTGTCTTCTGCAGTAATTTTTATTTTTATTTTTAAACATACATCAATATCATTTCATGGACAGTGTAGGGTCTGAGTATCATTCATTTTGGTACAAAAGTAGTATTGATACAGATAAAAATTGCCACATTAATTGAACTTACATAATCTAATGTTATTATACATATCAGTATTAACACATAGTCCTTGCTTTTTCCATTATTCAATATTTGTTACATCCTTCTAATAGTAATAGCATAATTATTGAGCAAGGATCCTCTTTCGAAATCTGATCTTGTCTTCTAACATTCACTTTAAACATGTTAAGTAAATATATGTATAACAATATTCCCCCTATTTCTAATTTTTTCATCTATTCTAATGTTTGCAGACCCCTCACATCCCAGACATAAACTATTTCAACTCCTTCCCTCAAAACAACGCTATAGAGCACTGCACACCATAACAACTAGACACAAGGACAGTTTTTTCCCAAACGCCATAACTCTGCTAAACAAATAATTCCCTCAACTCTGTCCAACTATTTACAAAGTCTGCACTACTATTACTATTAACCTTCTTATTACTCCTTATCATCCATCCTCTCCCACTTGTGACTGTATGACTGTATCCTTACAATCTATATTGACTGCTTCCTAGTATGATTTGATTGCATATTGTACACTATGACTATCATTAAGTGTTGTACCTTATGATTCTTGACTCTTGACAAATGTATCTTTTCTTTTTATGTACACTGAGGGTGTATGCACCAAGACAAATTCCTTGTGTGTCCAATCACACTTGGCCAATAAAGAGTTCTATTCTATTAATACAGCCAATTGTTTTTTAATAAAAATCCTTCCTATCCGTCATCTCTCATCCGCTTGGAAATTCCACATCTTCTCTTTTTGACTTGCTTCCCATATTCCTCCTTTGGGTCCTTATCTAGACTTAAATTGGTGAACTAGTCCTCGACTTACAACAGTTCATTTAGTGAACAGTTCATTTAGTGACTGTTCAAAGTTACAATGTCACAGAAAAAAGTGAGTTAAGGACCGTTTTTCAGACTTACAACCGTTGCAGCATCTCCATGGCCACATGATCAAAATTCAGATGCTCAGAGACTGATTCATATTTATGATGGTTGCATTGTCCCAGGGTCATGTGATCATCTTTTGCTATCTTCTGACAAGCAAAGTCAATGGGGAAGCCAGATTCAATTTACAATCGTGTTACTAACTTAACAACTGCAGTGATTTACTTAACAACTGTGGCAATAAAATGGGACAAAACTCACTTAACAACAAAATTTTGAGCTCAGTTTTGGTCGTAAGCCTGGATCGGCCCAAGAGAAGGATGAACTGAATTATTTTAATGATTCTGTCTTTGTCATTTTTTTTAATCAGACCCCAGAAATTGAGCAGAAGGTAAAATTCGGTGTGGAAATTTTTATTTCATTTTATTTGCCACACAACGTTACAGGAAAACTTTTTTTAAAAAAAGACTGTGATGTTCACAAATGTTTTAAAATCAGCTCGCTGCTGAATCCTTTAGAGATCTGGAGGCAAAGCAGGGGGCTGTGGTAAAACAACTTCGTCGGGAGATGCTAGTCGACAAAATACACACCGGGTTTCTATTGTGTCTTCTTTGTTCCGGAAGATCAGGAAAGATTTTTGACATTCTTCACACTGGATGTTGGTGTTAAAAGAAATTCAACTGAAATAGGCACTTGATACTCAATCTATTTCTGGAACTGAGCACTCTTCCATGCCAAAAATTGGCCAATATCTGGCCGTTGACATGTACTTAAGTTGCAAGTCACTATTTCTCAATATTTTTCTGTTCTGTTCTGTTCTGTTCCATCCCGGGTGGGATTCTACCGATTCGTACCGGTTCGGGCGAACTGGATGTTAAATTTGCATCTGGTTCGCCAAACCGGTATTTGAACCAATTGGCTGGCCCCGCCCACCCCTCCCCTCCCCGAAGTCTCCACGTGCCCCATTTTCGATGCAGGTATGTCCAGGGTCTGCGTGGAGGCTCTGAGAGCGGGAAAAACAGGCCTTCCGGAAGTCCAGAAACGAGCTTGTTTCTGACTTCCAGAGGGCCTTCAGAGCCCAGGGAAGGCCTGAGGGAAGCCTCTGGATCTTTGGGAAGGCAAAAAACGACCAAATCGGAAGTAACGGTAGGCCGCGCCCACCACGGCCACACCCATCCCGCAACTGGGCAGCTAACCGGTTGCTGGGATATTTGAACCCCACCCTTGGTCCCATCCCATTCCATCCTGTCCCATCCCAGAAAATCCGTCCCTTCTATTAAATATACTGACCTGGGAGATTTTGGAACCTCTGGTTTTCACCGCATGAATCACCATGGGGATTTCGTTGGCATTTTTAATATCCCATAACCTCACTGTCTGGTCCTACAATATTAGGAGAATTTTGTATCAAGGAACGGAATTGCAGTTCTTCCAGACAATGCTCGGAGTTTGAGATGACTAACCACGTTTTTTTTGCCCCTGGTTTCCTTGGTTGCAAGGATTCTTTAGTAACCTAAAAAAATTAATTGGCTCAGCCATGCCAAACTGTTTGCATTGTCTCAACATATGGTTGTTCTTTCCAATGAGCAGACAACAAAGTAGTTCTCAACCTACGCCGACAATGGGGAAAAGAATTTCCATTGCTAAACAAGGTGGTTATTGGACCTGATTTTATGACCTTCTTTTGCCAAGGTTGTTAAGTGAATCACTGCCATTATTAACTGAATCGGGTGATGGTTAAGCAAATTTGACTTCCCCCATTACAAAGTAACAGAGTTGAGTGGGACTTTGGAGGTCTTCTAGTCCAACTCCTTGTTCAGAAAACCTGATGTTCCACTGCTCAGGAAACCCTATGCCAGTGGCCCCCAACCTTTTTTGTGCCACAGCCTGGTACCGGCATCACAAAATGATCCACGGCCCGGTACCGGCATCAGCACGCATGCCAAGGCAAGCCGAGTGACCGGCCAGCCAGCCATCCCCCGCTTCTCCCCGCCACTTTCAAGTCCTCCTTTGTACCTTTGTCGATGGGCTTCGGGACGGTCGCTCGGCTCGCCTTGCCTTGGGGGCTGAAAGAATCCTCGCGCCTTAGTTTTGTTCGAAGCCGCCCCCCCCCCTTCAATGAAACTAAGGCGCGAGGATTCCTTCAGGACCCAAATGCCGCTTTCCAACCGGAAAAGTTCACCGGAAGCACTTTCTCATCAAAACAAGATGGCGGCGCCCATCAAACCGGTGGCCCGATAGAAAATGTTCCACGGACCGGTACCGTTCCGGGGCCCGGTGGTTGGGGACCCCTGCCCTATGCCATTTCCATCAAATGGTTGTCTAATCTCTTCCTGAAAACCTTCAGTTTTGGAGCATTTACAACTTCTGGAGGCAAGTTGTTCCACAGATTAATTGTTGCAACTGTCAGGAAATTTCTCCTTAGTTCTAGGTTGCTTCTCTCTTTGTTTAGTTTCCACCCATTGCTTCCTTTAAGTTTCTTGTAGGTGCTTTGGAGAATAGATTGATTCCCTTAACAACTGTTCTGTGTTAGGATTCCGGTAGTGGCCCTAATTAAATCATGAGCCTCGAGCCAAGCTTCAAAAACTTCAAAGGATTTATTAGGAGCAAACATGTCGGCATGACCCGTATGAAACCGATTCTGAGGCACGTAATTTACTCTCACCTATGACCCTGTTTTACCTCCACCCCTCTGGGTGTATCATAATTCATATTCTCCAACGAAACACATTCATAGCTGAGAGTCATCACTCATGTTCTCCAATTAGGGATTTTCACGAGCAGAAACTTTGATATCTTAGTTACAATCCTTGCAGATAAGAATGGAGTCCACTTTTTAGTTTTAAACTGCTGCACTGCTCTTTCAAATTTCTTCCACACACACACACACACACACCCAGTTCATGGCAACTTTAAAACAGGCGTAGAATTGTTTGATGAGTTGACATTTTGCTTAACAACATAAATTTTGGGCTCAGCTATGCTCCTGTAAAACATTTTGAGAATTTTGTAGCTTGAAGACCATTTTGGAACTCTGATTCATCCCCGCAAAGATAATGGCCTATTGTGAGTGTTGAAACATTTCAGTGCCTTCACTGATAACTTTTGATACTACCTTTGAAGAGGATGCAAGCAGCTTCTTGTCCTTGCTAATGGCCACGTCTGTCACCCAATCAGCGTGACCCTGCAGAAACATAATTTATCAGCAGTAAGACATAAAGCGCATTCTTAGCCAGATTTCTAGCTACACATCTAAGGCTACTGAGAAAAATGGTAATATCCAATTTAATTTGGCGGAGTAGGCTGAAGATTACCCTGGTAGGTTTCATTTCTGTTTCATTCCGCTACAGGTAGTCCTTGACTTACAACCATTTGTGGAATGACTGTTCAAAGTTACAATGGCACTGGGAAAAAATGACTTATGACCCTTTTACACACTCACGACCGTTGCAGCACCCCTACAGTCAAATAATAAGTAGGAGTCCCTTTATTTGCTCCAACTTTGCCCCCAGTGTCCTGGTTCCTTCTGGGCTGGAGAAAAATTCTCCCAGGAACAGCTTTTGGCTGCAGAGAATCAAATCCAAAACATGGTCAACAAAAACTGTAACTATAAGTTCAATCAAAGCAAGATGAGGTAATTAGTCCAGAAGGGCGAGAGAAGGAATTCCAGACATGAACCAACGGCAGTAATTCAACCCAGTTGGGAGGATGCCAGAAACTCCGATAACCAAAGTCAATACAAGATAAACTCACTGTCAACTAAAAAGATACTCCTTTGGTCTTTTTAGCTGCCAGAAAAAGGGAGTGGGGGTAAACAAGGCATTCTTGATATTCCTAGATAATCACCATGGCAGCCCAAAGTCGTCAGAGCATAAGAAGGTAATTGGAGAACAAGATGGATGACTCTTGGAGACTGATATTTCCTATTGGAGAAGTCACATCCAGGGGGTGGGGGAAAGACCAGGGTCAAGGGGGAAATGTATGATGTGATTTAGTACCGGCTGCACCCAGCCACACACCAACATGGCAATTTCTAATAAACCAATTTACTTTTTCTGAGATGTGGCTAGAGACTTTTGATTTGGAGGAGGAGTGATTTGTTGGAGCACTGACAGCCAGGCGATACTCTGACACTCACATTTGTTCCCAGAAGACGCCACACTCAGCTTTCATTTCTTTTAAACTCTCTTCCCATCTGTGGCTAATGAAGGGAATCAGGGCCCTTTCCTCCCCCATAAGCCACGCAACCCACGTTGCTCTCTTCTCCGTTCCTTCCTGCGTTGCCCTAGGATGAAGAGGGGGTGGGCCTGGGTCTTCCTCTGGACTCCCTCTTCCTTGTTCTACCTCTCCCCTGCTCTGCCCAGCCGGACTTTGCCCTTCCCCAGTTTCTTCCACAGCCAATGGAGCCACACTCCTGGCTCCCTGTCAGCTGTTCGTCTTCCTCCTCGGATTCAGACTCCGACAGGGGCATGACAATCCCCATGGACGTGTGATGTAGATGTGGATGCTTGACAACTGGTTCACATTTATGACGGTTGCGATATCCCAGGGTCACGTAATCCCCTTTTGCGACTTTATGACAAGCAAATTCCATGGGGAAAAGCCAGATTCACTTAACAACTTTGTGGCTAATTTAACAACTGCAACTGGTTTAACAAACGTGGCAAGAAATGTTGTCAAATGGGGTCAAACTCACTTAACAAATGTTTTGGTCAGCAACATAAATTTGGGGCTCTGTTATGGTTGTAAATCGAGGGCCACCTGTATTCTGAAGAGCCTTTTCCATTGTGAAAGCAGATGAATTCCTTGACAA
Organism: Notechis scutatus; assembly: GCF_049901735.1. Classification (NCBI taxonomy): domain Eukaryota; kingdom Metazoa; phylum Chordata; class Lepidosauria; order Squamata; family Elapidae; genus Notechis; species Notechis scutatus. The sequence continues at coordinate 10,202,518 of NC_142017.1, read as the reverse complement.
CGACTTCTAACACTGATATAATTTATATTGAAAACCTTTAGGGTGATGGTGTAGAAAGAAAGGAAGAACTGCCCAGAATAAAATTCTCACTGATGGTTCTACTGACTTTCTGGCACACTGGAGAAGGTTGGGCTAGATCAGAGGTCTCCAAACTTGGCAACTTTAAGACTTGTGGACTTCAAATTCTGGGAAGTTGAAGTCCACGTGTCTTAAAGTTGCCAAGTTTGGGGACCCCAGGGCTAGATCAATGTTTCTCAATTTTGGCAGCTTGAAGATGCGTGGACTTCAACTCCCAGAATTCCACAGCCAGCCTAACTGGAGTTGAAGTCCATGGATCTTCAAGCTGCCAAAATTGACAAATGTTGGATTAGATGGTGCTTATTATAGTTGTTTTATATCCTCAAGTGTCCTAACCTCCCTAGACAAATCCCTGCCATTTTCTTGGCATCCATTTCAGAAGTGGTTTGCCATTGCCTCCTTCCTAGGGCTCAGAGACAGTGACTGGCCCAAGATCACCCAGCTGGTTTCGTGCTTAAAGCAGCAGTAGAAAACGCTTTCCCAGTTCCTAGCATAGTGCATTTCACGAGTATCTCAAACTGGACCTTGATGAAGCTTCTGCTTACTTCCTGTTCCAAAATCCTATGGTTGTGATGTCCTATAAGAGTTTCTGCTTTATTCAAAGTAAATGAGTGTTGTGGCCAGGGTTATTATTGTATTTTTTAATTTTTTTTATTATTTTTATTTCTTTTATATGGTGCTTTTATGTCCTATAAGCCGCCTTGTGTCGCCATGTGTAGGCGTATATATGTTTTCTGAATATATATAACTTAAGAACATATATATTAAGTTTTCGCGGGTACTTACATGTATGGTATTCAGCTTTGTTCGGGTATTTTCCCACGTCATTATAGTTGTGCTTTTAAAGTTGTAGCAACGTTTCGGCATAATCTCATCTGCCATCATCAGGCTTCTGTATTGTGTTTGTGACAAACACAATACAGAACGAACACAATACAGAAGCCTGATGATGGCTGATGAGATTCTGCCGAAACTACAACTTTAGTTGTACAACTTTAAAAGCACAACTATAATGACGTGGGAAAATACCTGAACAAAGCTGAATACCATATATATATATATTTCCATCATCTGTTACACCTTTCTAAAATTATAGCAGCAATACCCAAAGAACGCAGTGCCTCCTTTTATAAAGTCCTCCTCATCCAGTACCAGTAAAATGAATATTATCGTTTGAGAATTTCACTTTGTTCCACTCTGGTTGATACAAACATTCTGGTTTCTTTGAGTTAACAGATTCCAATCTCAAGAGTGTCATGGGCTACAGCTGAAATAATTACAACGGTTGATCATGAATCACCCGAAGAATGATGTTCCAGTTGCCTAGCAACCAGAATTCAATTGTTTCAATTGCTCTCACAAATGACTGAGCAAGGGCTGGTGCTAAGAACATGGCAAAGGCTTCTTGGAGCATGCTTCCAGAGCAACTAGTATGAATGCTGAACAAAGAGAGGAGGGAGAAAGAAACGTTTCAAGCTACATTGTCATTGGGACATTCAAATGATCTCTATGAAGGAGATATCAACCCGTTTTTTTTTACTACATAAAAACAGAATAAGAGAATAACAGAGTTGGAAGGAACCTTGGAGGTCTTCTAGTCCAACCTAGAAGGAGAGATGCAATCTAGAGAACTAATAAGAAATTTCCTGGTAGAACAATTAATCAGTGAAACAACTTGCCTCCAGAAGTTGTGAATGCTCCAACACAGGAAGTCTTTAAGAAGAGGTTGGGCAATCATTTGTCTGAAGTAGTGTAGGGTTTCCTGCCTAAGCAGGGGGTTGGACTAGAAGACCTCCAAGGTCCCTTCCAGCTCTTCCATTATTCTATTCTATTCTATTCTATTCTATTCTATTCTATTCTATTCTATTCTATTCTATTCTATATTCTATTCTATTTTATTCTATTCTATTCTAATCCCCATTTGATCAAATAAGAGCTGTTTCACTACCTTCAAGGATATCTTTTGATATGCTTCTTCTATGTCCCACACACCTATGGTTTTGTCATAACCTCCAGACACCACGCACGAGGCTGAAATAGAACACAATAACACTACATGTGATGGCCTTCTATTGTTATGTAAGAGCCAAAGCTGTTCTACAAAAATTCTGAAATATAATTCGGATGATGCATTAAGGATATTAATCATGTTTCAGCGTATTTTCTGGGGCTCTTTTTAAAGCAAGCAGAAATTCTGAGTCTGTCTAAATTTATTGGGAGGAAGAAAAAACCCAGCTCTCTTGATCCTGAACACTATAAACATTAAATATGGTGGGACTGGCACACGAATAAACTTCCATATGATAAAGTACAGTAATAATAATAACTTGTCACAGAAAAGAAAGGAACAGGAATTGAGTTGAAATGTATAAGAAATGCAAAGTAGGCATAAATGCCTAACTAAAATAGGAAAACAACGAATTCAGATTTTGGTGGAACAATAATTCATCCACTACCAACTAGTGATATAAATGAATATCTTTAGGACACAAGGAATCTGATTGATTGATGGATGGATGGACTGGCTGATTTCTCTGCCAAATGAATCAGTGTCGATCCCTAGTAACCACATGAAATAGATCTACTCCAGCATGATCTGTCTCCAACCTGCTTCCTCAGATCTTTCAACCTATCTTCACTGTAATCAATCATCCACTTTGTAGCTGATTGTCCTTTTTCTTTCCACCCTTCCTAGAGAACTATGTCTTTACATAATGTGTGCAAAGAATGATAATTTAGCCTGGTCGTTTGTGTGAAAACTCTGGTCACATTTGTTAAATTATCCATTGGTTTGTTTTCTTGCCTATCTGTGGTCACCTCATGAGTCTTCTTTAAAGAAGGCTCAATATCACTAGTCTAGATTAATCCTGGAAGTCTATTATTTATGCTTAAATAAAAATTCTGATAAATAGATAGATAGAGATGGAGAGACTGAGAGATGGGGAGGAGGAGGAGGGAGGGAGACATGAGAAAGAAATTATGATGAGAGAAGGATAATAGAAATAATATAGATAGAAGATAATAGAGATAGATAGATAGATGATATAAATAATAGACAGAGATAAATAGATATATGAGAGATGATGGAGATAAGAGACAGAGAGAATTGATGATAGATTGGTATAGAGATAGATAGATAGATAGATAGATAGATAGATAGATAGATAGATAGATATAGAGAGAGATATATAGATAGATGATATAGATCAGGGGTCCCCAAACTTGGCAACTTTAAGACTTGTGGGGACCTCTGATACAGATAATAGACAGAGATAGAGATAAATAAATATATGAGAGATGAGAGAGAGATAAATGTAGAGAGAGATAAGAGACAGAGTTGATGATGGATTGATAGATCGATAAATGATAGATGATAGATAGGTAGATAGATCAGCAGAGGGAGAAAATATTGAACTTAATATGGGGAAAACAGATTTCCTAATAAAAATCTTTCTGTGAAGATACTTTATTCCACCATATTTCCACAGGAGACTTGAGGGGTAGACTGAATGACTAAATCGTGATTTGAGCACAATTTCCCCCATTCTACACTTTTCGGATGGACAATATTTTATTCCCGAGCCAGAAGGAAGCAGTACATCATCATAACTGCATCAATTATAGAGTGTTTTATAAGGCTAATTAAAGGGCAACGCAAATTCAATTTAGTTCGAATTATAGAAGCAGTAATTTAATCGCTCTAAGAAAGCGTTTTAAACGTGAATCTGGGAGACAACCTTATATAAGCTTCTCTCACTGTTGGTGCCAAAGAATATTCATCCTGCATAACTCACCGTCTTTGCTAAAATCACAGCAACCAACAATGCCTATGTGACCTTGGTCCAAAGTAATAGGCCCATGAGACCGGAATTCTCCCGTACGGACATCCCATAATTTGATATTTTCATCCCACCCTGCTGTGCACAGATAATGACCATCCGAAGAGAAGCAGCAATCTGCAATGGCGTTGTTGTGAGCCCTGAAAGAAACATGACATTTCACATTAATGAGCTGAGATGTGGTTATCTAAAGGATAAGAGGGCTATTGGTGTATAATTGCCGAGAAGATTAATGAACCAATTAATGGTCTTCTGAGTCCTTCTTCTTCTTTTTGTATAATAGCCACATTTAGAACAAAATGGACAATAGACCAATCTTGCATGGTCCAGGGCGAGTTTTGAATTTCATGGAAGCCAGTCAAAAGGCAAATAGATAATTATTATGTGATGACCCAGAGTGGGATACAAAAGCAACAAAGTCACAAAAACAGGTGAAGTCCCTTTAATTCCTTCAACTTGGGTTCAAAGCTCCAATTATCATTGACTGGAGAAAAAAACTCCCCCACAAACAGTTGCGAAAAGGAAGAAATTTCGTTCAAACTCAAAATACATATAAATTATAAATAGAAAAAACAATACAAACCACACTGAAGCAGTTAATGAGACAAGGCAGGATAAGGGCTTGAAGACGTCCACAGATATCGAAATACACACACTGGGAAGGATGCCAGAACTCAGATAAGAACTGAAAGACTAGATTTATTTCAGGCTTTGCTTCCAGCACTGAGCCATGCGCAGTTTGTCCTTTTAAACAGTCCTCACAGCTGCAGCCCATGAAGGGAATCAGGGCCCCTTCCTCCCCCGTAGATTCACGTTTCTCCCTTATCTGCTCCTCCCTGCATGCCCTAAGATGACGAGAGGATGGGCCTGGGTCTTTCTCTGAATGCCCAGCCAGCCTGTGCCCTTCCCCAGTTTCCTCCACAACCTCCGGAGCCACACTCCCAGTCCCTGTCAGTTGTTCCTCCTCTCCCTTGGATTCAGACTCCAACAGGTGCATGACACATTATCAATATATAATATGCTATATTAGATAAATCCAACAAATTCATAATACAATCATACTACATTAGTTTCTTACCGTTCAATGGTGACTGTGGTAGCCCTTGCGATGATATCCCAGAATTTTATAGACATGTCAGATGACACCGTAGCAATTCTCTGGTTGACAGGATCAAACCGGCAGCTTTGAATGGTACTTCTGTGATAATCTGAAAGAAAGATTCTGCAGGTATCAAGGGGTACCTGGTTTGGCCTCCAACCATCAAAAGGTAGTCCTTCATACAGATACTCCTCTGATCAAAGTCTGACCAATTATAACAGAATAACAGAGTTGGAAGGGACCTTGGAGGTCTTCTAGTCTAACCCACTGCTCAGGCAGGAGACTCTATAGCAGGGGTGTCCAACCTTGGCAACTTTAAGATTTTAAGCTTTGCTGGCTGAGGAATTCTGGGAGTTGAAGTCCACAAGTCTTAAAGTTGCCAGGTTGACAGACAAATGATTGTCCAATCTCTTCTTTAAAATCTCCAGTGTTAGAGCACCCAGAACTTCTAGAGGCAACCGATTCCACTGATTAACTGTTCTCACTATGAGGAAATTTCTCCTTAGTGCTAAGTTGCTTCTCTCCTTGGTTAGTTTCCACCCATTGCTTCTTGTCCTGCCTTCAGGTGCTTTGGAGAATAGCTTGACCCCACTCTTCTTTCTGGCAGCCTCTTAGATATTGGAAGACTGCTATCATGTCACCACTCGTCCTTCTTTTAACTAGACTATACATATCCAATTCTTGCAACCACTCTACATATCTTTAGCCTCCAGTCCCTGAATCATCTTTACTGCTCTTCTGTGAACTCCGTGTCACCTCTAGTACTTCTTTTCATTAGACTAGACATACCAACTTCCTGCAACTGTTCTTCCACAACCTCAGGTATACTTCATCTAGTGGCGTCCATGGGGTTGAAGGCCAAAAACCTTCAAGGCAATGGACAGAGAGTTGGATGTAAACAACCCCTTATCCAGTGGTGGGATTCAAATTTTTTTACTACCGGTTCTGTGGGTGTGTCTTGGTGGGCATAGCAGGGGAAGAATACTGCAAAATCTCCATTCCCACCCCACTAACCTGCTTTCCAGCTCTGTTCTCCTGTGCAGGACAACAAAAGAAGACCCAGCCGATCAGCTGGGACTCAATGGGAGGCAGAGGATAGATGGGGTTGGCGGGGCCAGTCAGGAGTGGGATTTGCCGGTTCTCTGAACGACTCAACATTTCCACTACCGGTTCTGCAGAACTGGTCAGAACCTGCTGAATTTCCACCTTTTCCCCTGTCCATTCTGAACATGTCATCTTGCCCATTTTGACCCCACTCCACCCCAGTGTGGGATGCTACTGACCTTCACCTTTTATCCAAAGAAAAGGATATTAACCAAAGTTCAGAAACTCTACCTCGGATGAATGCCACCTGTTCACCATCTTCCACATTGCAGACCAATAACGCATTCTCCATATCCGAGCCAGAGACGACATATTTGCCATCATGAGAAATATGGCATGTAGTTACCAGGCCATCCTGACTCAAAGACCACTACAGAATGAGGGGGGGGGGGAAACCACCAAATATATTATTTATATATACATGAAGGATATCCAAGACTCTTTTGTTTTAAAATATTGAACCAGTCGCAACTATTTTTCTTTAATTACTTGATCATAAGCATTTTCCCAGGAGGGTTTGACTTAAAGATATGAATAGCAAGTAATCCATCTCGTTGGTTTCAATGCAATTAACCTGATTAAGCTTTAAGCAGCACGAGCCATATGGTGTTCAAGAAAATTAATTAATTATCATCAGATTATTATGAATTCCACTTAGGGTCAAACAAAGTGAGACGTTAGAGAAAACTACGGAGCTTCCCTTTTTTCACTCTCTTGTATTGCAGTAAAAACAGACTGCAGAGACTGTTGTTCTTGACTGAGCCCAAAATTTCTGTCGCTAAGCAAGATGGTTGTTAAGTGAATTTGGTTTTTCCCCTGACTTTGCTTGTAAGAAGGTCGCAACAGGGCATCCTGCGACCCCGGGACGCTGCAACAGTCATAAGTATAAGTCAGTGGCCAAGCATCTGAATTTTGGTCATCTGATCATGAGGGATGCTACAAAGGTTGCAATTGTGAAAAAGGGTCATAAGTTGTTCTTTTCAGTGCCGTTGTAACTTTGACTGGTCACTAAATGAACTGTTGTAAGTCGAGGGCTAGCTGTATTTAAATTTTCTCCTTGGTGGACTTTGCACGATGCCCCATCAAAAGTCTCTCCCATTGTTATTTTATTTTTGCTCTTCAAGAGGATCTGCAAGGGAAAAAGGATCAAAAAATGAAGGTTGGGGCCAATATTCTTGCGTGGGATGGGAGCAGCTCCGTAGCAGACAAAAAGGCTCTACAGAGAATCATTCAAACTACCCAGAATATCATTGGGCTCCAGCTACCAGCCCTGGACAACATCTTTGCATCTTTGATTCAATATTGCGTGATCAAAAGGGTTTCAATCATGTGATGTTGGCCGCCATCTTGGTTTTTTATTTTAAACCAAGATCCCTCTGCTTAGAAATTTGATACAAATACCCCCCCTCCCCAAATAACCTGCTATGTCTTATTACTTTTCCCCCACCACCTTTTAATTGCTTAAATCTGACTGGGCTTTTATTTCCATGGCAGAAGGTCTCTAAGTAGTTTTGGGGGACTGTTGTGACCTCAGGTGAAGTCTTGGTTTTGTTTAACAGATTTTCGGATGCTCTCTGCTATTTATTCCTCCTTCCCCTTCTCCTTTGGCCTCTCTCCGACAGCATCTTCGTAAATGATATGCTTTAAATGAATTCAAATTATGAATTTATTTTCCAATATGGTAAGTCACCCTTGGCATCGGTTTGAAGGGCAGACTGGAAAAGTACCACAAAAACTATACTTATAAGAAAATCTTTTTAAAGAAAAGTCAGTCCGTGGAAAATGGATTTGGAAAATGTTTCTGAGGAGGAAATGTATTTGCCACCAATTCTTTTTCCTTAGGCTGCCTGAGATGTGAACTCAGATATACTAAAACAGTGGCAATATTACATATAGGTAGTCCTTGACTTACGACCGCAAATGAGCCTGACATTTCTGTTGTTTAAGAGAGACATTTGTTAAGCGGGTTTTGCCCCATTTTTACAAACTTTCTCACCACTGTTGTTAAGTGAATCCCTGCAGCTGATAAGTTAGTAATCTGGTTGTTAAGTGAATCTGGCTTCCCCATTGGGAATCGTGTGACCCTGGGACACAGCAACCGTCGTAAATATAAGTCGGTTGATCACGTGACCAATGGGAATGGGTCGTAACTGTGAAAAACGATCATATCAATTTTTTCAATGCTGTTATAACTTTGAATGGTCACTAAATGAACTGTTGTATGTCGAGGATTGGCTGTATACATATAACCTGCCATTCAGAAACAAAACCACTCACCGCTGATGTAAGCGTATAGACTGCGTTAAAAGCTCATTCGTTCAATTTAAGAATGATATTCCAGCTTTTCTGTATTTGCTGACTGGCCAATGGCCAAGATAAAAATTCTCATCAATGACTACCAGGAATTGAGATACACGTTGGTATGGGTAAACATTTGGCTAAACAGAAATCTAGTTTTTCAGTTCTTAAGCTGGCCTTCGAAAACAACATGAAATAAAATCAATACATACGAGCATTTTTCCTGTTTCAGTGTCCCAGGCCTTTAGGGTTTTATCATACGATGCTGTTATCAACCTAAAAATTAAACAGATTGACAGGGTGAAACTGAACCTGATCTCTCTTTTGAAGACATTAAATATCGAAGGAAGGAAGGAAGGAAGGAAGGAAGGAAGGAAGGAAGGAAGGAAGGAAGGAAGGAAGGAAGGAAGGAAGGAAAGAAAGAAAGAAAGAAAGAAGAGGGAAGGAGGGAGCGAGAAAGGAAAAAAAGAAAAAGAAAGAAAGAAAGAAAGAAAGAAAGAAAGAAAGAAAGAAAGAAAGAAAGAAAGAAAGAAAGAAAGAAAGAAAGAAAGAAAGGGAGGAAGGAAGGAAGGGAGGAAGAAGGAGGGAGGAGGGAGGGAGGGAGGAAGGAGGAAGAAAAAAAGGAAAAAGAATAAATAAATAAATAAATCACATGGCTTTTTGGGCATTTTACAGAAATCTTACAATACCTCCAACTGGTACTTGGAACAAGCATTGGCAACTAAATGCAGCACAAAACAAGCCCTGGTTGAGCTCTCCAAGGATGATGATCCAGATAATTCCTTTATTATCTTTCCTGAGCCAGACTGAGAAACTTTAGCATCTAGTCACTGTTTCCCTTCAAGGGAAGGCATAAGCTGTGCAAAAAACTGCCTATTAAAATTATTTTTTTCTGCTTGGAAAATTCCTGGTCTTTTCCAATTGTCCTAACCAAGACATTATTACAAGGTTCCATTCAGGTGAATATGTAATAATAATATACACTTAAATCTCATGCATAAGATACAATAGAATAATCACTTTCGGTATTCAGCAGGTTCTGACCGGTTCCGGAGAACCAGTAGCAGAAATTTGGAGTAGTTGGGAGAACCGGCCAATCCCACCTCTGACTGGCCCCGCCCCCATCTATTCTCTGCCTCCCTTTGAGTCCAGATGATTGGCTGGGTCTTCTTTGGTTGCCCTGCACAGGAGAAAGGAGCTGGAAAGCAGGTTAGTGGGGTGGGGAGGGAATGGGGATTTTGCAGTATCCTTCCCCTGCCATGCCCACCAAGCCACGCCCACCAAGCCACGCCCACAGAACCAGCAGTAAAAAAAATTTGAATCCCACCACTGACCTTCGGTTATCAGGAGTCAGGCAACATTCCGAAACCGGTCCAGTATGCTCATCTTTAAAGGTGTGGATGCAAATAGAACAGGCAATGTCCTTCAATTAAAGACAAAATGGGTTATCAAATTGCACACCGAGAGTGAAAAAAAAACATGATTTAATTCTAATTAAATGGCACATCCAGTAAAACAAAGTATGGATTCTTAGTATTTCCAGTTGATTCCCTAACCCAAAGAATTGGACTAGCTCAACAAAAGGGGGAAAAGGCAGAAATAAAAGTATAATAATATCTGGTTTAGCTCTGGGCACTTAATTAAATTCTTTGATTCTATATTCACAGTTTTTCTTTATAGTTTGGAGACATTATAAAACTCCGGCGAGGATTTTCAGTCTTGAAAAATGTAATTGTTGTTTTCCTATATTAAATTATCTTTTAGACTTGAGGGCTATGGGATCATGCAGTTGTATTCTTATGCACTTAAAACAAATGCACTTAAAACAAAACTTACCCAAAGTTTCACTGTGGTATCAAAAGAGCCTGAAATAATTTTGGTATCGTCGAAACAAAAATGACAGGAGGTCACAGCGTCGGTATGGTCTTTTAAAATTTTGAAATGAATCTATGAACAAACCGAGATAGCTCGTTTTTATCTTGTAGAATAGGAATAGGAATAAGAATAGGAATAGAATAGGAATAAGAATAGAATGTAGAGGAGAATATAGAATAGAATAGAATAGAATAGAATAGAATAGAATAGAATAGAATAGAATAGAATAGAATAGAATAGAATAGAATAGAATAGAATTTAGAGGAGAATATAGAGTAGAGTAGAGTAGAGTAGAGTAGAGTATAGAGTAGAGTAGAATAGAATAGAATAGAATAGAATAGAATAGAATAGAATAGAATAGAATAGAATAGAATAGAATAGAATTTAGAGGAGAATATAGAATAGAGTAGAGTAGAGTAGTAGAGTAGAGTAGAGTAGAGTAGAGTAGAGTAGAGTAGAGTAGAATAGAATAGAATAGAATAGAATAGAATAGAATAGAATATAGAGTAGAGTAGAGTAGAGTAGAGTAGAGTAGAGTAGAGTAGAAGAGAAGAGAAGAGAATTTAGAAGAGAATACAGAATAGAATAGAATAGAATAGAATAGAATAGAATAGAATAGAATAGAATAGAATAGAATAGAATAACAGAGTTGGAAGGAACCTTGGAGGTCTTCTAGTCCAACCCTCTGCTTCGGCAGGAACCCTTGTAATTTACTTCTTTTTTGGCTTACTACAACCCAGCCTAAATCTCTCTATTGTCCTATTCTGTCTTGTAGCAAAGTTGTTGGTTGGAGAAAAAGGCCGTATACAAGTTGGGTGGCTCTCTATTTTTTGTTTGCTAAATAATGAATAAAATTTGAACCATTACGCCTTTTACCCAATATTTATGATTAAAGAAGAGTTCTACGATGTTGAAAACATCCGTTAAGGAGACACACACTGATGTTGTTATTATCCACTCCTTGTTTTTTTAACCAAATTGGAAGTTTGCATGCCAGCCATCCTGGACCAATCCTGAGGGCCATTCTCCTGGTCTGTGTCCCACCCCTTTCGATTTGGCTGTCCCTGCAGGACTGTTGTTAGAGAAAGGAAAACCTCAGGTCAGGAGGGCCATAGTTGAGAAGGGAGAGGTCCTTCTCCAAGAAGAGGGACCTTAATATCCAACCCCAATGCAACTCATCCAGCCAACTCAAACCCAGGAGGAGAAGGGGGGGTAGCAGCAAAATGATCCATAAAATTAGTGCCCCCTACCCCACTCCAAATATAATTAACCTGGATTTGTTTTATCATTTTAATGGTTTTCTAGCTTTTCCTGCTTTGAATTCTCTGTTCTTATTTGTTCTAAGGCTCTTCTATTGCAAGTCGGGTATGTGAGATAGGTCAATTTCTATAGAAACCCCTCCCTCCAAAGCAATAAAGGAATAAGCCCTCCAATCTCCAACCTCCTGGCCTTCTCCAATTGGCCACCCTCCAGGTGTGGGGGCGCTACAATTCCGTACTCTTCCCAGCCAGTAGAAAGAATTATGTTGGGGTGATGGGAACTGTAGTCCAACCATCCCCCAGGAGTGCAGGGCTCTAGATTTGAGCCTCGCCTACAAACATCGCCCACCCTGGAGGAAAGGAAGACCCCCATACACACACACACACACACACACACACCTCTCCTGCTTGCGGTATTTCCCCACCTTGGCCAATTTCTCCTGGTCTCCTTCCCAGGCCTTCTCCTCTGGGCCCATAGTGGCCAGGGGGTCATAGCTGGGTGACTGCAGAGGCATCTCTGAGGAGAGAGGAGAGACCCCCGCCCCGGTTTTCCTTTCCTTTCCCCTTTCCCCCTCTCCCTTCCCCTTTCCCCCTTCCTTCCCTTTCTTTCCCCTGCCCTTCCCTTTCCTCTTCCTCTTTCTCCTTCCCTCTTCCTTCCTCTCCCCTTCCCTTTTCCTCTCCTTCCCCCTTCCCCTCCCCTCCTTTTTCTTTCCCTCTTCCTCTTCCTTCCCCTTCCTCTTTTCCCCTTCCCTCTTTCCTCTCCCCTTCCCTTTCCCTTTCCCCTTCCCCTCTCCTCCTCTTTCTTTCCCTCTTCCCTTCCCTTCTCTTTCCCCTTCCCTCTTCCTCTCCCTTCCCTCTTCCCCTTTCCTCTTTCCCTTCCCCCTTCCCCCCCTCTTTCCTTTCCCTCTCTCCCTTCCCCTCTTCCTCTTCCTTTTTCCCCTTTCCCCGGCTGCTCCTTGCCTTCCCTTCTTCCCTTTCTTTTCCTCTCCTCTCCTCTCCTCTCCTTTCCTCTCTCCTTTCTCCTTCTTTTTCTCCTCCTTTTTTCCCCTCCTGCCTTCAGAAGCCGCCGCCTGCTCGCTCGCTCGTTCGCTCGGATCTTAGCAACCGACCAAGCTCCGCGGACGGCCGCGCGGCGGCGGCGGCGGCGGCGGCGATTTCGGGGCTTCCAGTAACTTTAGGCGAAGTTGGGACCGCGAAGGGAGTGGGGGGTGGGCTGCGAGTCGCTTCATCTTGACCTTCCGAGGCGGAAAGGAACGGAACCAACGACGCTTTGCAAAGCCAAGGCCGAGCTTTCTGGGGGGCTCGCCTTGGGCGGGGGGGGGCGGTCGCGGGGCTCCTTCCTTTGAGGTCTTCTTTTAATCCACCCGATTTCGGCTTCAATCAATCAATCAGAATAGAGCTGGAAGGGATCTTCGAGGTCTTCTAGTCCAGCCCCCCTGCTCCAGCTCCAGCGGGGTCTCTATATAGAGGGAGGTTATCCAGCCAGCAAAGGGAGGGGGGCTATTAAAAAGAGGGACCCCCTTGGGCCAGGCAGGTGCCAAAGGTAAGGATTGCCATGGATTTAATATGTGCCAATCAACCCATTGTGCCATCCGGGTTGCTAGCTCTTAAAAGCAGACCTTGACTTACGACCACAATTGGGCAGTCCTTGACTTACGACCACAATTGGGCAATCCTTGACTTACGACCACAATTGGGATAAGCGTTTCTGTTGCTAAGCAAAGCCCTGGTCAAGGGTACCAGCTCCCATTTTACAACCTTTTTCGTCTGGTGTTTAAAATGAAATCACTGCCATCGTTAGATGAATCATATATACAGGTAAACCCTCGACTTAACAATCGTTCAATGGTTGTTGTTTTTTTGAATAAACTTTATTAATCTTTTATAATTTGAAAAAGACAAACAACAACAAAATAAATCTTAACAATCGTTCGTTTAGTGGCCGTTTCCGGTTACAACGGCAGTGAAAAATAGAATTCTTTCTTGGCTAAGTGTGGTTGGACACACAAGGAATTTGTCTTGGTGCAAATGCTCTCAGTGTACATCAAAGAAAAGATACATTCGTCAAGAGTCAAGAATCATCAGGTACAACACTTAATAGTAGTCATAGGGTACATTAAGCAATCAAATCATACTAGGAAACAGTCAATATAAATCGTAAGGATACAAGTGACAAAGTTACAGTCCTACAGTCACAAGAGGGAGGGGATGGGTGATAAGGAGTGATGAGAAGATTAATAGTAATAGTAGTGCAGACTTTGTAAATAGTTGGACAGTGTTGAGGGAATTATTTGTTTAGCAGAGTGATGGCATTGGGGGAAAAACTGTCCTTGTGTCTAGTTGTTCTGGTGTGCATAGCGTCGTTTTGAGGGAAGGAGTTGAAACAGTTTATGTCGGGATGTGAGGGGTCTGTAGATATTTTCACAGCCCTCTTTTTGACTCGTGCAGTATTCAGGTCCTCGATGGAAGGGAGGTTGGTATAACTTTTTTTCTGCAGTCCTAATTATCCTCTGAAGCCTTGTCTGAAAGAAATTAGGACTGCAGAAAAAAACAAGTGACCGACGACTGTTTTTCACACTTAATGACCCAGGGCAGCATTTCCCCATGGTCGCGCGAATCCAAATTCAGGCCCAGTGCCCGCTGCCTCGCATTTATGATGGTTACAATGTCCCAGGCTCACGGATTCCCCCTTTTTGCGACCTTCTGAGAAGCCAGTGTCAATCCGGGAAGCCGGACTCACTTAATAACCGTGTGAGTAAGCTAACAACCAGAGACATTTACTTAACAACGGTGGCCAGAACGGTCATCAAATGGAGCAAAGCTCTTTTTTTTTAACAGACGTCTTGCTTAGCAACAGCAAATTTTGGGCTCTGCTGTGTTTGTAAGTTGAAGACCACCTATATAAAGAGTCTCCGGGAATGTGACAAAAGCAGCAAGGGATAAATTTGAGGGCGAAACTTTGGGAAAAGAAAATTAATCCGAGGCCTCCATGGGCACCCCGGAATTGGGTCAGTGAACACAAATTGCAGATGGTAGTTCAAAGGGCCCCAAAGACTGGCTCTTTGCCCAGCCCTTTGGCAAGGATGATTAATGCCCTCTTTTCTTCTTTGTTCCCCACAGAGTTTGTTTTCTCTGACATCTTTGTTTTGTGTTGTTTTTGTGTTCCCATCCTGCCGGAACCGGATCTGGAATTATCTAGGAGACGTTAAGGTGAGACGCTCCTTAGATCTGGAATTGGCTGGGTTTTCACAGAACGTAGGAAGAACACTTTTCCACATCGGCTGTTCAAAGAGAGCGTAGGTTGTATCGCTATTGGGGGTTTCCGGACGGCTCTCTTTGCCCAAAATGCACAATGCCATTCAGTTGTTTTAGGGGGGGGGGGGGTCAATGTTTTGTCCTCCTTTTATTTGGTACCGTTGAGACCTTTGAACGATGGTGCTGGAGGAGGCTCCTGCAAGTCCCTTGGACTGCAAGGTGATTGGGATGACCTTGCAACAAAGTCACAAAAACAGGTGAAGTCCCTTTAATTCCTTCAATTTGGCTTCAAAGGTCCAAGTATCACTGACTGGAGAAAAAAACTCGCCCACAAACAGTTGCGAAAAGGAAGAAATTTTGTTCAAACTCAAAATACATATGAATTATAAATAGAAAAGACAACACAAACCACACTGAAGCAATTAATGAGACAAGGCAGGATAAGGGCTTGAAGACGTCCACAGATATCAAAATGCACACACTGGGAAGGACGCCAGATCTCAGATAAGAACCGACAAATTATTTCATGCTTTGCTTCCAGCAAAGGCCCATGCGTAGTTTGTCCTTTTAAACAGTCCTCACAGCTGCAGCCCATGAAGGGGATCAAGGCCCTTTCCTCCCCCATAGACCACGCCATTCACGTTTCTCCCTTATCCACTCCTCCCTGCGTGCCCTATGATGAAGAGGGGATGGGCCTGGGTCTTTCTCTGAATGCCCAGCCAGCCTGTGCCCTTCCCGTTTCCTCCACAACCTCCGGAACCACACTCCTACTTCCTGTCAGCTGTTCCTCCTCTCTCTCAGAGTCAGATTCTAACAGGGCATGGACAGCGATCCAACCGGACAGTCTTAGAAGAGATCAACCCTGACTGCTCTTCAGAAGGCCAGATCCTGAAGATGAAACTCAAAGACTTTGGCCACCTCATGAGAAGAAAGGACTCACTGGAGAAGAAGAGCTGGGAAAAATTGAGGGCAATAGAAGAAGGGGACGACAGAGAAGGAGGGAGCTGGATGGAGTCACTGAAGCAGCCAGTGTGAGCTTAAATGTACTCCAGAAGCTAGTAGGGGCCAGGAAGGCCTGGAGGAACGTTGTCCATGGAGTCGTGATGGGTCAGACATGACTTTGCAACTAACAATGAATCTTCTTGGGCATTCAATGGATGAACATTTCTGCTGGGACCTCTGGCTCAGCAAAGCAGCTGTGCACCCCAACCAATAGCCACTCACATCCGCCAAACTCTGAATGGGAAAACTCGCTGCAGCCAACTAGCCACAGCCAACTGACCATGGCAAAATTGCTAGATGGCCAACTTGCTGTGGGACAACTCATCACAGCCAAGAAGAGTTCGTTAGTTTGCTCACTCCAACATATTCTAAAAAGGATCCCTCTCACCTCTACCCGCAGCTATGAAGGAGTTGTGAGTTCAGCTCTCTCAACAAAATATTTGACAATGTTGCGTGGAAGATCAGTAAACGCAGTTTATTTAAAATTTTCTCG
The DNA here is from genome assembly GCF_049901735.1 of Notechis scutatus. NCBI lineage: Eukaryota > Metazoa > Chordata > Lepidosauria > Squamata > Elapidae > Notechis > Notechis scutatus. The sequence continues at coordinate 10,186,216 of NC_142017.1, read as the reverse complement.
TGCTTTTTATCATTAAAATGCAGCATTTTCATTGTCTCTCGCGGAATAGAATCTTTTGCACTGTGCAGAATTTTGGTTTTTTCTTTTTAAACTTCAAAATTAAAAGAAATAAACAAATCCAAGACAAATACTGTATTTACAGGACATTAACAATGCTTTATATAGATGATCTGCCATCATAGAGGAGATCTGTTTTGAGTCCAGAAATGCAACCCAAGCTACCACTTGACAAGTGGAAAATTCTTCATCCTAAAAGAAACAGAGGAATAAAGAGAAGAAATAAATATATTTAATAAAATAATTTCAATTAAAAAAAACACCAAACTGGAAACCAAACTACAACCTTTCTATCAATTATTAAAAGGCATTTAAATCCTAAATGTAAACCTTAATTATTTTTCAATGAGCAATTTAAAAATGTCAACCATAATTACATATTGACAGTTTATTTATCTATTTATTAGATTTATTTGCTGGTCATTTTGCTTCTCTAAATAACCTGAATGCCTATAGCACTCTGCTTTCAACTGATTATCATTCCAAGTTTGCTGAAAAGTTTAGACACCACCAACTGATTTGATTATCGTTGAAAGAATGAAAAAAAAGATTGTCTCATTAAAGCCAAATGACCAACCCAAAAAAGAAGAGATCATATAATTCACATGAGAGAACAAAAGTTAAAAATTCATCTAATAATAATAATGTTTAAAACATTTTACTCCCTTAAATGGTTTGTTTTAGGCTGCCACTTTATATGCAATTAACTCAGAATCAATCCCCCAAGGAAATGAAATAATCAAATCAGGTAGATTTGATACCATTAGGATGATCTTGGAACATAATATTATATATAAGAATTCCATCTCCCTGCTCTGATCAATTTCAAGCAAATTTCAAGGATCTGTAGCTTGTCTTCAGACTGCAAACCAGATTGGCATCTTCTTGGCAATTCCACTGTATTCCCCAGTGCTTTAAATTACCTTCCTACATTAATGGGAGTTGAATCAGCAGTGTACTGACAACTCCATAATGTTCAACCTCGGGAACAGTATGATCTCCAACGGGGAATCAAAAAATATTACGATGGCAATCATGGCAGCATTAATTTTTACACCGTGCACTGGACACCAGGATGACTGAAGTCATGACCCTTTATAAATCCTTCATCTGCACTGCTGTGACCTCCACTTTTTAAAGCACTCTAGCAGATGCCACTGAGTTTTAAGATAAACTAGCTCGATACCCGTGCTTCGCTTCGAAACGATGTGGTCGGGCTTAGTTTTTGGGGAGGAAAATAAGGGGGGGAGGGAATTCTGCCTCTGCCTACCAGCATCCATCGGTATTCATCTGGCTAGCGTCCTGTCAGAGTGTGAGAGACTTGAGGGCTGTTTGGAAACTGAAACAGTATTTGCTGTGTGAGCAAGAAGGAGACAGCAAGGAGCCTGGGCGTGGCTTAGCTCAGCTGTTCTGTACTAAAGCTGGTTGCTGCTGTGAAACTAAAACTGAAACTCCTCTGCTTGTGTTTTGCATTTGGAAGAGATTTCTTTTCAGGTGGGGAGGGGGAGTAGAACTCCTCAGCCTCAGAGCGTGTTAATAATAATAATAATATAGGAAATACCAATGCTCTGATGGTCATTTCGAAAAATCCTTTCTTAGTGAGCACCTAGAAGCCAAGAGGAACATAGGTGCCAAATTTCAAGTTTGTAGGCTTTACAGTTCTGGAGATTTTGTGATGATGCGTGAGTGATATTTCGCTTTTATATAGAGAGATTAAAAAGTTGCTCATGGAATATGAGCCAGGTTTTCTGGAGATTTTGATCATCATGGCTCTGTCTTAGATAACCATCCATGTGGCAAGACACTAGTCACATGTCGGAGTAAACCATAAAAGTGATGATTAGGTTGGGCTTCAGTGTGATGAGTAAACCCAGATGCACCCTGTTTTGAATTAGAATTTCCAGGTATGAGCACAAAAAAGCATTGCCATTTCTTTCTCCCTTTTTGGTAGAAAGCAGCATCAGGGAACTCTTTTCCCCCGCTTAAAGCTACTTTTCCGAAATGTAGGCAAACTGGAGAGAGAGAGAGGAAAGAGATGAGTGTTTCTCAACCACGGCCACTTAAAAGTTCCGTAGACTTCAACTCCTAGAATTCAAAAAAAGTTTACGTGGCCAAGGTTGAGAAACATTTAGGTCTTGTGGCTCCAGAATCCAGCCGACCATTCAGAAGATAAAAACGATGTAGAAACAATAGGCACTTTTTCTTTTATGCTTCCTTTTTTAAAAAAAAAAAAGATGTCCATCTGCATTGCACTAGAAATATTGACTCTCTTGGCCTGCTCACCTTCTTAAAAGTTCCTGGGGTGATATATTCGTCTTTCCTTCCTCGCTGCTGCTGTCTCTGCTCTCAGCTGTGTCTGAGCTGCTGTTCTTCTCGGATTTCTTGTTCTTGTGCTTGCCCTTGTGTTTGGATTTCTTGTGTTTCTTTTTCTGCAAAAAGAATAACAAGAGTTGGAAAGGACCTTGGAGGTCTTCTAGTCCAACCCCCTGCCTAGGCAGGAAACTCTAAACTTCAGACAAATGGTTGTCCAATCTCTTCTTAAAAACATCCAACGTTGGAGCATTTACAACTTCTGGAGGCAAGTTGTTCCACTGATTAATTGTTCTAAATATCAGGAAATTTCTCCTTATTTCTAGGTTGTTTCTCTCCTTGATTCTTGTCCTGCTCTTCAGCTGTTTTGGAGAATAGCTTGTCTCTTTCTTCTTTGTGGCAGCCCCTGAGATATCGCAACACTGCTATCATGTCACCCCTAGTCCTTCTTTTCATCAGACTAGACATACCCAGTTCCAGCAACCATTCTTTATATGTTTAGCCTCCAGTCCCCTGATCATCTTTGCACTTTTTCAGCACCAGGGACCAGTTCCACGCAGAGGGTTTTTTCCATGGACCGGAGGTGGCGTAGTTTCACATGCTGCCTGCATCCCATAGTGCCTGTCCACAGATTGGGCACCCCTATTCTAAAGTCTCAACATCTTTTCAAGTAATGTTTAATATATTTTTATTCATTTATTATCCAAAGGTAGTTGGCCACCCATTTCATATATGTGACTCTAAACGAAGAAGGAGGGAATGCAAAATGGAGAGTAACTCCTTCTCTGCTGGGAAAACAAGCTTTATAGGAGAACCCAACAAGGATTTTGGGGAGAAAAAGTTAAAAATGAACATCAAAATTACCTTTTCCTTTTTGTGTTTGTGTTCTTTTCTCTTGTGTTTTTCTTTGATCTTTTGGGGCTTCTGTTCTGCAACCACTTCAGCTGTGCCTGAAACATTCATCAGAGACAGAAGAACCATGGAAGGAAGATGCACTGAAAGCTACACAGAAGCTGCTGAGTTATTATTTTAGATTCTTCGAGAATGGCATCTTTCTGAATTTCTTGATGCAAACCCCTGATACAAGCATTGGCTGCACTTTTAGTGAATGCTCAGGAACAACAAACAGACAGGAGATGGAAAGATTTAATGCTACCCACTCTGGAGGAACGCTTGGTGGAGATGAACAGAATTTGCTGAAATGCATAAACTGATAGAGAATATTTGTAGCTCAGGGTTGAAATGAAGGGTACTTAGTGACTGATTATGTTACCTAGTTTGGGTAATGAAACGACTGCAGAAAATCCACCAAGCTCAGAGCACTGAAGACTCCTCATACTATAAATTGCTTAAATCGGTAATTTAAAAGATATCTATTATTTATTGGTGACTAGAAGCCTCTGATGGATTTTTTGTGTGAAAATGAAAAAAGTGAATGTGATGAATGGCTTTGGTGATTAGACAGGATAATTATAGAAAAAAAGAGAGTTACGATATAAATTTAGAGAAAGGGATACATTTATAATTGTACATATGGGTGCTAAAAGATGAGAAGCCATTTTTAAATATTTTTTCTCTCTTCTATTTTTCATCTTTTTTTTTTTGCACTTTTGCTGATCTTTTTTCTTTCTTTCTTGTTTTTCTATTAGTTTTTATTGGCCTGAGTGTATCATCTGCACCTCTATAACTGTCCAGTTCGGTTCTGCAACCCAACAGGACAGACATAGACTTCAGAGGATAATTAGGACTGCAGAAAAAAACAATTACCACCAACCTGCCTTCAATCGAGGACCTGTCAAAAAGAGGGCTGTGAAAGTATTTACAGACCTCTCACATCCTGGACATAAACTGTTTCAACTCCTATCCTCAAAACAACACTATAGAGAACTGCACACCAGAACAGCTAGAGACAAGGACAGTTTTTCCCCCAATGCCATCACTCTGCTAAACAAATAATTCCCTCAACACTGTCCAACTATTTACAAAGTCTGTACTACTATTACTATTAATCTTATCATCACTCCTTATCACCCATCTCCTCCCTCTTGTGACTGTATGACGGTAACTTTGTTGCTTGTATCCTAACGATTTATATTGACTGTTTTCTAGTATGATTTGATTGCTTATTGTACCCTATGACTATCATTAAGTGTTGTACCTTATGATTCTTGACTCTTGATGAATGTATCTTTTCTTTTATGTACACTGAGATCATTTGCACCAAGACAAATTCCTTGTGTGCCCAATCACACTTGGCCAATAAAGAATTTTATTCTATTCTATTGAGCATGTTTTAGGGATCTGCCTTAATGAAATCAAGAATTTTAATAAAAAATTATACCCTATGTGATTAGTCTGCTTCTACAGTATTTCTGTACCCCATGGAACAAAAAAGATCAACAGCCAATAGATTCCTGCATGCAATACTTTTAAAATGGAAAGAGTTGATATATATATATATGAAAATAACATTTAATTAATGTCTTTACCAGAATAAGCAACAGGAGGCAATCTTGGTCCAAATTCTCCTTGATCAACTACTTCCTTTGAGGTTGGAGTTATAGTATCAAAAATCTCAGGTGTAACTTCAGTTTCTTTGAGGAAAAAAATAAATAAATATGGAGATCGTGTTTAAAAGCCAACATAACAAATCACTTTATAGAGCCCACTGACCTAATAGTCCATTTCCATCTTAAATGCTGACATACCACAAAGGCTGCTGTAAGTCAGGGTATATTTCTATGAACCTATTCCCACAACACATCAACTTTTCCTTATTAAAAATATCTCAGGTTTTTATCAACGATTTCATAAAACTGATCCAAACTTTTTTGGGGGAGAAGCTCCAACAATATCAAGCCACTGTGATGCAGCTGGAATGAGCATTGGGCTCCCCAATTCCCTCAAGAACTTCCATCAATGGCCTCTTTTGTGGCTATTACAAGCTGTAAAAGCAAATTGGTTGGTTGGGGCAGATGGTCCTGGCTTAATGTCTACTCGGTCAGCAACCAAAGGGCACTGAATAAGGAGTTCTTATGAGGGGTTCTTGCAATCGCAACATTTGCAGTATCCCTGCAGTCACATGATCTCCGTTTGTGAGTTTTGGTGCTGCCTTCCAACAAGCAGCCAATGGGGAAGGCGGCAGGAGGCTGCAAATGGCGATCACATGACCACAGGACGCTGGGACTGCGGTGTCATGCCCGTTAGAATCTGATTCGGAGGAGGCCGAACAGCTGACAGGGAGTGGGAGTGTGGCTCCGTTGGCTGTGGAAGTAACTGGGGAAAGGCAGAGTCTGGCTGGGCAGTACAGAGGAGAGGTAGAGCAAGGGAGAGGGAGGAGGAGGATCCAGGTGGATCCAGGCCCACCCCCTCTTCATCCTAGGGCATGCAGGAAGGAACAGAGAAGGGAGCAACGTGGGTTGCATGGCTTACGGGGGAGGAAAGGGCTCTGATTCCCTTCATTAGCTGCAGCTGGGAACACAGTATTTAAAAGAGGAAGCTGCGCACACCAAGTTGTTGGGAGTAAACGTGAAATTATCTGGTCTTGTCGTGGCTTATCTGTGTTCCTGGCGTATTCCCAACTGTGTGAGTTTTGCTGCGCTTTCAAGTCTGCAATTCCTTCTCCTGCCCTGTCAAGTTAATGACTTCATCTTGGTTTGTTTGGATTTTAAGTTATAGTTTGGGTGTACCTTGTTTTGGACTGAATTTTCTACAGTTAAAGGCTGTTCCTGGGAGAGTTTTTCTCTAGCCGAGGGTAACCTGGACATTGGGGGCAAAGTTGGAGATAATAAAGGGGCTCTTATTGCTTATTTGACTGCGTTGCCTTTGTGCTACGCCGCAGGTCATCACATGCGGGATCCGCCTAAACAATGGCAACTGGGACTGCCGCTTCTTAGTCAGTGCAGTCACATGATGTCTGTCGGGTAAGCAGCCGGGCCTCAGGACCCCGGATCATGGCTCTGGTTGGAGCTTGGAATTTAGCAGAGTTGGTTTAATGCCAGGCTTCCAAGTAATAGATTCATAGCAAGCAAAACTCCAAGGCAGGTAGATTCCTCAAAGAATAGCTTCATTGGATATACCGTATTGGCACAGATCTGGTGAAAACCGCCTCTGAAGTTTCTGCAGTTTTCACCTAATTAAAAATAAACGCTTGCCGTTTTCTCAAAACAATCAGACACGTGGTCCAAACACGGCTCCATCTGGTGACCTCACTCCACCTTCCTCTGACCAGGGGGGGGGGGAGAGAATGTCCTTGGTTCCCAAGGAAAAGTATTTTGTTTTGGCTACAAAAGTCCCAGCTCTCTATCTCAATTCCCCCCCACCCTATCCCTGAGCTCCGGTGTGGCAACGCCGAAGCTCCAAATGGCTTCAGTTAGGTCAGCTCCAGGGTTGACAACGTCCTCCTTACAACCATATTGTTCAACAACAGAGTTCCTGGTTCCAATTACTATCAGCAAAGCAGGGCGGCCTGCGGCACCCAGCTACAATGGCATAGTGCAGTGATGGCAAACCTTTTTGTTGTGGTGTGCCGAAAGCGCATGTGCGTGCCAGCACCCACCATGCAATGTGCCCTGCCCCCCACGCATGCATGTGCAACACGCCCCCTGCCCCCTTACCTGCACTGCGCATGCCCGGGCCTCCCAGCTGATTTTTGGCCCGTTTGAGGCCTTTTTCACCCTCCTGGAGGTTCGAGGGAAGCGTCGGCAGCCTTTGGAAGTGCCAAAATGGGCCCGTTTTTCGGCCTCCAAAGGTCGCAGAGGCTTCCCTTCAGCCTCCGGGAGGGCGAAAACGGCCTCAAACGAGCCAAAAATCAGCTGGGAGGCCCGCGCGTGTGCAGGTAAGTTTGGCTGGGTCTCGTGTGTCCGCACAAATAGCTCTGCATGCCACCTGTGGCACGCCTGGCTTAGGTTTACCATCACGGGCATAGTGGCTTCCACCTGTTTATAGAGTGGAAATTCAAACTCTTTCGCTCGTTCAAATATGGTGGCCAGCGATGCTTGTCCTAAAGTGGCAGGGGTTATACGAAGCATTGTATATGAGAGGATTCGGCTGGTTTTTAATGAGGGTGGGGGAGAGAGAGAACATTTTGTCTGAACCAAGCCAGGAATAAATACCTTGAGCAACAGGTAATGGAACCCCAGGTGAGTCGCAAGGCTTTGGGTTTTTGGACTCTCCTTCCAGGGCTGTCGCAGCTGGCTCCTCTCCCTCACTCTCTTCTTCAGAAGAGGACGTATCGTCCGAGGAACTGGCAAAGATGGCTTTAAATAAATCCATGGATGGCCGGCTTTCTTCTTCCACGGCAGCTTCACTTGGGCCACTGGGTAGGCCTGATGGCTGAACCACAAAGGAAAAAGTGAAAAAAGAAACAATGCACCTCTCCGTCAAGTTAAGCCATAATCTGGAGCAAACTGTTGGAAGATTTCTCTTTCCACCTAAACTCTCTTGCAAAATAGCAAGAGAGTTTAGTTATCTGCACTTTACGCTGTAGGATTGATTCTGGCCACTCCTAGTATGTATTTACACATACATACACAAACATCTTTTCTCTTGTATTTTATTTTAAGCAACTGCAGGTTCTGTATTCCATCTGCTGCTCTACGAGGGGATAAAGAGCGAATGATGATAAAACTCTTTCAAGTTTTATTATGTACCGTGGTTAACTAACCCATGGCCAGGTGGAATGAACAACACATTATACCATTTCATGCTTTTCAGAGAGTATGCAAAACAAAACTATGACAAATACACATTTCATTCATCCAGTTTCAACTTCAGGGCAAATTAAAACATGCATTCTGCACTTCCAAAATGTGGTTGTTTTAATTTTTACATGCAAAATGTGGCACCGAAGACATTTCTAATAATACATGTAAAATTAGTCCTGCACTACATCCCTCTAGTAAATGGTCACCTGAGTCTCCAGAGCTTCCATTTTGGAGAAATGCATGAGGATAGCTTGATCCCATTTCCTGAGAATATTGTAGCTACCAATTCGTTCATCCAAGTTCATCCTACATCCATTTGGTATATGCTTGAAAGTGCCCACTGTTCTGACCAAGGCTTCCTGAGACCGTAGTTAATCACATGCTGAGTCCAAACAACCCTCTTTTCCTTTCAACAGCTGTGAATTATGTTCATTCCCAGCCCATAACGAGTCCCAAACAGTCTCTCAAGATAAGTACCCATCTTTATCAACTTTGAATTGTTGCCAACAACCAAAGTGCCAAATTAACTGTAAAAAGCTAAACGGAGTACAAAGTCCACACAGAGCTTCAAAGTTTTATCTGAACAGAGCAAACAAAGCTGCTTCCTGTCCCTTTGTTCCTCCTTTATATCTTATGGGAGGGGCCAATCACCTCCAAACCTTACTCCCGAGTCGCCCCTTTTGTCTTAACTGTTCTTGCCTTCTGGCAGCTCTGTGCACACACGCACTGGGAACAGGCTCCCCTTGTTCCTCTGCCTCGCTGCTGTCAGATTCTGGAGGCTCCGGAGTCAGCACATAACTCTCATCTCTGTATCGGACGCAGGACCCTCGTCCGAGTCCTCCCCAGACTCCCGGACTGGCCCACGTTCCTCCCCACTGTCCGACTCTGCTGCCGTCTCTGCAGGCTGCCGACAGACCACAACAATAACAGAAGCACCAAAACCCCTCTACCTGAGTGGGAACAAGGTCACTAGTCCCGTGTTTGGCCTTCTCTTCAATTGCTTTGGGGAGTTGCTCCGGAACATCAATTTTTGATCGAGCCAAACTTATAAATTCACTGATGGTATCCTTCTTCTTCTCTTTGTCAGGCACATCCCATCTGGAAGACTTCTTTGGCTCTGAAAGAGATGAACACATTTCCAAGGGGTCATCACCCTTTCTTGATGAATTCGAGCAAGGTTTTTTTTTTTCTTGTATACATCCAGTTTTAAGAAAAAACTGTCTTTGATCATTAAGAATTTTAAATGTCAACAAATGGGAACAAACGTCAACCTAGACACTCACGTACTTCTCCCAGTTAGCCTGGGATTCTGTGTCAGCCCCACAAATGGTTTTTACTCTTTTATTGTCCTCTACACTTTGACTGGCTAAGTTATCTATGATTCAGGTCTTGAAGAGATATTCATCTTCTTCTGATAAATTAAAAATCTTACTGTTAGGAACATTATCTTGTTGCACTCCTGTTTTCGTTGGTTGATTTTGTATCCCTGACGCGGACTCTGAAGCAACGGTCAAGAAGTTGAACACAGAATACTTATCACGTTTCACTGTCGGCAATCCAACAATACATGACCTGAAGAAAAATAAAAGCAGAGTGTTTATATATATATATCTTTTAATGAGCCTGCAAGCCCTTACATCATAGTGGAGTTGGAATGACTGAAGCTAGAGCATTTACTGGCCAGATTCCCTTCCTGATGCCTACATGGAGTTCACAGTATATGTTTTCTCTTTGCACCAAGAGAGAGAGAAGTATCTGCTGCTACCTAAGATCAAACCCACGGCCTCTTGATTGTGAGGTGAGAGCACCACCTCTAGGCCACTGTGCCGTTTTCAGAGTTTCTACATCTAACTTTGGGTAATCTTTCTGTTTCAGAAATATATGTGTTAAAATAGGTCACAAGTATAGAAATAAAACAGAATTTTAAAATTTACTCTTAAGGAATTATGGTGTATAAGTCAAAAATATAATTAAGGAACCAAGGTGGTCTACACCAGAGTTCCCAACCTGTTGTTCCGAAGTTTCCGAAAGCAAACACAGATAAACTCCAAAACTGAAAGTTCACGGCTTTATTCCACAAATAACCCTCTCTGTAGATAACAGATGGCTTGCAGCAAATTAGTCTAATAAATCAGAGTCTGTAATCATCACACTAACTCCTTCGAATTTCTGCCTTTTGCAAAGGCAAAAGCCTTTGGAAACCAGGCTTATATTCCCTTGAGGGAGGGGCCATTAATTAGCATCTTACTCCCGAGTCGCCTGTGCTGCTCTTCCATGAATCATCCTGCTCTCACTCACACCCAGCAGAGGCTTCTCGGGAATGTCCTCCTGATTGCTGCCGGCGAACCACAACATTTGTGGGCCGCAGCCTTTTGGCTATGGGGCCATGTGGGTAGCTGGCTAGTGTGTGCCCCTGTGCACACACAGCTCCAGACGCACAGGCACTCGCAGCCCATTCCCATAAGTGTTGCAGACGCTCGTGGCCCTACTCACACGATCATTGTCATGGGGCGTTCATGGCTCCACTTGTGTGAGCAGCGGGTGTCCACGCATTTGCATGCCCCTCCCACTAAACCACCCCCTCATTCCCTCCCTCCCCCCACTCCAGGCCGCCAACCCAGAAAGGTTGGGGAACTCTGGCCTAAACAATAGTTATTAGATTTGACCACTTTTATTGGCCAACCATAAAGTTATCACCCCCAAAGTACTAGTTAGAAAATGCTAATGTACTCAACCAACTTACTCTGCATAGGGATCAGGAATATTAAACCTTTTGCACAAAAGCTTATCTGGGTGCCACTCAAATTTTTCCCTTGTCAGCTTTCCAAACATCTTCATCTTAGCAGCGGCTGCTTTGTCGTCAACGTTAGTCTAAAATAACAATGTGGTTCTCAGTTTGTTACAGCTATTATCGCACATGTATTTTGGCAATAACTAACGAGGATTAAGCATAAACTTTCTGATGGTCTTTTTTTTAAAAAAAAAATTGGCCTGGTTCGCATTTCCACTAAACTAATTTTCACCGTGGCTTTATTTAATATATAAACCACAAGCTGTGTTCAGATGGAATGAAACAAACTGCCTTATGGCTTAGCTACTGTATGTGTTGTGAAAACTCTTAGCATTTTGTTTGGAGATTATTTTGAAAGGAATTGGTGCTCTGAGGATTCCTGCAAATCAACCCGGTTCAACGGTTTCTGGATGAGTTTGGGACATACCTCTTCATCGCGAGGAACATCTACTTTATCAGTATCGTCCTCCAACTTTGCAGTAGTAAACCTTGAAGACAAAATCGAGCTGGAGGTTTTGTAGAATGCAGCAGCACGAGAGAATTCTTCCCGTTCTCTACCGCGCTCCCACTCCGTCATACTGGCATCTAGACAGCTTTCTGGCACATCTATTAGGACAATAAAAATTTAAAAGTAAGCAAAAATGCAAAATCAATAATACTGGCTCAATAATGTTGAAGAGAAAAGAACGAAACAGTTTATAAGTGCACAGATTTCCAGCAAAAGTAAAGCCAAGCATGATAGAAAATAGTCTCAACCGAAGTATGAAAAAATCAAAGAGAATCTTCTAAAAAAAATTTATGGCCACCCACCTTACCTAAATAGCTCATTAAAAAAAAATTACACAATAGAAAAGTCAAAAGGAAAATCTTAAAAAAAAAAAACCTATGTCAAAGTACAGCCCAGTACACAAACATTTCTTGCTGATCTCCTAGCAAGCAGAATCATAAACCAGAGTTTGTTCTTGCCCTGTTATTTTGGTAGGCGCAAGCCATAATTCCTGCTTTGGATGTTCCATTAAACAAACCACGAACCAGGGTTTCCTGGTGTTTTTAGACTAGTATTTCTAGCAGATTATACATGAAAGAAATATTAACAGTGGAAGCAAGGATGTTTTAACATCCCTTACCAACCAGGATTTGAATCAATCGTAACAAACAACTATACAGAAATAATGAATAAGATTATACTTGATGTGCTGGCCACCAAAGATGACGTTTTAAAATGCTGGACATATTAAGCATTGGAATAAATGTCTGTCTCATGATGACAACTTATACATTGCCCCCTTTGCTTCCTCAGATTTGGATGCTGCCTGCTTAAATTCTGTTTGCTGTAGAATACTTGAATTAAAATGAAAAAGTGCTAGATGAAGGGAGAAAAAAGCTGGGGAAATGTTTGCTACTTGCCTTTCTTCCCACATGCAAGATTTTCTAAGTAATGTTCATATCTCTTTTGCTTTTCTGGGTTGCTGGCAAACGGTTTGAAGTCGGTTGAGCCAGTTGTAGGTAACTGCGACCCCAGCGTCAATTGCCACTTACGTGGCACATCAGAGGCAGGAGGAGCGTGGGGTTTGTTATAGGGAGACTGTTGTGGCACGGTGTCAGCTTTCCATTGTGGTTGCATTGCCTGTTTCACTTCTTGGATCCTTTCTTTGTCTTTATCTGACAAATATTCTAAAACAGAAGTGGTTGGGCCTAAACAAGAAGAGAAGAATCATGATACATAACTAACGTTTTTTTAGTTTAGTTCAGGACATAGTGGAATGAATGAACGAATGAATGAATGAATGAATGAATGAATGAATTCTTTATTGGCTAAGTGTGATTAGACACACAAGGAATTTGTCTTTGGTGCAAATGCTCTCAGTGTACATAAAAAGAAAAGATACATTCTTCAGGAATCATCAGGTACAATACTTAATGATAGTCATAGGGTACAATAAGCAGTTGAATCATACTAGGAAACAGTCAATATAAATCGTAAGAATACAAGCAACAAAGTTACAGTTATACAGTCACAAGTGGGAGGAGATGGGTGAAAGGAAGGATGAGAAGATTAATAGTGGTAGTAATCAAGAACGTGTTGCCTTGTTTAAACAAAACATTTGCAAAAAGCCCCCATTTTCAATAAATTAGAAATACACATGTTTAAGGATATATTTCAATTTAGATAGATTAGAGAGAGAGAGAGAGATGATTGATATAGATGATGGGTAGAGATAGATAGATAAGAGATATAAGATAGATATAAATTTAAAAAGACCATCAAAAATGCCTACAAAAAAAATAAGTCAGAACAAAATGATTGCAGATTCCCGCCAGAGCAGTGCCCCACAACCTTTGGGGGCATCAGGGACAGGTTCCGTGGAGGGGGTTTTCCACGGACCGGAGGGGAGGGTGCATGGTTTCACACGTTGCCTACAAACCACCAAGGAAGCTTCGCTTATTTGCATAGCCCTGTTTCTGGCAAGCCACAGCCCGGTGATGATTCATGGCCTGGGGGAAGCGGGGGTTGGGACCCCTGAGTTAGAGGGCACATGCATCGTGCAGAAAGTACTGTCAGGATATTGGGATACCTTTCAGAGCGGTTTCGCCCAGCACTTCCCTTCTCTCGGAAGCGGTTTTCTGGTGTCTGCTCTGGATTGCTGTGTCGCTCAGAAGCTTTCCTGTGGATTCTGCCAGGGCTTGTAGTAAGTGGGAGTTTTCAGCGGTAGCTTTTATCACAGGTCGGAAGTAATGGATTGGTCTGTAGTCTCTGGGCAGGTCTGGTGGAGGGTAAGTCTTTAGGGGGGAAAAAACCAAGAGAAGACAAAACGTTTGTCTTGCTTGCAGACAAGCGAGTCATTACATGCTGGACATTGGGGAATACACAAAATTAAATCTGAACTCAAGTGTGTAAACCAGTGTTTTTCAACCGGTTTTTCAGCTTGAAGATGATGTGTGGACTTCAACTCCCAGAATTCCCCAGCTGGCAAAGAATTCTACAAGTCCACACATCATCTTTAAGTTGCCAAGGTTGACAAAGACTGATATAAACCAATAACAATGGCATTAAAAAAATTATTTTAAAATATCGGGACTATTTGTTGCAGAAGTCTAGCAGCTATCAGCCTTGAAATCCAATCACCTCATAACACCAGTTGTTTCCTGTTGCCCCCAATACATGCACTGTTGTGGTTTGTTGTTTTTTACTATTTTGCCAATCTTATCAAAAGTATCCTACTCTTATGCATTGTAAAATGATTGCCACAGCAGATTCTTTATTAGCAAAACACGGCAGAGGGCAGATTTGATTTGAAAAAAAAAAAAAAATCCCTCGATATTCCAAAGATCAGGTTTAGGGCAGTGAAAGTTGATTATTCTCCCTTGTTGCCTTTTGGAATAGAATAAAAACAAGACAGTAGCAACAAAACATGTCATGTGTTATTAAAAAAAATCTACAATGTTTCCAATGATAAAGCAGATTGAAGAATCGATTTTATACACTTGGAGGTCTTGTGGTGAATCCAGTGTATCTTCATACATGTACAGGCAGATATTGTTCTGACCAAGGCTTCCAAGACCATAATTATGCATATGCTTATTTTAAAAACAAGTCTTGTTTTATTGTAACGCTGGGAATTATTTGAATTCCCAGCCAGTAATGAATCTCAAACAGTCCCTCGAGATAAGCACCCACCTTGCTTTCCTGTGAAGTGCTGCCAATAACAGAAGTGTCAAATGAACTAGACAAAAAACCAACTGAAGTACAAAGAGCTTCAAGAATGAATCTGAACCGAACGAATGACTTTGCTTCCTGCAAAGGTTTCGTCATCTTGGCCTGACTTTTATACTTTAGGGGAGGGGCAATCACCTCCCAGCCTTGCTCCCGAGTCACCCCTTTTGTTTCAGCTGCTCTCGCCTTCTAGCAGCTCTACACACATGTGCACTGCGAACAGGCTCCCCTGGGTCCTCTGCCTCGCTGCTGCCAGACTCCGAAGGCTCCGGAGTCATTACCCTACTCCCAGATGGTCCTGGCCACATCTCTGCATCGGACGCAGGACCCTCGTCCAAGTCCTCTCCAGACTCCCTGACTGATCCCCTTTCTTTCCCACTGTCGTCTGCACAGACTGCCGGCAAACCACCGCGGAGATATTGGCAAAAAGGAAAGCTAACTAACCTTGGCAGGAGTTATCGATTTAGAAGCCAAGTAGAAGCCATCCAAAATTTTCCCGAGGTACTTCTTTTCTTTCTCTCTTCCTATAAAATAATCGACAAATTCATTAGCCCTTTCAAAATAAACCAATAGGGGAGCACTTCCTAAAAGGCCTCAACCAATGACAAAATATTCAGAGGCTTCCAGACCTGGTTTGCTTTTATAAGGATGGGGGGCTGTCCAACCATATAACCCGTCTCCTGGCTCTTCGTCTTTCAAAACGCTGTCATATTTGGAAAGGGATTCGACTGTATAAATATCTTCATCTTCCTCTTCCAAAGCACCAACCCCAAAGGCCTAAAAGAAGAAGCATAGCATTAGAGTTAGATGTTGCCTTCACTATTTTAAATAGCCTGATAACTGCACAGGCAGTCCTCGATTTACAAACAGTGCATTTAGTGACCGTTCAAAGTTGCGGGGGCGCTCAGAAAAGGGACTTATGGCCATTTTTCAGACTTACGACCATCGTGGCATTCCCCCCAAGTGATTGGAATTCAGGCATCTGGCCACTGACTCCTATTTATGATGGTTGCAGCGCCCTTCCGACAAGCAAAGTCTTGGTGGCGCAGTGGTTAGAGTGCAGTACTGCAGGCTGCTTCTGCTGATTGCTGGCTGCCTGCCTGCAATTTGGCAGTTCGAATCCCACCAGGCTCAAGGTGAACTCAGTCTTCTGGTCTTTCCGAGGTGGATAAAATGAGGACTCAGATTGTTGGGGGCAAGAGGCTGACTCTGTAAACCACTTAGAGAGGGCTGCAAAGCACTATAAGGTGGTATATAAGTCTAAGTGCTATTGCTAAAGTCAACGGGGAAGCCAGGTTCACATACTCACCGTGTTACTGACTTAACGACTGCAGTGGTTCGCTTTAACAAGTGTGGTGAGGAAGGCCGTAAAATGGAGCAAAACTCAGCTAACAACTGTCTTTCTGCTTAGCAACGGAAATGCTGCTTGTGGTCGTACCTTGAGGGCTACCTATCTCTGTATCAGGTGGAATGAGGAAAAAGGGGCCACTTGCTTGAACTGGCTGTAACAAAGGAGTTCCCAACTTGCCATTCCCCATAGCAGACTGTACTTATACGTGAATAAATCATAACTGTTCTGAAGTATATATTACACCAGTGTGTCAGCTTTGAAATTCAGCTGCCACATTTTTTTTTAGAGAGTTAGAGGAGTTGAAAAGTTCAAGGTTATTCTGTATGTCGTATTAAGAATTTCCAGTTGCAGTTAATTGGTTCTCGTGATTTATGAAGTGTAGAAGTGGGAGGAGAGAAGGTGGATTCTGTGTAATGCGGGGAAAAACTTTCACTTGGGAAATTGCTTTTGACATGCCAGATCTGTTTCTAATAAATCAACTGGAGAGATAACATCTCGGGGTGATGGATATCATGGATACTTTCTGGATGCCTTACACAGTGAAGGTGAACTCTTTGGGCCCCCGAGTGCCCAAAGGGTGTGCACGTGCACAAACATACATACCCAAAATGCAAGGTGTGCCCCCCACATGCCCCCCAATGCATGCACACCCCGCCCCCATGCCCCGCCCCTGCATATGCACACCCCACACGCATGCTCAACAGAGACCCAAAGGCCAGCTGGCTGGCAGGAGGCACACACATACATGCATGGCGGAGCTAAGCTGGGGAGATGTGTGCCCACAGAGGGGGGTCCGGGTGCCGCCATCACGGTTTTTTACATTTCACCTGCTCTTTTCTCAAAGCCTAGTCCAAAATTTTAACCTGCATCGTATTTTACCTGTCCTGAAATGCCCAGTTTCCGTCCTTTACCATGCCGTACATCCCCAAGATGACTCAAATTTCCAGGGCCGAGGCTGAAAAGATTGAAAGGTTCTTCTGAAGTGCCAAATAAAGCTTTGTTGGGATCCAGCCCTTTGTAACCCAGGCCATGGAGGTTTTCTTTCGGAGTCAGATCTACCGGCATCACATCTTTGGGGGCAAAGGTCACATTTTCCGGCTGGTATTCATCCTCTTCTTCCTTTATAAAATAAAATATAGGTTATTTTTTTGTAAGTTGGCCAATTTTTTAAGCCCTGGCTTCTTTTCTCCCTGGAAATTCTTTGAAGCGGCCTGTGTTGGTAATTCTAAGCAGCAGCAATCCGTGGACTTTTACTATGTCTAAGGTTTGCTTCAGCGATTCATGAGGTTGTTTCAGATTCTAACAAAAGAATAGTTAAAATGGAGAACATCACAGAGTTCTATTCTCCTACGCTTTCTGCTTCCATCATAGAGCAGCATTTTAGAGGTAGTCCTTGATTAGTGACTGGGATTGGTTCCGACAAAATAGTCATTAAGAAAATCGGGTCAGCATGAAATCGCTGGTTGGTGCCATTTCATTCTGACAATGTTCTCTTCTATCGTATCCTGTGCCTGACTCAGTGTTTTTCTTTTTTTCTTTCGCCTCCTTGCAGGGCAGAGAGACTGCCTAAGCAAGCTCTCTCTTTCTGAGCTGTTTTTCTAAAGTGGTACTTCCTTACAAAGTGCTAAATGCCTTAATAAGTTCAGCCCAGTAACCAGAAGCTCTGCCTGAAACTGACCAGACAGCAATCAGTTTCCCACTGAAGGTTTTGTTGTTGTTGTTTTTAGGTATTTTGGTCCCAAAATTATTTTTTCATCACTGTTGTATTTCCCATTGTTACTAATGGCAGCAATTAGTAATCAAGAACTATTGTTTTTACTCCTTGCCACTTTATTTATATAGTCATTGTCTGCATGTAAATAATTTACATGAAAACTATCCAGGGCACGGAACTGTTTATATGAAAAGCTTTCATGATGTTACAAGATGCCTTTTCTGCACAGACAAGGGCCAATGTTTCTTCACTTATTGAAAATTACAAGGCATTAAGATGTTAAAAGAATTATTGTAATACTCCTTATTGTAACCGCAAAGAGTTGGTATTTATTGAATCATTCCAATTCCGTATTTTTTTTAAAAAAGTTAAAATTTCCAACAAATGCTGTACAATTACCTCTGAATCTTCAGATCCCGGAGGCAAAGCGCAGCCATATATTTTTACTCCAGGCTCTGTAACCAAACAGTGACAATCACGGTTAAAATGCTATATTTTTTCATTACTTTTACTGAAGTAAGAAACAAGTTATGCTGCTACAATCTCACTAAATTCAAAGTAATTTAAATTACTCCAGTATACGAGTAATGAATTATGCAATAGCAAACGTTATACTATATACTAACCAGTTATATATATAAAAATAGATCAAAACTGATATATTAAGGCAGCCATATCTTAAACGTTATACTATATACTAACCAGTTATATATATAAAAATAGATCAAAACTGATATATTAAGGCAGCCATATCTTAAATATGAAGATAGGAACAAGTTATTTTGCAATATTGTGCTTCTCCCCTTATAGCACAAGCAAACAGATTAGGAAATCTTTTAAGAACTCTGATTTCATATTTTGCCCAAACCAGAAAACAATATTTATCTGTTTTGAAACAAGTCAGAATATTGTGTAATTACAAACAATGGTTCCCACATTCTGACTTAGGTCAAAATCACAGTGTTTTCCTAATTTGGACAAAAATGGGAAAATACGATTGGGTCGTTCCTGCTTTGCTTGTTTGTACTTCAAGGTGAGAAGCAAAGGCCTTATTAAGCAGGGACATAATTACCTGAACTAGATAATTCATTTTATTCTGATCTTGTTGCAAAACAATAGATTCAGGGGAATGTACCAGGTTTTTGCTTCCGTGGCTTCCTCTTTACTCGGGGCCCGACACCTTGTCCTTCTTTCCAGCCCATTTTTCGCAACAAGTCAATCCCAATTGTTATTCTGGAAAAAAAGAAAAGAAACGGATAAACAAGTTATAACTACAGGTAGTCCTCGACTTATGACCACAATGGAAACCAAAATTTATGTTGCTAAATGAGACATTTCTTAAGTGAGTTTTACGACCTCTCTTGTCCCAGTTGTGAAGTGGAGCATTGCAGTTAAGTTAGTAATCCAGTTGTTAAGTGAATTTGGCTTCCCCATTGATTTTGCTTGTCAGAAAGTCGTAAAAGGTGATCACACCATCACTGCAATCGTCATAAATATGAACTAACTAGAATCCAACTAGAACCCTAAACAAATGCACTCAAACAATAGTAGAAACAGAAACTAGATGCAGACTCATCCCTCTGAGATTTGACAGGTCTTGTCTCTCTTGGCCTTTTGTAAGGCCTTGAAATTTTAACTGTTGTGCCTGATCCTGGGAGTAGGATATATAGCCCATCTTCTGGTTATGGGGATGATTGGTTAGATTAATGTGCTGGCTGGGGAATTCTAGAAGTTGATGTCCATGCATCTTAATGCGAAGATCCATGGTGGCACAGTGGTTAGAGTGCAGTACTGCAGGCTGCTTCTGCTGACTTCCAGCTGTCTGCAATTTGGCAGTTCAAATCCCACCAGCCTCAAGGTTGACTTAGCCTTCCATCCTTCCAAGGTGGGTAAAATGAGGACCCAAATTGTTGGGGGCAATAGGCTGACTTTGTAAACTGCTTCAAGAGGGCTGTAAAGCACTGTGGAGTGGTATGTAAGACTAAGGGTTATTGCTATTAACATTGCCAAGTTCAGAAATGTTGAATTAGATTATGCCCAGCTCCTATGTGTTTTACTTATTTTTTTTTTACATTATACATTTTACGTATTTGATTGTCTAAAGCCACCTAGAGTCAGGCAAAAGGGAGATGGGCAGTTATACAAATAAAATAAATGAATTCTGTAACAGTGCTAGATTTAGCATCAGGAACGCTTGTTTATGGAGGAAGAAGAAATCCTGCCTGTTTACTTCTGGCAAAAATGACTCAGAGTCCTTCAGGTGTTCCAGAAATCAAACATATAACATATGCAATTATCCACAAGTAGCAGGTTATTTTTCAATACTTACTTTGCAGGTGTGATGAATTCATCCAATACTGTAGCTCCAGGGATAGGTGCAACTATTCCTGCTAGCTGTCTGGCCTTCTCCTGGATTTTGTCTTTGCTTTGGGAAGCAAATGCATCCGTGATTGTAATTTCCTTTGGTGCAATGCCATGTTCACCAAGATCCTTCCAGGGAAAATAAAATTATTATTATTATTATTATTATTTGGGGGGGGAGGGTCAGAATATTTTCTTTCCAAGTCCACAAATTTGAACAGTAATTTTGAAACAAAACAACAAGAGGTGCACTTCCTTTGTTCAAAAATCGCTGCTCTTTATTTAAACAAAGCTATTTAATCATGTCTGTTAACCATGCAGTAAAAGATTGTGTACAAAAAAACCAGGCTTATATTTATCATTTACATGGCTGTCCATCTCACCGAAGTGACTTTGGATGATGTGCAACTATATACATAACAATATTTATATACCTATGTACCACATAGATATCATATATAAATAGATGTCTGGAATTATATAAATGCAATCATCTCCATCATCTTACTTCTTCATCCATAAAATCTTCTGGCTCGAGAACTTTCGTTTCTGCTCTGTTTTGGCGAGATGACACAAAGGCTGATGGTGCCCATCCTTGGAAGACAAAGCATTGTTATAAGATGTGGGTTTATAGCAGTATTGAGAAAGACTGAATTTCCAATTAAAACTGCAATTACTATACCCACTCACTCTGGACTTCTTTCACTGACTTACTATAACTAAATAACTGACTATGTCCAAGTGAACATTTGTGTAGAACTGTGTTGGACATTATACAAACTGCATGACAAGTGATTTTGCATATGATTTCCTAGCTTAAGGCAATACACTGTGATCGTTTTAATTTTTAAAGTGTTTACTTGATCGTCTTGTCCCTTTTGCTAGGCTCAAGCATAGCACTAAGACACTTTGTTTTTATCACATTTGCTGAACATGCCAGTCAGCTGGGATCCCAAATAAACAGCACTGACAAGCCATAAACTGTCAGCAAAGTTCACACAGACTCACAAAGCATGCAAAGTTTAACATGAAAGTACTGCATTATGAATCAGCACAATGTGTGTCTATCTCTAGTAGTCTCTGTTTGACAGTCTACTTTATACAGTTTAAACTATTATTAAATTATATAAATAAGATGCATTCCCGTGATCCAGCACTTTCACAATTGTTTAGAAGCCGCAACAGAGTCACCGTATACATTGAGTCATGTAACTTCACACAGTGTGTACAACTAACCAAAATGTTACCATCTTGGACACTTTTTAAAAAAATAATCCAACTCAGCCCAGCTTTATGCCAAGAGGAACCAAATAAATTTCAGACATAGATCCTTACTAACCTTCTTTGGATCCGACAGTGTTAAAATAGCCAGCTGAGAAACCACCACTGAACGCACCATGAAATCGTTTATACCGCCCCTTCTCATCTTTGACCGTCTGGTCTTGGAGAGGAACTGGCTTCTTAATGCGCTCACCTGGAAGGAAGGAAGGAAGGAAGGAAGGAAGGAAGGAAGGAAGGAAGGAAGGAAGGAAGGAAGGAAGGAAGGAAGGAAGGAAGGAAGGAAGGAAGGAAGGAAGGAAGGAAGGAAGGGTTAGATGAACAGATGAAATGTTAGATCAGCTTTCATGTCTAAGATGGAACTAGAACTCACCATCTCCTAGTTTCTAAGATGGCACTTTCACTTACACCAAACTGTCTCCAAAGCTGCAGAGAAGCAGCCCCCCCCCCTCCCAATTCTCCTTATGCCCCATTTTTCCCCTCTCCCAGCCTCCTTCCTCCCCCATTGGCAAAGAGCTTCCAGGAGGATCTTGAGAATCCCATGCAACAGACTTTCCCCAATCTGGGGCTCCTCCAAGTGCCCCACACTACAACTCCTTGGCCCAGGCAGAAGGGAAGAGGGAGGCCCTGCCACTGCAGAAGTTGTAGGAGGGCACAGGTGCCAACACGAGAGACAACAATCAAGCAGGAAGCAATTCCCTAATCAAGAAACAATCAAGGAAAACACTCCACTCCACCAGTAGGGTTAATTACTGCATAGAAAGGTGGAGAAAACCCCACCCCCTCTAGTACTGATTATGTTACCTAATCCTGTAATGAAATGTCTGCAAAAAAACAACAAGTAAGCTCAGAGAGTACAGAAAACCACACAGTCCCCCCCATCCCTGCATGCCCCCTTTTCTTCTACACCTACTCATAATTTTTGATGTCACTGATGATGTTACCGAGTGCATAATTTTTTTATGTTTTATTTATATTTTCGTCATGTTTATATAATGTATATTGGAGGTGGTGACCCTTTGAGAGCTGCATGCAACCAAGTTTTATTTTAATGTATGCCGATTTGTCTACATGTTAAAGTGACAATAAAATTATTCTGAGTCTAGTCGGGTAATGAAATGTCTGCAAAAAAAAAAAAAGAGAGAGAGAGCAGCCAAGCTCAGAGAGCACCAAAGACCCCACAATCCTTCTCCACCCCCTGCAAACCCTCCTTTCTTCCAGCACTGATGATGTTACCTAGTCGGGTAATGAAATGTCTGCAAAAAAAAAAGAGCAGCCAAGCTCAGAGAGCACCAAAGACCCCACAATCCTTCTCCACCCCTGCAAACCCTCCTTTCTTCCAGCACTGATTATGTTACCTAGTAGGGTAATGAAACGTCTGCAAAAAAAAAAAAAGCCCACCAAGTTCACAGAGCAGCACCAAGGACCCCAAAGACCCACCAGGGAACATAGATCCCCATCAGCATTGATGATTATGACCTACTTGGGGAACAACGTCTGTAGGGGTCCAGGCTGTTTCTCAAAAAAAGAGTCGGCAGGGAGACCATCCCTCCTTTTCTTCGCCTCTCCCCGCAAAAAAAAAATAACAACAAGAAGAGGTCTAGAGGGCAAGGGACCGAGTAGGCGGATTTACCTTCTTCCAGCAGCTCCAGCGGGGTCCCGACGGTCACCAGGTCCTCGTCCTCCTCGTCGCTACTGCCAGCCGCCATCTTGGGACAGGTCTGTGAAAGGAGGCGGGGCGGGAGGCGGGGCCTGGTCGGCCAGCCATCGCCCGCCCCCTCCCACCTCCCACCGGTGGCGCGCGCAGCCCGAGAAGGAGGCGTGGCTATCCCCAGAAGGAAAGGGGAGGGGGAAGAAGCGCGCCGCGTTTGGTTTCGTTTGCGCATGCGCGCGCGCGCTTCAAGCCAGCTTTTGGCAATGGTTTTTTTTGCGAAGGGGTTTTGGGCGTCTGAGTTTGTTGTGTGAGCCCCGTTCAGTTGGTTGATATTGCCCGATGGGCAGGGCTGAACGTACCCCGGAATTATCTCAAAATAAAGTTTTTACCTCCGATCTAAATAAATCCTGATCTATGTAAAGTAAATGTTTTTTGGTTCTTTTGGTGGTGGGAAACGAATGCAATGCAGTGCAGTGCAGTTCAATGGAATAGAATAGAATAGAATAGAATAGAATAGAATAGAATAGAATAGAATAATTTTATTGTCACTGAATGTATGCTAATCGGCACATACTGAAATTACAGCTCTCAAAAGGCTACCACAGTAGGTCACCTTAAGGAATTGTAAAACAGTGGAATCAATCAGAGTGGAATAGAATAGAATAGAATAGAATAGAATAGAATAGAATAGAATAGAATAGAATAGAATACTTTATTGGCCAGGTGTGATTGGACACACAAGGAATTTGTCTTGGTGCAAATACTCACAGTATACATAAAAGAAAAGATACATTCTTCAGGAGTCGAGAATCATAAGGTACAACACTTAATAATAGTTGTAGGGTACAAATAATCATACTAGGAAACAGTCAATATAAATTGTATAAAGCGACAAAATTATAGTCATACAGTCACAAGTGGGAGGGGATGAGTGATAAGGAGTGATGACAAGATAATAGTAGTACAGACTTTGAACAGGGTTGAGGGAATTATTTGTTTAGCAGAATCGTTTAGAGTAGAGTTGGAAGGGACCTTGGAGGTCTTCTAGTCCAACCCCCTGCTCAAGCAGGAGATCCTATACCATCTCAGACAAGTGGCTGTCCAGTCTCTTCTTAAAAACCTCCATTGATGAAGCACTTACAACTTCTGGAGACAAGCTGTTCCACTGGTTGATTGTCCTCGCTGTTCGAATCCTATTGTCTGTTAAAGATGAACAGTGAAAAGGCAGGAGGGCTTCTTGGTGCTCTCTGAGCTTGCTTGTTTTCTTGAAGACCTTTATTACCCTTAACTAGCTAACATCATCAGTATGTTAGCTAGTTAAGGGTAGTAAAGATCTGCAAGAAAACAAACTCAGAGAGCACCAAGGAGCCCTCATTTCAGCCCTGAGCTACCAATGTAGTGAAAAGGCAGCTGGGGTGCATATGTGTGCATGGGGGTGGGGGGACCAGGATGTGGTAGCTTAAAAAGATTGGGGGTGTAGCCTGGATGGAGAAAATCTCATTTTCAGAAGCATTTGAAAGTGAACCTATCTTTACCTGGCAGGGAGGTGGGGCTAAGCGCACCTGTACGACCATCAGCAGGGCTAATTTGACCAGAAGAGGTCAGTGTGAGTAAACTGCTGTGCGTTTATGTGCCTCTGAACGGTTTAACTGAGAACAGTGTTTTTCAAGCTTGACAACTTTTAAGATGCTGTGGACTTCGACTCCCAGAATTCCCCAGCTGGCTTGTGTGGGATTCTGGGAGTTTGAAGCCCATAGATCTTAAAACTTGTCAAACTTGAGAAACGGTGATCTAGAGAGGTGTTTTTTTTTAAAAAAAAAATTAATGGGTGTGAGTCCACAACTTTCAGAATGAATCACAGCCTTGGCATCTGCAGGAAATGCTGTGATGTCAAAATAATGACATGCTTGCAGTGACGCCACCATGCAAATGAGGTTATGAAATTGACAGTTTCAGGATTTGGAAACTAAAAAAGACAAAACATTTGGGGAAAAGCTTACGATGATGATTACTCAACAGAAAAAGAGCAGAGGGCACAATAATTTCTAATGTATTCATTGCCTATTGCATTTTTATTTTCAGATATTTTTAATGCCACCTTTATTTATTTGTATAAATAAGTCAAGGCGGCGAACGTATCCAATACTCCTTCCTCTGCATGAATGATCAAAGCTTCACTATTACTTGCATTGAATAAACATTGGTACAATACCTGGATATTCTTTGGCACCTTCACATGTATTTTTTTTCCGCTAGGCACATGACATGCATATCCGTGGTGCAGTCAGAAGTTATTTTTATTTTCTGAGAATGCCTTTGAAGCCTACATGGGCTGCAAAAGCCTTTTTGGAAACAAAGATGAAACTCACAAGTTCTGTGCTTTGCAGCGTGCAAATACCCTCCCCCACCCCCTCAGTGAATAAAATAAGAAAATCGGGTGAAAATCACAGAAAGCCAATGATGTCTGATTTGTAAGTTGCCGAGGTTATGCCTTGCGGAAAATCAGGATTTGCTAGAAATTCCTGAATGCATGATTGGCGGAAGACTATCTGGAACTGGAGGTTAAACCAAGATTATTATTTATCCACAATGCTTGAAGACTATGTGTGTGCGCACCTGGTATGTATATATCTGTGGGATGTTACAATTTGCATTTTGAGTTGTTGCTCTGAAAAATGTTATTGTTTTATATATAGGGTTTGTATATATATATCACATTATGCCCTAATACAGATGTTCTCAACCTTTTTGTGGCTTTTGGAGCCCTATTTACTTCTGGGTGCATATAAAATACTTATTGCAAAGTCTATCCTGCCAGGATGGCTCCCTATGACCCCCTAAAATATAGTATGGCATCCTGGAGAGATCATATAGTTCACACTGAGAAATTATGATAGGGGTTGGAGTAGATGTGTTCTATGATTCCTTCCAACTCTATGATTTAATCTTTATATCCTGCCATAAGGATCCTTAATTTAAAAAAGCAATAAAATATCGATAAAGATATAGTACAATGTTTCTCAAACTTGGTAACATGTGGACTTCAATTCCCAGAATTCCCTAGCCAGCATCATAGCTGGCTGAGGAATTCTGGGAGTTTAAATCCCCCTACCTTAAGGCTGCCATATTTGAGAAACACTGAATAGCATGTCTTTATCTTTAATCTAATTTTTTTTTTGCTTTTATTGATGTGCCATTTTTCCATAATAGACTGTCAGTATATTGTATTGCCAATTTCTTTAATTTCCCAGCTTTGCCTGCACACCCAAGATTCTGGTCTCCCACTAATATACAACCAGGCCTGATCCTGCTTAGTTTTTAAAAATAAGCTTACTTAGATGCTACCATCTAACTTACATGCTACCATCCTTCCAGATACTGGAAGTATTAAAACACAGTAGCACATTTTAAAATGTTTCCTTTCAATAATTAAGTGATTTATTTTTTAGAAACAAGTTAACAAACAAAAATAAGGCATGTTTACAGATTTTGTCTTCTTTCAAGGCATCTCAGAGGCATTCTTCCTTTTTGTTCCTATTCTGGGAAATGAGTTGCTTTTCAAAAGCACAGGAGAATCATCACACACGCATGCACAAATGCACTGGCACACACACAAACAAAATAGAGGACAAAAGTAAAAAAAGGAAATCTCACTGACTCACTTGCATTCCTTTTGCTGAATAAGTTGGACATGTTCAAGATATCTCTGCCTGACCTTTGAAACTTTTGTCATTTGAATTTTTTATAAATATATATTATTTACATCACACACCCTCTCTAGAGCTGAGTTGATTAAATATATCCCATCTCAATACACATTCCTTTTAATATCTGATCAGAACATTTATTGGGCATTGAAACTCTTTGTTGTTGTTTTTATTCTTGTTTCTCTTCCCATGTGGGTTTAATGCAGTCATTCAATGTGGAGGAAGGAATATTATATGTACAATACTTTCAGAGATGGTCTCTGGGCATTTTGAAAGGGATCAGTTGCATGTAGAGGAAGGACATCTAATAAAAATACAATTCCATATTTTAGATTATCAAAAGGATCAATAGTTTTATTCAAGGAAGTAAAACCAGTTGGTCGAAACATAAAAGCTTTTGATTTTAAAGGCAGAAAGCCTTAAAGAAGACCCTTCTTAGCCATAAAATGAGAATCTCAAACACTATTCTGCTTTCCCATTGACATGTATCTGTATTGAATCCTGACAAGAAAAACAAGCGAGGTGTTGATAGATTGTTTTGTTGACAATTAACAGTATGCTCATGATATAATTGTCTAATTTAAATTCATATTATATATTCCAAAACAACTCCAGTCCTTCAGGGACGCTTCAGTGTGGATCTGAAAGTTTAAAGATACTCTTTCCTGAGAAACACCTAATGGAGAAAGAACTTTTCACTTTGCCCTGTATTTCAGGGACAATTCATTTGACCACATTGAAAATAGCAGTCTTAAAAGTTCGATAATCGCATTCCAAACCTGCCACTCCACATTTTTGCTTTGTGGCTGTAAAACAATCTATCAGTTGTTTTTACTTTTACAGTGAGCAATGCCCACGAACTGGCAACTTCCCTGAATGCCCCAGAAATGTGGTATGTGTGTGTGTTTGGTGATGGGGAAAATCTACTGTGATTTGTACCAAATCTCTCTGGTTCTTGAAAGAAAAAGCATTTCAGAAAGAGATCTCTACCCCCACTGAAGAATTATTCCCAAAGGAGAGGACCATCCTACCCACATGCTCCCCTTGGATAGCAAAAGAGAGACAAGAGGAAGAAAGAAAAGAAAAAGAAAATGCCTCACTAGAACTAAAGACCAAAAAAGAGGTTGAAAGACTCAGAGGACAAAAAGATAAGATTCCACTGGGACCCAGTTTCTTGGCAACCAAATCCTTTTCTGCAGAGACACAGAAAACATTGCATGGCATTAAAGGAAAGACAATACTTTTTTAAAAAGCTGTATATTTCTATTCCTATCATTATTTATTCTAAACAAACGTAAACAACTGACAAAACCAATTGGATAAGGAAACTTAAGGCTGTGGTTTAAGACTAACAAAGGGCCACCTCTTTATGCATTTGTCAGAAAACTAGCTCTATGGTGCACTTTGCCAATCAGCTAGGTTGGGAGAAGCAACAATTCAGGTCAAATCTAGCTGAATTACAGTGCAAGTAGTCCTTGACTTATGACCACAATCGTAATCAAAAAAATTTGTTGCTAAGCGAGGTGCTTATTAAGTGAATCACATCTGATTTTAGCATCTGTTTTGCCCTGGTTGTTAAGTGAATCTGCATTGACTTTGCTTGTCGAAAACTGTGCAAGGTAAGTGGCAGATTGTGATGCTGCAACTGTTCTAACTACACATCGGTTGCCAAGCGCCTGAATTTTGATCAGGTGACTGTAGGGATGCTATGATGGTCGAAACTGGGGAAGACCAGTTGTAAGACACTTTTCCTACACCACTGTAACTTCAAACAGTTGCAGAGCAAATGGTCGTAAATCAAGGACGAGCAGTGGCATGTCATCTAATCGTTCTAATGAGTGAAGCCACCCATGTATAAACCATGGTTTATGCCTGCCTATTCTGTGAATCTGACAGTTAAACTAAAGCAAACGAAGGTTTAACACAAAGCTAGGGATCCTCCTAAGGGTGAGTGGATAGACCTAATCCAGAAGCAGATCCCATTCCCGCCCTTAGCAGGATCAATTGACCCTTCGATCTGCTCCAGGGTAGGGATAGGATCTGCCTCTCGATTAGGTACAGAGCCACGGATCCCGGGAACCGATCTTCCTGGCCAGTGGTGGGATTCAAATTTTTTTTACTACCGGTTCTGTGGGTGTGGCTTTGTGGGCGTGGCAGGGGAAAGATTACTGCAAAATCCCCATTCCCTCCCCACCCGACTAACCTGCTTTCCAGCTCCGTTCTCCTATGCAGGGCAACAAAAGGAGACCCAGCCAATCAGCTGGGGCTCAGGAGGCGGAGCATAGAATGGGGGCGGGGCCAGTCAGGTGGGATTTAGCGGTTCTCCAAACTACTCCGAATTTCCGCTACCGGTTCAACAGAACTGGTCAGAACCCCCGCTGAATACCACCTCTGTTCCTCGCTAAACCCGCAGTCCTGGGCAGCTCGTCCTTTGACCAGGAGCCTGGGGATGGGTGGGAGAAATGCATCCCCAGTTTGGGTTGACCTCACCGCTCTTAATTCCAGGTTGCTCCTCTCCTTGATGGATGGAAGCTAATCAAGGAGAGAGGAAACAACCTGAAATTAAGGAGAAACTCCCTGACAGTGAGGACAATTAACCAGTGGAACAGCTTGCCTCCAGAAGTTGTGGGCGCTCCATCCCTGGAGGTCTTTAAGAAGAGACTGGAGATCAGCCACTTGTCTGAAAGGATGCTTAAGCAGGGGGTTGGGCTAGAAGACCTCCAAGGCCCCATCCAGCTCTATTCTGATTGATTGATTGACTTCCTTCCAGCTCTACTCTGATTCTGATCCTTTGCACAGCCGCTGCTGGGCGGGACCGCGGCCCGAATCCACGAGGCACCAGCCCAAGGAAGCGCTTCCTCCTCCTCCTCCTCCTCCTCCACTCCCTCCCCGCGGGTTTCCCAGGTAGAAGGGGAGGAGCTTGCAGAGCAGCCAGACCGCAGTTGGTGCTGCGCCTGGGCGCTCAAGCGAGGCGGTGGAGGCGAGGACTCACTTGGTGAGTTGGCCACGGAGGTAGCGGGCGACCCCATCCCCGGCCCCGGTCACCAGCGGCTGGAGATGACGGAGACGCTGCTGCCCACCGGCTGTCCGGCCGCGGACCAGAGAGGCTCCTGCTATTTTCGCAAGGTGAGCTCGAGGCAGGACAGACAGGGGTCCCTCCTGGCGCGGGAGCCCCTTTGCTCTCTTGGAAGAGGGGGGAGCGGATGTCTACCGACTCTTGGCGAGGTTCCTCGGGAATTTAAGGGAGGGGAGTTTTGCTTCCACTCCACCCCCGGCTCCGATTAGTTCTGTTCTCGTCTGGTTAAGCAAAGCAAAGCAAAGCAAAAATAAATTAAATTAAGTTTAAAAAAATAAATCCCGCCTGCGTAACAGGTATTTTCTCCGCCGATTCGGAGCCTCCTTGATGTGAAGTTGGAGGAAAAGACAGGTGAGGATTGGGCAGGGTGTGTGCGTGTGTGAATTGGAGTTTTGCCTTCCGAGGAGGGTCCGGGGAGAGAGAGAGAAACCTTCCCCAGCGCCCGCCCCTCCCCACTTCTTCCAGCCACCTCCCTTCCTTCTTGGCGAAGTGAAAAGCCTCCGGAAAAGTCCTGCGTTTCCCTCCCCCCCCTCCCCTTATATAAACTGCGAAACGAGTGTAAACTCTGCCCGGTGGGTGAAAACCGAATTGGGGGAGGGAGTGGTGGCGTGGAGTGGGGGGGGGGAGACACTGACCCTCACCCAGAAATTCACTTGGTTCCTTGGGTACCTGTTGCCTTCGCCCCCACCCCACCTGGTGCATGCTATGGGATACATTTATGGATCAGAAACAGGCACAACAACGCCTTGGCATCTCTTTCTGGATGGCAATAAACTGGGCAGTAGGGTAGAGTGGCATCTGGGGTGGGTAGAATTTGCTGGAAGAAACTGAGATATTTTTTTTTCCTGCGTGGTGCCAGGCTTGTGACTTCTATGGGAAAGGGGGTCTGGTTTTGGCTTTCTGTGAGACCATCATGGTTAAGGATGCTTGGCGCATGCCTTGATCAGGGGATTAAATGCAAAACCTTTGATTATCAGCTTCTTGTTCAAGGTACAATATTGGATGAACTCAAAAAAAAAACCCAACCCAACCCTGTACTGAATGAACTCACAAAACTGACTGATTCTATAACCCAACAGTGAACATAGCCAGTTTATTCTCTGGCCATTAAACTCTGATGGGAACTTAGTGCGGGAGGGGAAACCTGGCCTGATTTTATGCTGTTTTATTCAAATTCTTGCTAGATTTACTTGAGAACTCAGTCTTAGGGAGTACGAATCCATAAGGGAAGATCTAGGCTTGTGTTCCCCAATTACTGTTTGGTTAATATCTACCAAAGGGTAAAGTTCATTAGCTTCCTTTAATTTCTGCTGGGTTACAATTGTGCTTTGATGTCCATGAACCTCTTGTTACAGGTGACAAAGGCCAGCATAACGTAGACAAACAATTCAACTTACTTGACATTGGATTGATAATGTTCAGTGAGCATGAATAAAGTGAATCATTTTTGTCTTTGACAAAAGAATTCTGGGCAACTTTTAAAGGGGTTTCTGAGGCTACCAGATTTGGAGGGTATCTGTTGGTGGATCGCAAGCTGGACACCTCCATGTTAGAGCAGAATCAACTCCTTCCTTGACATGTGTACATGTGTCTTTGGAAGTAATGCTCCCAGAATCAAATGGCTTAACCCTTGGCTGTAAGAGTGTGACTTCACACTTTTAAATGTCTGCTATGTGAACAAACAAAGACAAAAAACAGATTGTCTAAATGTCCAGGATACAAAAATGTCTTTATAAAAGTTATACCTTTAGTTTTGTAAAATCCTATTTTAAAGTACGGAAGTGTTCATTATAGCAGTTAGGAGGTGCAACTTAATTATGTAGCATTGCATGCTCATTTAATATATACCAGCATCTGCTACATCTGTGTAAGTGGTAGAAATAACCACTTGTCTAAATGGGGCAGTATGATGCATTTTTCGTGTTCTGCTGAAGCCTTTTCTGCTCTTGGTGGTGTTATATATTCAACTTCTGCTTCCTACTTTTCATATACTTCCAGATAAGAATTGCAGACCTTTTAAAAATTATAATCCCTTGCAAACAATTGACTTCACCGGATTTCCCAAAGATAGGAGAACTTTCTGTTCCTTTGGCTTACTATCAGTCATACTAAATCAGTCACTGATAACTGCAGTGTTCAGGCCAAACCCAGTGGGTTGTTCCACTAACTAAAATTAGGGAGAGCTTTAGAGCAAGTGTTTGACAAAACTCAAACATTGCAGTACAGACTCTCTCTTCGGTTCATGCATTGTACAAAAACAAGATTTTTTAAAAAAATAAATAAAAAATAATAGTTGATTTACCAATGATGGCGAATATACATGTCCCAGACTGGATCCTGAAAAAGTTTATTTGTCGAAGAAGCCACTTTAGCTGGGCTTGTGTTTGTTTGTTTGTTTATTATTTTGCATTTCTGGACCACCTATCTCAATCAGTATATGGTGTACAGTACAGTACCGAAATATAAAACAGTATATGAGAATTAAAATGTTAAAATTTAGATTTTGAAAGATTATAGAATTATAAGCAAGTGCAATTAACTTCTTGAGCCATAAATCAAACAAGATATATCAAGGCTTAGTGAGTTATGAGAAATCAGTTAATGATCAGATCTCTCTCTCTCTCTCTCTCTCTTCCCATCCTTCACATTTACTCTCTAATGATGGGTTATCATCCCAAAACTTAAGTTTGAAAAGTCAAGACTCATGTAGATTAAGCTCAGCTTCTCATGATACAAGGGCTGTTGTTTTCTTCAGAGTTGTATGGAAGTATTTCCTTCAGCTACAAAACTCTAATGGAAGGTTGATATCCTGCCATAATGAAAGGAAATTGTTTTTTAAACAACCAAAACGACACTTAAGGATGTGCAACCTTTCTCAACAACTGCTAGGTATATTTGTCCGATCTTGGTTAACCCTAATTAAGTTAATTAAAGCTCCTCCCTTCAAGTTTTTTTCTTCCAATTATTGATTCTCCTGATGATGGATTTTTCTCCTTTATGGATTAAGGCAATTGTCATTGTTTGTTTGAAGGGTTTGGGATTGTTGGGGGGGGGGGTTTGGGTTTTTGTTGTTGTTGGTATTCGAAAGGAAGGAAATCTAATAAGGTATGTCAGATCTGGGTTTTGCATTTTCCGCCAGCTAGGAATGTGACAATAGAGGAGTTAGCCTCAGGTGAGAGCTAACAAGTTGGCAAAGTTTCTGCCTGTATTAGATTACCAGGTTAAATTTAGGGCACTTGCTCAGCAACATTGGCAGGTTGGCAGCTCATTTGAGAGCGCCTGGCATCAACAGGTGTCAACTTAATTGGAAAGTTGTGCAAATATTAGCGAGAGTATCTTTTTCCTTATCTCTCTCCCTCCCTCCCTCCCTCTCTCTCAAATATATATACATGCCTGGCTAAACTCTCCACCCAATTATGATGATTGAGTGAAGTGAAAGTTTAGCCTTAGATAATCCAAGTAAGTGTAGAGTTTTAAATAGTGTAACCAACCTACCGAAGGCCTATATGTCCACTGTGGTTCTGGACAGATAATTTTTTTCTAACGAGGGTGGCTTGTAACATTGCATTTAGCAGCCAACAGAAGAAAGCAGGAGCCCAGCTGTTTTGAGGGCAGAAAAGGTTATTTCCACATGAAAGTTGTAGAATCTGAGTACAGTCTTCTGGGGTGTATATGTGTGTTTGTGTGTATATATACATATTCATACAGTACATACATACGTGTATACACATACACACATACACACAGGCCTCAACTTATGACCACAATTGAGCCCAAAATTTCTGTTGCTAAGCCAGACAGTTAAGTGAGTTTTGCCCCATTTTGTGACCTACCTTGCCATAGTTGTTAAGTGAATCACTAAAGTTGTTAAGGGAATGTGGCTACCTCCTTGATTCTGGTTGACAGAAAGGGAGACTCACATAACCCCAGGACACAGCAGCCGTCATAAATATGAGTCAGTTGCCAAGCCTCTGAATTTCGATCATGGGACCATGGAGATGCTGCAACAGTCACAAGTGTGGAAAGAAGTTACTTCTTTCAGTGCCGTTGTAACTTTCAATGGTCACTAAATGGACTGTTGTAAGTCGAGGACTTCCTGTATTAGAATTTGACCTGGAAGAGCAGAGTTCCAGTGTCCCTTCAGCTACAAAGCCGGCCTCTGTCTGCATCTTATTTACATTGAGGGGAGGGGGGCTAAAACATTAAATCAGAGATCCTATTTTTAACTACCCTTAATTCCTTAGAGCAGTGACCCCAACTTTTGGCAGCCCGGTAGGCGCGCCTTGAAAAAGAAGCCGTGAGCTCACCGAAGCACTTTCATCAAAAGTAAAGGGGGGGGGGGGGGGGGGGCAACCCCGCTTAATGTTTCGAAGTCCATGGTACAGCCCATTATTTGGAAGCACCGACTTCATCAAAAAGATGCGGCGCCCAGCATCTGGTAGGACTTTACGGATGGACCGGTTGGGGACCCCGTTAGGGAAAGGGAGAAAGAGGGAGAAGTAAACAACAGTTTTTCCATGGTACAGCCCATTATTTGGAAGCAGATATAGCATCTGTAGGCGCATGATGAACAGCTTTAAAGTGGGTTCTTATATTGCACCAAACCATGATCTGCCTGACGTGGCTTATTGACTAAAGCATAACTGGCTCCATGTAAAACTCATTAAGCCAAAACCAAACAAACCACAGTTTGCATCAATGGGCTGTAGGAACTCAAGCTTTCGACTGACCACCAAAATATGTCACCCTCCTGTCTTCTAAACACCGCACTTCTTCCACAAGTAGAGGTATAGAGTTTTTCTCTTTGATTAGAAGTTCGTTTGGGTCCAAAAATGAAGGAGGGAGAGAAATTATATGGCAAGGGTCTTCAAACTTGGCAAGTTTAAGACTTGTGGACTTCAACTCCCAGAATTTCTTAGCTAACATGACTGGAGGAGGAGTTCTGGGACTTGAAGTCCACAAGTCTTAAAGCTGCCAAGTTTGAAGACCCCTGCATATGCACCACTAACCCATTGTATGGATTGTCAAAAAGCGTAAGACACAACAATGGTTACAGAGGTGCAATCAATGCCCCACCATTTTGTATGTTGTTTGGGCTAGGTTGGGGCAAGCACAAAAGATGTGGAGCTTCAATTCTGCTGCTGTGATTGCCCTCTTCTTCTTTTGCCACCCCTTTATGGGGGGTGATGGGTTCAAAAGGATTGGGGTGTCAAAGGCATCTAATGGAGAAGGAAAACATTGGGAGGAAGTATCTTCTCCATAGAGGTTGACTAGGGATCATAGGGTCACATTTCTCCTATGCTTCTCAATCCTTCCCAAACTTCAGAAAGTACCCAGTTGGTCCCTCCAAGGGGAAAGATTATGACAAGCATGAACACACCCAGCCCTGAGGTAAAACTGCCTCTATCCCTTTTGGTTTTCTGGAAGTCCCTCAAAATCTGGTTGTGCCATCAAGCTTCAGGGCTCCAGGGTCTCCTGGAAATACTGAGGTATCTCCATTGTTGTTAACATCTGCTGTTCTCTCTTAGCCTTTGTGATTTTTAAATGTTTCAACAATAGCTTTTTTTAACCTGTTAATTGCTTTATAGTCTTGTTGCACCCTGCGTCACTTTTTTTGTGAGACGGGTGGCTCTATATATTTCATGGATAAATAAACATACTTAAAGGCTGATTAACGTAGAGGCAGGTTTCCAGTGGTGGAAAGTTTAAATTTACCTTATCATTCCTACTCCCCTTCATAAAGCAGATAGCTAAGGCATTAGTCACGCTCCTGTGACAGGGCTGCAGGAGCGTCTTAGCCAAATGTGCCAGAAAATGTTGCAGGTTGTTCACTTGATGATTAAGAACCCAGCCCTAGGCGTACAGTAAGATGGGAAAGAGAAAGATTGACTTTGGCAAACAAGGGCAGTAGAAATATTTATAGCCCATTTTTTTTACAAAGCAAATGTATGCAGATAAGATAAGAAATAGCCCATCCCTTCAGGGCACCCTTGGCTCTTATTCTTTTTTTACTTTCTTATTTCTCTTCTAGTGAATAGAATACCTCAGTGATCCCCAACCTTTTTTACGCCGCGGCCCGGTATCCCCAACCTTTTTTATGGCGCGGCCCGGTACCGACATCAGCTGGGCGCCGCCATCTTGTTTTGATGAAAAAGTGCTTCCGGTGAGCTTTCTACCCGGAAAAGCCCACCGGAAGCACTTTTTCATCAAAACAAGATGGCGGCGCCAGCAAGCCAGCGGCCCGGTAGGACTTGTTCCACGGACCGGTACCGGTCCACGGACCGGTGGTTGGGGACCCCTGGAATACCTGATTCTATTGATGAGCTATCTGCCTTATTTTTTCTTTCTTTCTGCCTGCATGGATGGGTCTTAGAATCACGTCATTGCAAAAGCCATTAGTGGTTTGGTAAGATTCTAATTTTTCCCCTCATCTCAGCATCCCTGATTCTTATTTCCATTTCCAAGACATGTGCTTGTGTCTTTGTAATTTCCTGGCCCTTTTGCATTGGCTTAAGCTGGGTGAGGGCAGTGCTAATAGGGTTTCTGAGGTTGGCCAGAGACAACATTTTCAAAGGCAAACTTGCATTGCAAAGAGAAGGTACAGTTGGATTTCCTATATCAGCCTGAAATTGAAAAGAGAGAGAGGAAACGTGGAAGGAAGGAATCATTTCACAAACGTAAACAAAAAATTTGCTTTTGTGGAGCTCAAATGGGCAAAGCTGACAACTTGTTATAATATTCTATAACAGGAAGAAAAAGCTGTTTTGTTCATTACCAGTCACTTGTGTTTGATACAGTCCCAAAGGTGCCTTTTTTTTTCCTTTCCAAAAGGATTTTCTTGGTGTTTTCTTGAAAAATGTTTCAGTTCTTATCCAAGAAGCTTCTTCAGTTCAGCTCAGAGATTAATTAGACAGCTTTAGATAAAACATGGCTTTTCATCTGTAAAATACTACAACAGATTTCCAATTGTATAAATTGCTTTATGTCCTGGTTGATGACCATTAGATGACCTATAATCCTTTGACTATTTCTGATTTTTATTTAGATGGCAGCTACTCCTTCCTTTTGTGGCAGTGAGTTATACATACAAATTATTAAAGAGCTGGGTGAAGAAGGAACTGTTTGAAGTTAGCTTCATGAATCTTCAGGGCAGCCTTTCTCAAACTTGGCAAAATTAAGATGTGTG
This sequence comes from Notechis scutatus, assembly GCF_049901735.1. Taxonomy (NCBI): domain Eukaryota; kingdom Metazoa; phylum Chordata; class Lepidosauria; order Squamata; family Elapidae; genus Notechis; species Notechis scutatus. The sequence goes on along the minus strand of NC_142017.1, from coordinate 10,149,311 downwards.
GACTTCAACTCCCAGAATTCTCCAGCCATTAGTGGGGGGAGGGGGGGAGAGAGGACTGAGGAATTCTGGAAGTTGACCTTCATACACCTTAAAGTTGCCAAGTTGACAAATGCTGCTTTAGGCTATAGGAGCTTCCTTTATGAGTGTTTCTTCTATGTCAGCCTTCCCCAGATCTTATCATCTTTTAGTCTTTAAGAGACAGATATAGGATTAATATGGTTCACTAAGCATGAAAAATACAGTCCTTTCTCATTTTTCCTCCCCCAATTCTGCTCTTCAGAGAAAGTCCTGTTCTGCTCTATTGAATTTGCAAGTTGATATAAACACAGGTTGGATTCAGTTAACACACATTAAATAATGGTTCCTTTGGTTTCTTTGGCTTAGCTTTGCAAATCCAGCCTATTGACCCAGAGCTGGGTTAGTGTAATGTCAGAATAGTGAATGACAGAATAGAAGGGGGTCCATCTAATCCACTTGCTTGATTTAATAATGTAGGCCAACAAGTAGAAGAATGTTTCTTGACAGAGAACTGCCAGACCTTGTTTGAAGATTTTGAGTGGTGAAGTATGTAAATCCAGGGGCTTGAGAAGAATGTGAGAGATCCTCCCTTTTGCAAGCAAAAAAAGTGAATAGACTGTGTTAGTGTTTTCTAAGTAGTCGATTGTGCTCAGAGAAGCAATTAGTGTTTTTTCAATCTTTTGTTTGCTTTGGTGGGGAGACAATAACACTGGTGGCATTTCAGAAGTCATGGAAATCACAGGGCCAACTCCACCTTCAGTTTTGCCTTATCTTGCAGTGAGCCCAATGTAGGCTATGCTCCGTGTTGTTGGCTTATCACTTGAAACGCACAACAACAGCTGAAATGACACCCATGCACACATACACAATTCCTGCTGGCGTCAAGCCCAAATAACTTTTTCTACAGAACAGTTGAACCTTTGGAAAATGTATTTCTGTCACTCAGGAGATCTGATTTCGGAATTCAGAACTGTTTACGGAAAAAGCAAATTGACATTCAACTAGCTGAACTAGCTGAAGGTATTTCCCGTCTGCTTGGTTATTGCAACAATATCCATTTTCCTCCCTCAAATAATATCACGGCTGGGCAGCTCTAGATCTATTTGTATTAGCCTTATTCTTGAGTTTAAAATTTCAAATAATACCTAGACTGTATATGTTATGTGTATGGAACCTGTGTGGAAAGAATGGCCCTAATCCTATTTGTTGATGTTACCTAGTGTGGTAATGAAACGTCTGCAAGAAGACCACCAAGTTCAGGGAGCACCAAAGACCTCGATAATCTTGTTTCCCTGATGTTTTAAAATATTGCTTGTGTATGTTGCTTACATTTGGGGAGCTTCCTCCTCTTCAAAGCTGAAGCAATGACATCTCTTGGTCCAGGATAGCAAATGTACCTTGTGACAAATATATGAGCCACTGAACACTCCAAAATGCCCACTGAGATACACACAGATAGTCAGAGTTAGAAGGGACCTTGTAGGTCATCTAGTCCAACCCCCCCACACCCAAGTGGGAGACCCTACACCATTTCTGACAAATGGCAGTCTAATCTCTTCTTGAAAGTCTCATGTGATGATGCTCCCACAACTTCCGAGGGCAACTTCTGTAACATGGGTTGATTGTTCTCACTGTCAGAAAGTTTTTCCTTATTTCCAGGTTGAATCTCTCCTTGGTCAGTTTCCATCCATTGTTCCTTGTCTGGCCTTCAGGCGCTTTAGAAAATAGCTTGACCCCCTCCTCTCTCTGGAAGCCCCTCAAATACTGGAAGACTGCTATCCTGTCTTCCCTGGTCCTTCCCTTCACTAGACTAGCCAGGCCCAGTTCCTGCAACCGTTCTTCCTATGTTTTAGTCTCCAGTCCCCTAATCATCCTGGTTTCTCTTCTCTGTACTTTTTGTAGAGTCTCAACATCTTTTTTATAGTGTGGTGACCAGTACTCTAGGTGTGGTCTTACTAAGGCTTTATAGAGTGGTATTCGTACCTCACTTGATCTCGATTGTATCCCTCTGTTAATGCAACTTAGGATTGCATTAGCTTTTTTGGTTGCCACTGCACACTGCTGGCTCGTATCGAACTGGTTGTCCACTAAGACTCCAGGATCCCTCCCACAGTTACTGCTATTGAGCCTGGTTTCACCCAGTCTGTATGTGTAGTTTTGGTTTTTCTTGCTTAAGTACAGGACTTTACTGAGGCTTGATTGACAGTTCCCTGGCAATTAAAGGCCTCTTTCAACTGCTGAGGACAGATTGCACAAAAGTTTTGGTTATTCCAGACAGCCTTTAAACCAAATGGGTTGGATTGTTAAAGCAGTGGAAGACAAAAGGTCTCAGAGATGGGAAATTTCTTCTGTAATTGTTGCACTCAAATTCAATATTAAGCCTGTGGTGCGCAGGCTGCGGCCCCAGAATTGCATGCAGCTCCACTGGAGTCTCTAGAGATGCCGCCCAGATTCTTATTTTTAATGCGGCAAGGAGGGAACACTTGATAAATAATCCTCTTGGCTATATTTAATTAATACCTTGCTGCATTTCATTCCATACGGCTTCGTGTTTGTCTTTGCTCCGCCAAATTCTTCAATATTTGATTCAAAGGTTAGGTGCAGCCCTGTGTCCTCAAAATGTTGTGCCCATTTGTTAAAGGAACAGTAATTGTTTCTACAATATATAATCAATAATAAAATGTAACAAGTATTCAGTGATGGCAGCTCTAGGGAAATGAAATCAGGTTTCTTGAGAAGTAGCATACTCCATGTAAATAGATCTTAGGCAGGCCACAAACTCTCCGTTCTTCCAATATGATGCATTAGGAAAGTTTTCTATTGAGGTACGCCATAAACATCTCCATTCTTTCAGTATAATACATTAGGAAGTTTTTTTTAAATTGAGATCTGCATTCATTGAAAGGCTAATTTTTCTTTCTGTTGGCATATCTGTTGCAAAACACACCCTAATGGAGTATATTCTGCATTTCCCTCAGTCCTGGGTTCCATCAATCAACATTTCAATAGAATCAATCAGTCCAATTGTGTGAAGGAGATCCCAGTTCTCCATTTTTCCCCCCAATGGTTTCATTATCAGAAGTTTTAAAAAGTGGAGCAGCCAGAATTGTATTTGCTCAGAATTGGAAAAGTTATAAGATACCAGTAAAGGGAAAAGTAATTCAGAAAATATTTGAATGTGCAGAAACGAATAGGTTAACATTGGTAATCAAAGAAAAAGAAGAAACAGAATATTGTTTATGATATGAGATTTATTTTATCAATGGTTGGAAAATAAAATAAATTAAAATGGACCAGATGAATATATAGAGCAATAAAATAAGATTGTTCAAAAAAAAATAATAGATATATTAAATAATAGCTATAAGAAAATGTGATTATTGTTATATTGGTAAGTGAAGTATTAATTATAATTGTAAGTGCAAGATATATGTACCCAGTTGACACAGGATTGAAATGAAAGATGGAATTATTGTAAACTATAAAATAAAAATGAATAGAAGTTTTAAAAAGTGGGTTGCTGGCGCCTTGATTGCGTAAAGATTTAGTTCAGTTGCTAACTGTGAATATTGATTGGGGCTCTATAGAGATTTCGATACCGAGCTATTTTTATTTCTGAAGTCTTACAGACAACAGCTTGACTGGTTTCTGAATGCAAGTCTGCAACATGGACCTTTGTCCCCACTTCCATCCCACCCCCAAAAAAGAAAGAAAAAATAAATTGGGCTTTATTCAAATGGGAGGCAAGTATTTATGGCTAGCCAGGCAACATATTAGCTTTCTTGCTTCTATTGTTCATTTCTTAGAAATAAGATTGTCATGTCAGACTCGTATCTTATTCTTCAGGCCTTTAAGACACCGGATAGCCTTTATTCCAAGAGACATTTTAAGGAGGAGGACAGGAAGTCTCCTTTTATATACTGGTTAATATTTGCCCAGCTTTCTTTTTACTATGCTCCCGATGCAAGTCATTAACTTCCAATGGAGACATTAACTCTCTCTCTTTCACCAGCCTCCATGCAAGCAGAACACCATTCTTTTCTCAAAGGTACCTCAAGGGACATCTGTGCTTTCCATAAAATCTTTTTTTTAAGCCAACTTTTTATTTTACCCTCCCCTGCTTTGAACGGAAAAGAGGTAACCACAAAACAACAGCTTGATCTGCTGTCTGTATTTCAGCCATGCAAGTAATACAGTGGTGGGATTCCAATTTTTTTACTACCGGTTCTGTGGGCGTGGCTTGGTGGGCATGGTGTGGGAAGGTTACTGCAAAATCTCCATTCCCTCCCCACCCCACTAACCTGCTTTCCAGCTCTGTTCTCCTGTGCAGGGCAACCAAAGGAGACCCAGCCAATCAGCTGGGACTCGGGAGGTGGAGAATAGATGGGGGCGGGGCCAGTCAGAGGTGGGATTTGCCGGTTCTCCGAACTACACAAAATTTCTGCTACCGGTTCTCCAGAACTGGTCAGAACCTGCTGAATACCCACCTCTGCTCCAGTGATGGAGCACCCACAACTTCTGGAGAAAGCCATTGAGCTGGTTAATTGTTGTCACTGTCAGAAAAATTCTCTTTACTCCTAGGTTGCTTCTCTCCTTGATTGGTTTCCGTTCCTGGCTTCTTGTCCTGCCTTCAGGTGCTTTGGAGAATAGGTTGATTCCCTCCTTCTTTGCGGCAGATTTTTTAGATATTTGGAACCAGGTTTTGAGGAATTAGCTGGGTCTGCCAGTTTTGATGGCCTTGGCTTTTGATCTTTCCTCGATTTTGAAGCTTTACTGCCCTTAATAGGATGTTTGTTCCAGTTAAGCAAACTGTTTAACCTGTTCTGCAGTCCTAGTCATATTTGAATTTCTTATCTTTCAGTAAGAGAGTAGCCACAAAATAAAACAGTTTCTTCTTTTTTTAAGAAAAGAAAAAAGAAACACACACAGCAGAAGTGCAACCTTTTTCTAATTTCCTTTGTGTGAGATCTTGTCATGAATGAAGATGAGGCTTTTGACCTAAGCAAGGGTTTCTAAAAGAAACTTAAGGAAATCCCTCCCAACAACTTTGGTCATTATAATGTTTTTGTAAGGGTCTTTAGGCTTTCAGATATCCAGATATCCTGGGCTAGGGGAGAAAAATGCTTGGAATTCCTGTTTGTGGATTGAAACATGCCATAAAAGTGAAATATTTTCACATACCAAGATGACAGCTTTACATTTGGACAGGGGTTTTTTATTTTATTTTAAGGTCAACTATCTGCTGTTTTGATCTGTTTCTACTCTGGTTGATGAAAAACACAATCAAAGGTGATTTGTGGTATGCCAGTGTGGTTTGATAGCATCTCTTGAATGAAAAGAAACACCGGGTCATTTGAAGGCAACACTTCCTTTTGAAGGACCACAACCCACAGGTCAGTTTTCAGGATGTGGCTTGTTTAAAGAGCCTCACAGATTCAACCTCTGTCATCCTAAATTACATATGAGGACTTTGACGGTTTCCAGATCTTGAAGACTGGATTGGATGGGCCAGTTTGCTGGCAATGGAGCTACCATTAGCTTCGCCTCATCATGGTTTTGTTGGTGCTGGCATCATTGTGATGTGCCAGCTGTTGCACTTTGTGCACCATGTTTATGGCACAACACAAGGAGTAGATTCAGCCAATGGTAGCTTATAATTCGGTGCCAAATGATGAAATTCATCTTGGTTTCATGAGATGTGAAAACCCAATCCTTGTGAGACAGCATGATATCTTCCATCAAGGACAGCATGTGCAGGGGTATGTGAGCGTGGCTGGTGGAACTTCGAAAATGGGTCATAAGAAAATAGAATACTTTATTGGCCAAGTTTAATTCAGCACACAAGAAATTTGTCTCCGGCGCAAATGCTCCCAGTGTATGTGCAAAGCAGGAGAGTAATAATGATCATAATGATGATACCAATAAGAGGGGACAGAAATGAACCATGGTGGTACAGTGGTTAAAATGCAGTGGTTAGAATGCAGGCTACTTCTGCTGACTGCCGGCTGCCTGCAGTTTGGCAGTTCGAATCTCACCAAGCTCAAAGTTGACTCTGCCTTCCATTTTTCCAAGGTTGGTAAAATGAGGACCCAGATTGTTGGGGCAGTAGGCTGACTCTGTAAACCACCCAGAGAGGGCTGTAAAAGCACTGTGAAGCGGTGTATAAGTCTAAGTGCTATTGCTACAGAAGATAGGAAGTATAATAATAATAATAATAATAATAATAATAATAATAATAATAATAATAATAATAATAATACATCCATAGAACTTAAGTAGCTCTGGGGAAGTCCATTGTATCTTAAATGGTCACTGGCTGTTAAATGGGGACCACCTGAAGTGCAACTTCTCAAACCACAGGACATTTGGAGCTTATTGTTCCCATAAAATCTGGAGGGAAGAAAGAAAACAGCATTATAATTCTTAAAAGTTCTTCATATTTAAAACCATCATTCAAGTGATGGATATGTCAGTTCTCCAGACGCACGTGTTTCCATGGTCAACATCAGAGAAATATTAGTGGGAAGTAATAGGAAATTTGAGCAGAAGATCTGTGCTAGGAATAAACGCACAAGCCACCTAGAAGCAAAATGCCGACATGACAAGACTGGTTGGAAAAGCTGACTGTTGGGAGAAAAAGTAAATCAGAAAGGAAGGAAATTGACAAACATATTTTAAGTGATTGCTGCAGAACCCATTTGTGGAAACTCTTCCAAAAAAGTTCCAGAAAGACAGGAGACTGATTTTGAATCTATTCAGACAATTGCTACACCTCAATTCCCAGCATCCTGGCAGGGGCTGCTGGGAGCAGTAGGTCCGCAACATCTGGAATTCTCCCTCCTCTGGACTTAATCTTGCTACAGATGCAAGATTTCAGGTGCTGTCCCTTATCACATCTTCTTTCTCAAGAAGACCGAGAACTATTTTTCTGCAACAACTCCGCCATTTCTTATCCGGTTTTATTAAGTTATAAAGTGTTATAAAATGTAAAATACAAAAGCA